>NC_051044.1:11915769-12223388 GCF_904848185.1 Acanthopagrus latus | reverse complement strand
TCTCTCACTTCTCCTCCTGATAAATGCATTCATAATGTGCGTGCATACTCAGTGCTCATGTTGAGTTACAGAAAGGGGCGCAGTACATGAAACCTATTCTGTTTTCTCACGAGGAGAGCGTCATTTCCTGCATGGCACATTCAGAACTGTCAAAACAAACCAATCATAGTCTCTCTGGAGTCGCCCTTAAACAGCTAATTACATTCCCTGACTTATTAATTTTTTTATTTTACCCATCTTGTTTGCTTTTATTCTGCTGTCTGAGTTTCACAGCATTCCGTTCTATAACTTTAATTTGAGGTGACGGATAGCTCAGACTGACTTCCTGTTTGCACTTCCTCTTTGGAGAAACAAGCTCAGTTGCAGTTGGGCGACAGTACTGCCTTTTTCCAGCATGGCAGAATACACATAGAGCATTTTTGTATACAGCACACAGTTGGTACAGTTATCACACAAGTCATTGTTGCTGTTTACGTTACAGATCCTGGACACTTTCTAGACTTCGAGAAACATTACAGGGTCATTTTTGCTGACTTGCATCAATTTAAGACTATAAGCGAATAAGAGATGAAGTTCTTTAATATGTTTGGTTTTGCCCAATCATTACACTTTGTACTGATGAGTGCTATTATGCAGACTGTTATCTGTACAATGCAGTTCTCACTTCTTTTTTATCAGTTCTATGAAACCTGAAAATAGAAACTGAATATGATTCAACTTTAGTTTATTCCTTATCATAGAATAACTATGTACTTATGTTTATGTTTGGTTGAAACTGTCTGTACAGACAAACTCTGAGACAATTAACACACGCAGTAGATGAAATTCAAGTTCCTTATTTGTAGTTTCTGTTACACAGACAACTCGTCTCTATAAATAGGGATGGGGTTACTCCTCACCTTCTTGATGTAGTTCATCCGTATCAGCACCCCGTTCCCTCTCTCATTGAGGATGCTGAGCTTTTCAGCCAGTTTCTGCTGGTAGTCCATGGCTCCAGAAAATGCTGCACCCCTCCCTCCGGTCGAGCCTCGGCCTCCAGGACCCGTGTAGCAGTTGAACCCTCGGAAACAAGTGCACCCAGGGCCTCACCCTGACACCATGTCACATGGGACTCATGGGTGGAGGTGGAGCCAAGGGTCGAGTGTGATCATCCACATACTGTCACTGAATGTCAGCGAGTGAATCATCGTCAAAAAGAAACCAAAATCTAAAAACTATAAAACCTGTTTTAGAATTACAGAAAGTTGGTGGAAATACTTTTTTAATTTTCAGTCACATCTTAAGAAAGTACAGTCTTCAAAATTCATATAATTGTACAATTTGATTACAATTTGAAAACACATAAAACATATAACTTTAACATGTTATTATATAAAATGAGTGGCAATGTCAGTGTTCCTGTCTGTTAAACTGTCACTGGCTCTATTGTGTGTGGTTTCAGCCACTTCCTCATGCTCTGTAAAAAAAAAAGACTCCTGTGAACAGCGATAACAGAAGAGTACAAATTATATTTATGTTCATAAAGCAGAATGCATTTATGTACTAATACCGTCACAAAGGCCGTGTTTTAAAAGGCCAGTTGTACATGGATTTGCATGTATGTTTTATACTGAAAACTATGGGCCTGTATGATAATTTAATCCAATCAGCATGTTTCTGATTATCGTTAAAAAAAAGGTTTAGCTTCGAAATGTGGTAGTTTGGCTCCGATGTAGCATGCAAAGTAAGTAGTAGTGACGTAAAGTCATCACATGTAAACAATAAATGTTAAAAGGATATAATTGAATTTTCAGACGTGTCCAAAATGGTCTCTATGTCACCACAAGATGGCACTGTTTACTAACTGAAAGTATTTCTTGGTGAATGAATGGGGGATCAATTATGCAACAGATGGTGTGTGTGTGTGTGTGTTTGTGTGTGTAAATGAATGATAGGATACACTAGGATAGGATAGGTGTGAATGTGCACATAGATGTTGGTTTTGAAGGTGGCATGATGGATAAAATGTGATAATTATATCATACATAGTAATAATCTTGTGAAAATATAATAATAATGGTAGATTATAGATATGCAGAGTTCTACAAGAGACCATTTTCATTGATTCAGGGAAAATTCAGCTCATAATTGTCAAACAACTCATCCCGACCACTCACTTCCAACACATAACTTGATGTACACTTGGCTAAGATACGTTTAACTGTCGACTATAATAAGCATACACAGTGGTGTAGATACAAGGTTCGCATTCACAAAAGCTTTAGCACCCGATTTTGTTACTTCAGGGGATCATAAGACTTGTTTTCATTGTATAATCTGCTCCGTGCTCTTGGCTGCCTGTGTACACAGATGGATTTAAAAGGCTTGTAAATCTCAGAGTCCAGACTTTGTCTCAAAGTGCAATTTGGCACCGGAGAAATAACAAAATAAGAATGTGAGAAAGAAAATCTGAAATAAGGTTTTGTGTTTTTTGGGTGTAAAGAGTCACAGAAGCCTCTATTACGTCTGAAGCAGCCGGGTAGTCATATTACTTCCACTTAAAGCTGTTCTCACATTCGGCATAATTACTGAGACTGAAGACTTTGTCATGTAAACTAGAAAGGCCCCCCCGAGTTATTCAGCAACCAAGTGTTGTTTTCTGTTTTTTCCGCAAGACCTCAATAACTCCTCTTGGAATTCAGTAACGGGTTCAGTAAAGTGTGAATTGAGCAGAGCTTTCAGAGAGTAATTTTCTTAATGAGAGTCACGAAAGTCAACCACAGCAAGAGCCACGCTAAGGACAGCGGTGATTGATGCTAAGTGGACTCGAAGAAATAATCTGTTTATTATTTCCCAACTGGCAGAAGCTCAGAGAGCGGCAGACATGTTAACAAGGCTGTCTGGGAAAGCAGACGGGAGGATGTGGATGTGGGAGGAGGAAGGTGTGTGTGTGTGTGTGTGTGTGTGGCGGGGGCTGGAGTGGCAGGGGATGGGGCTTGGTGGTCAGGTGGTACACATTTTTATAAACCTCTTACCCTCTGTGAACCAAGTAAAACATCTGGATTCTTACCTGGCTCATTATAAAAGAGAGAGGCGCATCAAGTTTGGTTTCCAAAACTCATAATTTTTGAATCCATGAACTTGTTCCAGATGCACAACCAGCATCTGAGGCAACATCTGAAACAGGTTTATGGACACAAATACAGCTTTAAGAGTAAGAATGGAGCTACTACTGTAAGTACTAAAAAACCACTGAATGGACCATTTGGTTGATCCAGGTTACTTTAGGTTAGATGACTCGAGTCTGAGGTATAAGGGTGGGTATTTGCCTCACTAGCGCAGTACATCTATCTGATGTGTTACCAAGTCAATTTGCATCAAGGTGGACATACATACATTACACATACATTAAACTAGTGAGTGTGGACTGATAAAACTGCCGTTGACAGTGGAGGCAACAGGGTTTTCCTTGCAGTCGGTGAGCAGAGCTGCAGGAGGAGGTAATGAGAGAGGAAGGATTTGAGGAAGCGCTCGCAGCTCCGGCTGCAGCCCAGATGTTTGGAAAAGGGATGGCAAAACATATGTGCCTATCTAATAAATATAATATAGGCAAATATAATATAGGGTGCTAGGGTGGTATGAGTGTTCTTATTATGTAGGCATACCAGAGGAACTATTTGAATATCTGCTTGAATGTATTTTCAAATATTTGACACACTTTAATTGCCTTGATTTACTCTGTTACAAGCTTAAAAGTAATCTATATTATACAGTTTTAATCTGCACTTCCCTTTAGTTCACTTTGCTGTGGTATTTTTTGGCACATTTATATGGTTTTGGTTCACTTTGGTTCATCACTTTTGGGCAGGAAACTTTAAACCTATCAGTCTGGCCCTGTACAGTAGACAGAGTTATGACTTGTCATTGAACATAGCGTGGTGTTTAGCACCTAAACAGCCAGATATTTAACTCAGGAGTCGGTGGAAACCAAAACAGAGCTAAAAGGAAAATAAATATTAGGCTTACCTACATTTGTCAGATTGCCACGCAGAAACATGACTCCAAATAATGCTGCCCTGTATCCCCCAAATGTTTAAATACCGGTAAGCAACAGTTTGCTAACAAGCCTAGCATAGTGTGGTTGTGCTGTGTTCACAGCCCCCTTCTGCTGCCAAAGTGGTTCAACAAACTGCAGGTGTAACACAAGGCGACTACTGTTACATCTTTGATCACCTAAATGACTCATCATAAGTACCGCCAGTTTTCCCTCTTTGCTCCAATAACAGGCTAACAAGCGTGGTGCTAGATGAACCTCTGTCAACTTTCCCCTTTCCTGTTAAACTTATATGTGCGATGTGTTGGCTTCATCTGCACAGTACAGAAAAACACCAAAGACACCTATGTTTGCTGAAAGGTTACAGTACAGCATAAAGTCACGTATTGATGCCACAATCTTCGCAAAACACAATAGTAACATTTTAAATGAGATAATATTAGCTAAACGCTAGCTATCTAGCCAGCTAATGTATAATGGTAAGCTTTAGCTACATCAGGACGAGTTGTGTTGGGCCTAATGTTCATAAAAGTTAACATCGTGAATATATCCCTCCACCACATACTATAGTCAGCCTCTTGAAGCTGTATTAGGCTACCTATAGATCAGTTTGTAGAGATTCCAAGTGTTGGTGATGTTGAGGTCATACAAACACAGTGTAGTCTGTTTATAGCCAATCATTAGCTTTTTACCTCCAGCAATTTAATATACGCTTCAAAAGTCACAAACGTGGTGTTCATCTGTGAGAATTAACTCGCTGGACAAAATGTGTAAATATCATAAACTTGTGAGTTTATTCCAAACTCTAATGTGACTGAAGTAAAATATCATATAGTTTTCTGTCAAACTGGTCAGTGAACTACGTCATCTCCCTCAACACACGTCACCGACACCAGAGACAGACACAAGTGCTCCAACGGTAACAAGAAAAAAGTCATAGGTTCTCATAGATTTGACAAAACGGTGCATGTAATTAGTAAGGTCAGTTAGGTTGCTGAGGAACTGTGGGGGTTGCTACCAGAAACAGACTGTGAAACCGACTTCTGGTGGCAGAAAACATAACTGCTGTCATGAATGTTATCAAATACACCGTATGTGACAGTTTACATGGCCGCCGTCCCCAACTGTTTGATACGAGAACAAATACTTTAGCGGGCCTCTAACTACGACTTTCTCAGCCTGTGGTCTTTCTGCCTTATCAAAGGATGTGGCATTTCTCTTTCAAGAAAATTGGAGTAAATTCAGCCCCCAGCTATGACATCCTGCTCAGCATGTAATTACACATCTAAAATGGTATAGGGGAGTTAAAAGAGACGGCATTCTTCCTTGGCACGTCGGGACACGGCGCGGAGACAGAAAGGAAAACAAGACTCTGAGGATAATGTACAGCCCTGATGAGAAGACTTAAATGTTAATGGCAGGCAGCAACAACATGTTAAATCACTTTTACTGCTCGAAGGCGGGATGGATGTATGTGATGAGTGAGGCTACATGCATACACGTTCAAATATTCATGACAGATGATAATCTGTTAGAATCAGACTCACTTTATTTGCTTGGTATGTAAATAACACAGGAAAAAAAGCCTTTTTTTTCCTGCATGTTGGCTGGATTTCTGCTGCACTTATTCTCCCATTCCCCAGAGGACTGGAGTGTGTGGTCTTTTCAGCTGGAAGGAGTTAAAATGGTTTAGTCTGGTACTTAATGTGGATAAAAACACAATAGCGGTTTGTATTAGTACTAATTCAAGACACAGTGACGAACTTTTAGAAACATATGCATCAATTGAGAGTAATAGAAGCTGCACTTGGAGCCCTTACTGGTGTACTCTAACATTGTTTTCACATCATGTCTGTCCTGTTTGACATTAAAGAGTCTGTATTGGAGTGCAACAATTGTACACTGAGGTACAGCACCTGAGTAAAGGTGCTTTCATGCAATCTATTAAAGCCAAGTATTTCTTTACTTTATGTTGTGACGACCCCTGAGCTCTCTCACCTGGAGCTTGGTAGGCGGAGCTGGCTCATCAGCGGGATTCAGCTCACCTGTTCTGGCTGCCGGAGTATATAAGTCAGCCCTTCATTCTCTCCCTCTTCACAGCTGGCATCCTTCCCGTGGCTTTGTGTTTTGGTTGTCTTATCATCTGCGTCCACCTTGTTTAATAAATGACTCCTGTTTCCTTTAAAACATCTCTTGCACGTGCTCCCACCCTGTCGCAACCCTGTCCATCACTGTCCATCATGAGCTATTTCAAGGTTTGAGTCGGTAGTTTTCGCCTTTCCGGATTTCATGTCAGGCTGACAGCGGTATGCGGTAGCTTACCGATGCCTGAGAAGGTCGGATGACAGCAGAGTGAGAAACATAGATACTAGATACCCTACAGCTGGAAGAGAGAAGCGGAGAAGGAAAAAGTGACCAAATGACCTCAAACTCAGGAGGAGTGTAACTGCAGGACACCTGACCTGCCCTCCTCCGTCTGATAATTACATGGTGACCTGAAGGAAGGTGGAGGGACCTGATGAATTATGACGAGGACTAATGTGTGTGCCGTTATACACACACTGATGGACACCACAGGGTGTGCCAGTGGGCAGCTCCAGTAAATGCATGGCAGAGTGACATTCACAGACTTGTAAATCCAACAACCTGGCAAGAGTTCACACAGACAGCTGAGGGGAGAGAGACAGAGAGAGAGGGGGGGGGGACAGAAAGACATCAGAGCTGGAAATGCAGGTCAGGGCACTGAAATGAAGGGAGGGAGAGGCGGCGGCGCCCTTTTGAAGGATGGAGTTAGACAGTAATCCTCTCGCCGGGCCAGAGGCTCAGCTACCAACTGTTTGTTTCAGAGTCTGTCTGGTAAAGTGACCTGTAAAGTCTGGTGAAAACTCAGGGAGAAAGGATGATATTAGAAACGATGGTGGAAGAGACGGTCATTTATGCAGCAAACGACTCACAAATCGGGATTTTGACAAGGATAATTCAAAGCAGAAGCTGTGAAATGTGCTCAGCTGTGAAACTTTAAGCAATATTTAACAGAATGCAGCAAAGCAGTCGTTTGATAGCTACATTTGTTGGTCATGTGAAGACCTCCTGGTGACGGAGCATAATGAAGCACAACAGTAGAATGCAAGGATCATGATTAGCATAACATTTAAAGGAAAAGTTTGCCCAAAAATGGAAATTCAAACAATATTTCTTGCATTCTCCTGACAAACTGAAGCAGACGGGAGCTTTTTTTAAAATATAACAACTGTAATAAAATATAAAATGACTCTGTGAAGCTCATCCAGCGAAATCAAAGTCCGAGTGGAATCCCTGAAATCCAAAACTGACTTGAAAATGTGTCACTTAAACCCTTTTTAAAGCTGAAGTCTTCACTGTAATTGCTGATCTGAAACCTTAGCACACAACTCATCTGAAGTGGGTGCACAAGCTCAAAAGTGCGACGACTGTGTTTTCAGATCAGTTTGGGATTGACTTGAATTACACTAGACGACGCTGTTTTGCTGTGAAGCTGCAGAAATGTTTTGTGGGCTAAATAACTTTCCCCCACTTTCAGTCATCGGCATAAGGGCGAGTAGATGATGATAATGATGAAAGTTATCCTTTCTGAGTGAGCTTTTTCCTTTGAACAAACATTTTACACGCCCCATTACCAGTGCAAGAACACAACTCTATTAACACTTGACTTACAAAAGCACACAAATGTGCCTAAAATCTGTAAAAACCTCTGCGCTGCTCTGGGTAAAAAAAAATCTCAAGATTAGTTTTCTGTTTCCCCTCATGACTGTGTTTTTGTCCTGTAGCAGTGCTTAGCTCTGGCATCTCTGAGAGCCTGTCAGGGCTCATTTAGCCGGGGTGTGTCCCTTCACTGCACATTGCACTTTTCAAAGGCAAATTGGAGCTGTATTAATGGACCGGTTTTCTCCCACTCAGAACAATCCCCACCTCTTTTTATTTTCCACCTACTTTGTCTCAGTTTAGTGACCAAGATGATGTCTCAGGCAAGTGTACAATAGCTCAAGCTTACTCTCAGAGGAAAAAGCAACAGTCCCATGCTTAAAAAAGTACAAGGATTTCACTGACTGTAAATAAAGAAAAAGGTCCACTTTTGTAACTGCCAGTCAACTTGCAAATCCTTTGGCCCCACTGTTATTGTCGAGGGGCTTCGAGGCTGATGTATTTTCTGCTATTATACTAACAAGGTGGCCAAAAATTGTCAAACTGTCAGTGAAAAGAATGCAAATTGCTCACAGACGGCCTGGCCCCGGACCGGAAACAGGTCAGCTGTCTGCCAGCCGCTCAGCTGGTAACCCAGATTAAATAACAGGTGGTTTCATTTGTACAATTTTTCTCCCTTACTTTAAGCACTGCAGTGACCAGCACTCTGACTCATGACGGCTGGAGGATGAAAAAAGAAACGCTTTTGTGGCTAGATGCTTGGAGCAGAAAGTGCTGGGGTCATGATTTACGATTTGTGTGTGTCTATAAAAGAAAGCACGACGGAGTTGCGTAATGTTTGTGGTTCCTCTGGCAAAGTCTTTTGTGGGAGTGTTATTATCAGTAAAATATCTTCTTCTCTGACTACGCTGACCACAAACTTGACCTTGGAGAGCACACACACGTTTTTACAGCCCATTCTTTTTGCTAATGAAGTGTCTTATGGTGAATATAGGCTGCATTCGTAGGCTTTTGATTTATGTTGAAGAAAGTAAAGTTGCTGCAAACTTTCTTCCCCCCTGTGCGACTGCGTGCTCAATCAGCTGATATCTGGCTTCTTGTGAAAGAAAATGATCAGAGTGGGAGGAGTTGACAAGATAAAAATAAAGAGAGTGAGGAACGGCTAGGCCAGGGGTGGGCGAGAAAGAAAAAAGATGGAATGCGAAGACTGAGAGGGGGGGAAGGAGGGGGAAAGACTAGGTGACAGGGAGGAGGCAATCGTGAAATAGAGGAGGGCAAGAAATGTATTCACCGTTGTGGGGGTATTCTTACTTTCCTTAAATCCCTCAATCTAGAAAGTGTCTTACGGTGTACTGTAGATGCTTGTACCTGCCTGCATGTTTTACGACACCTTGCATTTGTACATCTCGCTAAAAGCCAAATGTTCCGTTCTGCCCTCGACTTTATTCTCATCTTCCCGCCCCGAATGTCTCGTCATGAAAAGAGAGGGAGCTGAGGTATGCCAAGAGGAAATAGCTCTAGCAGTCATGCATCCAAACCTACTAAGAGCTGCTGCTGCAGTGAGGCTCCTTTTCTTTCAAAAAGAAAAGAAATAAATCAGACGGTGTTGTGCTAAACGGCAGACAAGCCATTTCTAAAAGGATGATGTGAGTGTTTGTAATGGAAAGACTTTTGCTGACTTTCTCTTTCAGATTTCCTGACACTTTCTTGTGAGAGGATTCTGATCGTGTTATCTGCATATGTAGTCTTCTTTCACATCTTTCATGAACATATTCTGCCCCACGCCTTCCAACATGTTAGACTTACAACCCCTTCAAAGGTTAAGTCCGAAAACACCAAACCAAGCAATGACTTGATCTTACTAACACATTCTCTGTTAATCCAACATCCGATACAGTCTAGTCCTCTCCACCTTTGAGCACAAAAAAAAAACCAAACATAAAATGGTCTTTACACAGAGCTTGGAAGTTTATTTTGAGATAAGTAGAAAAGTAGAAAACATAGCAGCCTGTTCTTTTAAAACAAAGTCATGTCTTTGCGGGATCACTTGTAATAACATCTAGTGATTTTCTTCCTTCTTCCTTTCATCATCCATTTGAAGAGCAATCCATTGATTCACGATACAAGTATTAGTAGTGAGGTATGAAATCATTGAATCAACCTCCATCTGCTCATACAGACTGGTTTCATACAACTTGTCTTGACCTCCAGCGTCTCACTCCCTGTCAGCACCTGTAGGTGGCGCACTCTTCCTGGCAGTGCAGCTAAGCGGTGAGGCTCAGTGTGGAGACCTGTCCCTCTGGCCCACTGTCCGCTGTCTATGAGGCCATTGTATCTATGAGGTAAAGATAGCATCTCTCAGCAGACATCACCTCCATGGACACAGAGTGGCCAGTGTTCCCGTCCAACCGCCCATGAATGAGAGCCCAGCGGCTGGCTGAAAACTCCGCTCTCTCCCCCCCGACGAGTCTCTTTCTTCTATTTCTGTTTTTTCTTCTCCCTCTCCCTCTTCTCCCCTTTCTCCCTTTGCTGTTTTACTGTCTCCATCCTAATTACACCAAACACTGACCACAGCAGACTTATATCCCCATTTTCAACTACCCCA
Organism: Acanthopagrus latus; assembly: GCF_904848185.1. Classification (NCBI taxonomy): domain Eukaryota; kingdom Metazoa; phylum Chordata; class Actinopteri; order Spariformes; family Sparidae; genus Acanthopagrus; species Acanthopagrus latus. Next base: position 12,213,069 of record NC_051044.1, on the reverse strand, counting down.
CTGATTTACTGCCTGTAATGTACAAACATATACAAATTGTGACCCTTTCAATAATGCTAAACAATCTTGCAAAAATAAAAAGGATATTAACTCACAGGAACGGTGTCAAGGTGACACAATCACAGCAGAGTGGAAGGACTGTCCTGATGAAAAATACCTGCTTTATTCTCAGACAGTCACTACACCAAGTATTTGGTCTTCTCCCCCCATATAATGAACAGCTGACGAGGCTGTCCATCTGTTTCCATGGCGACTCCCTCCCCTGACATTCAACAGGGCAGCCAGCGAGCTTAGGGTCAGGCCAGGTGTGTATTAATCTGTCATCACACGGGGACGGCGGCTGATGAGGCCACTGAGGAGGGAGGTGACGACCGACAAGGTAATTGTGTCTGTCAGACGGGGGGGAGATCTACTCCTCCGCTGTGACGCCCAGAGAGGCACATTACACAGGCAGTCATCCAGATGAGCCCTGCCCCAAAACAATGTCTGTTTTACCTGAGAATTACAGCAGTCACTCTCACACATCTTTGTAAGATCAGTGTATAATTTCTACAGAGTTCGGGTTCAAATTTAAGTCTATAGCATAAAGAAAACCATCATGTTCCCCTCATAGAAACGTGGGGCTGCTGAAATGATTTTGTGTACCTACCCAAGGGTCCTTGTCATGCTTTCATCAAGTGAAAGTCTCAGAGAAGCTTTAAATGTTTAAAAATCAACCCCTAAATCCTGTTCATACTATGTATGTGCTACTTATGTGTAAATACGTGTTAGAAGAAATATTTTCCTTTACAGAGAAACAGTTCTAAATAAAAATCAATAAAAGTCGAAAAATGACGAGACCTTTGTTATCTATTTTGTTGAGTTGTGTGCTTAAACTATCCCGAACGTGTCCAACAACGTGGTGCATTTTCTTTGGTCACCTGTTGATATTACTGCCAGGAAAACATCAAATGATGCAATCATTTTAAAAAGCTTACTTTGATTTAAAGCATGAGTCAGGGAAAAATTTTCAATATTTGAACAAAATCATAATCTATATTCCCTATACAGTAAACCCCTATAATCCTGTACTGTACCACTTTCACCAAGGACTCAGGTGTCACAGTCTTGCCTCACAAACTGCCTCACTTTGACTTGTGTGAGACTTTTCCTCAGCTGAAAAAATGTTATGAGAGACTCTATTTGCAGGGAGTAATTAGATTTCCTTGATGTGAAAACAAGGAAAAACAAATAGGTAGTATTTAAATGTAGTTCCTGACAACGTCTTTCTTTGTTTTTAGTATATATGCTTATCTTGTACTCCTCTATCTTTTCCCATCCTACAAACTCAGTCGGCGTTTTCCCCGACCTGGACCGCTGCTCCTGTGACAGTCTGTAGAACAACCTCTGTCAGCGCTGGACTGCACAACTATGTTCTGTCATTCCTCAGGTAATTCCCTCAGACCCAGCCCAGCTGCACTTTCCCCCTCCATCCTCACCACCACCAACTCAAATTACCACATTCCTTTCCACCCTAACCTGCTCTTTAGAGTCTAAAAAGCGAAGGAAAAGGATGCCTGAGGAGTCACTGTGCGCAGAAAAATACCTGTGCAGGGGAGAGACACACAGCGCTGCCTGTTTCAGAGGAGGTTCAGTACAGTTCAAAGCTGCAGTAGACTATGAAAGTCTGTTGCTAATGAGGTTCAGGAGGTCATATCACTGTGTTGTGGACAGAGTGCTTTTTCTTATGTCAGGAATATCAGCATAAAAATGAAAAAAAAAAAAAAACAGCTTTATACACATTTTCAGATTCTATTACTGCCCTATTTTATTCTCCTTTCCATCACAGTAATCTGGTTGGCTCTTGTATGTATGCATGTAGTGTAGTCTTGTGTACACTGTCATCTGGAATATCAATATATAGTGTATTTATACACATAATGGATTCTTAATGTTTTGATTTTAAACGGTTTGCTTTGGCCAGTGTTCTTATCAGTACTAATATTATTGTACTCACAGTGTAAAACCTGCATTCATTTACTGGGCACTAGGGGGCAGCGCAACAAGCTGTAAACACAACAATAACTTTCGTTTAAATCTGCTGTCAGCACTATTTAAATATTAAAACGCATGTTATATAGTTATATATATTCCCCCAGTAATCACACTGAGCGTGATCAAATCGGGACAGAGAAAAGACGGTCCTGTCTGTTCACGAACATCCAGAGAGCAGGAACTTCCTGTTCTGATACCTGCACCGGTGTTGGCAGGACAGTGCTCCCAGTAACGGATTATGCAAATAAAAAAGCTAAATGATGAGGATCGTTTAAAGAAAAGAAAGAGGCTGCCTCGGAAAAAAAGTATTGATTTGTTCAAGTGTGGTAAGGTAGGGAGGAGGGAGGGGACAACAACACTTTAATTATCATAAATGTTTGGTTTTGAGTTATAGGAAAAGGATTACCGTCAAGCAGAGATGCGATAGAAAGCATTAATAACACAAATACTTTGGATACAGTCCCTTACAAGCAGCAATTAATCATTTCTGATCAACTCTGAATGATGTGCCTACTACGATTATGCAGGATTACTTCAGATTCGCGGCTTTAGTGCAGATTATTGTTGACAGAAGTGCAGATTAAACCAAACTTTAATATACATTCTGTGCAAAACTGGGGGATAAAGATTCCATTTCTCTGTCTTATGAGTACATAGAAGAGATGGACACCAGCAGAAATGAGGCACTCTTGATGTCTGATTATCAGACTGATTGCAGGACGTTTAAAATGTACATATTTTTTCTTATCAAAGCACAGTCTCTCTTCATCTTGTGAATGACTTTGCAGAAAAGCCTGTTTAACTTGGAAGCAGGTTGAAAAAAGGTTGAAACAGCTTTGGGTGGCCACCAAAGCTTCCAATTGCCCCATATTGTGTTTTGGGAAAACGCTATTTTGTTTAGGGATCTGATTCTGCTCGGGGCATGAGTGAGTCGGGACATCCTGTTTCCTGAGGGGAAGATGTTTCTCTCATTTCTCGTCTGTCCTGGGGTGCTGCCTACAGCGCTGGAGAAACTTGAAGGCCACGACTGTTGATGTTTTCATTGAAAAAAAAAGCCTGTGTGCTTTAATTGGATGTGAGATCAAAGTGCCCAACTCAGAGGAACTAATTAGGTCAATATAACTCAGAGTTGCTGTCAGTGTGTGTGAAATCCCGGGATTATAAAGATGATGAGATATTTCCCTTGAACTTTTTCACCCCTTCATGATACTACTGCACAATAACACATGTATTTGAGGCCAGATACTACACAGACAAGAACAGTGCTTTGCTGATTCATGGCTATTTTGCTTCAAATTTCCATTCTGGACATTACTGCATACAGATAGTTCAGGAGTTAGTAGAGACCAAACAGAACTGCTAGAAGAGTAATGCCAAGTGAAATGCCAACATTAAAGGTGCAACAGGTTAGAAATATCACTGTTGACATTATGTCAAAGATGTATATGTATTGTGTTGCAGAGATGTCTACAGAAGTTAGCATGCTAACCAGCTATTCCCTTATCACTTTGCACCTGATGAGGTACCCTCAGGTCTCTGAGTTCCCATTCTAGACAGAGTCAGCTGATACGGCTTCTAACTGCACAGCTAGCTGAGCTAACTTGCTAACAGCAGCTGTAATTGACAGCAGTTAGCTAGTTACTCAGGTGATATGTTGCTCCCTAGTTGTTTGGAGTATGAATTCAACAGGTGGCCAGTTCTTATGTATTGCACCTTTTAATATCAATGATAATTATTTTAGGTAATTTTAATTACTTAAAACTAAAAACAAATAATCATTCCCCTTGTCTGCCTTCCTTCCACATGACATTCACAGGAGGATTTGTACTTGTTGACAAATGCATTAATAAACACTTAACACTTAGATCTACTGACCACTTTATTATCATGTGTTATAAGCTGATTATGAAATGTTAAAATGTTGCTTACAAATGCTAAATAGCCAACAGCTCTTTATTCAGTTTCTGAATACTTCCTACCTTGTTCATTGGTTGCTACTGAAGAATATCACCTTATTCTTGAATGTTACCTCAAGTAAAGGATTAAGACCATACATACACCAGATTTAAAGGTGGATGAAGTAAAGCAGTTATTCAGTGGGCAGGCTGAGCAGACCCAGGATCCAGAGCAGGTCCCCCTGGCCTCCAAGGCCATATGATCCCTCTACCCACGGAGGAATAAGATCGGGCCTTTCATTTCCTCTGCGCTCTGCGCTCTGCACTGCAGATGCCTGGTTCCTTTCGCCCGTGTGGAGATCTGAACGTGGCTCTTGCAGCAAGCAGATCCTAATCCACAGCGGCAGAGACCTCTCCCTGTCTGTTGTCTTTACAGATTTGCCCCTTGCTCTGTTTTCAGCGTCAGGGGGGAAACGTTTTCCATTACTGAGTGAAGGACATGAATGGTTGCTTTGTTGGTGGGTCTTCATGTTGGGTCGGTCAGGTCTGTGAGTCCAAACGCCCAAAACCCAAGACTGCCACTATCCATCGCTCTCTTACCATGTTGTTGTCATGTGTTCTCTCAATACAATAGGTGTGTAAATATTAATATCTATTTCTATTTCTTTTCTACCCACCTCTGATTGTTTGTCTCTCGTGTTTTGATAACAGGAAGTAAGAAGTACAGGGCAGTTCTGGTGGAGCTTTGATCCAGATGGGGCCGTCTGAGAGCATGAGTAAGACCCAGGAGCAGGGGCTCAACAAAGGATGCTCAGTGCTGCAGGCGTGACCAACTTTATATGATGAAGGAAAGGAGAGAGTCTCTGTTTTCATCTTTCATATTTCAACTTCAGCACATTCTTTTCCAACAAGCTCCCATCTGATTTCACGCAGCTCACACTGATATCTAATCAGAGTCTTACGGGGATTCAAATTAAATGCAGGGTCTACAAAAAAATCACTCAAATGATCCCAAACCTCTCAGTGGCCAAATCTTTTAGCTTAGCTCGGCATTATTAGTGGCATTTTAGCCACTTTGGTTGAGACTGAAATCTCTCAAGAACTCTTGGAAGGGTTGCCTTTCAATTTTGTGCAGGAATTGATAGCACCTAGAGAAAGAGTCTTTCGACATCGGTGATCCCTTGACGTTTCCATCAGCACCACCACTGGCATGTGGTTTGAGTTAAATGTCTCAACAACAGTTGAATAGATTGCCATGAATTCTGCCACACACTCCCGGCAGGATGAAATGCAAAATCAATGGTGATCATCGATTCATCCACCGTCATCAGGTCAAATTCCAGTTTTTTCCTCTTTGGTTTATGTCCAAATACCAGGAAAACGAATGCTGATGGCATGATAATGACATAAATGTGTGTGGAAAGACATTAGGTAATTTCTCTTTAATATTGGTGAGGCAACACATTGGAATATTCACATTAACTCTCTACAGGTTTCACAGAGCAGATATGCTTTTGTGAGAGCAAGAATATCAAAGGTGTTGTATTATATACTGCTTTAGATTTGTCTGAGGGAACAAATTTGAAAGAAAGTTAAAATTACATAAAACAGGTGGGAATAGTGTAAAAACATTCCACTGTTTTAAGGTTTTTAAAAGGTGCAATTTATAGAATATGGCCAATATTCAAAGGTAGCTCCAAACACATAGACAGAAGCATTTCAAAAGAGTGACTGGGATATATAAAAATCCCAGATATGTAAAATTGACTTGACTGCTGCTGTTCTTTACAAGCTATCATCACCTGTAGCTAGCTTACGTTAGCTAATTAGCCAAGCCCTGGGGAACAGCACCAGGCGTTGACGCTTATTTTCGTAGTGGCCAAATCGTGTAATTACAAAGCCACATGACGCACTGAGGCCCATACAGACTTTTGCCCATGAGCTTGTAGATGTAAAATGGTGTTTACATTTTTTTGCGCATCACAAACACCATCAAAGCAACATATTCCCAACAAAGTCAAACTATTCCTTTAGTAGAGATGATTTAATTCCACTTAAAAAGCATATTTAAGGACATGGAATTGTTAAAAGAAAGAAAGAAAGAAAGAAAACATCACAGACAGAGTTCTGATGCAACAGCACAAAAAAAGAAACAGATGTCTCACAAGTCATTCAGCACCAGCTACACCTAAGCGGCTTTGTAACGACATCAGCGGTCAGAGAGGTCAGCGAGGCCGACCCATGTTTGTGGGAGGGCCGCTGGTATCCGGGGATATTGCTTGGAGAAACACGACGGATGCGGAGAGAAGTTAGAGGGAGACAAACAGAGCTGATGGTCAGTTTGTTTGGGATTCTTGAGGGGAGATAGCAGTTCACAAAGCCTTTCTAATGGGAACCAGCTGACCGCTAATAAAGCTATAGCCAGGCTGGGGCTATTTGCTTTTGTTGTGGACCTTTGGAGGGGGGCTTCTGTTTATTGTGCCTTATTCTCCCAAGCCCCTCAAAAGGAGGCAAGAGAAAATTATACAGGGTTGAGTTTACTTTGAGTGCGCCGGACTTTATCGAACGACTCTATGAGTTTTCCCAGAGTGTGAGATTTGCTGATACACCATGAAGTTAAAGCAGACAAATCCTCTTGATTTGCTGACCTCGTTCTACACTTTGAGTTTCTGATTTTCTTTGGATGATGTCTGTCAAGACATACTTTTACAGCATATTGAGTTTATTAGTGCCGCAACCTCTACATTGTGTTTTGTCAGTTAGTTATGAAGCCTTGAATCTCGGTGGCTAGGTGTACAGAAAGAGGAATGCATTTATATATAGTTTGTTTAAATAAACATGCTCTAAGTTGTCTATTAGGTACAGCTAGCTCAAAGGTATTGAAAAAGAACACAACAGTCATGGAAAAATCCCACTTTCATGAATGTTATGTTCAGTTGAAACAAAAAGGTTGAATCATTGCTCTTAGAGAGACAAAAAAAAACTTACTTTCTAACCTCAAAGGTAGGATTTCTTACATCACTTTTACAGAGAGTGCCACAAGAATGAGTCAGAAATAAGTCAGCATTCTTGCACTTCCTGTTTCCTTGTCTCAAAGTGAATGGGATTTTTGAATCAGTTAGCCTGAAATGAGGTTTGTGTTTAACCCAAGCTTAAGAGATATTCCCATTTTGCTCTCCATAACATACATCAGTAAATATCTTGGAAATTTAAAGCGCTAACGCATCTTTAAAAAGGAGGTTGCTAACAAGCGGCTAAATGAGACTACAGGGGTTATCGGGGACATTAAACATCATTATGCTGGACACAGAGACTCATCTAGCCAACTGACGAGTCCTTCTTTATCAAGGTTGTTCACTATCAGACTATCACCTCATCAGGTACAGAAGTGATTAGGGAACAGCTGATTAGCATGCTAACCTCTGTTTTCCTGGGGTGTACTTAGCCTGTTTTGTATGTAGTTAGCTTTTGCCTTTGTTCTTGCTTCTTCTGCTTTAGGATTTTATATGATCATGCAGTTAGCGTATATCAAACCAAGCAAACAGTGTGTTGCACTAGATGCTAGCATACATCAGCGTGTAAACATGGTCACAATGACGATGCTAACATGCTGATGTTAGGCAAATGTTGACTATGTTTGCCATTTTAGTTAGCATGCTAACTGTTGCTGATAAGCACTCAACACATAGTACTGTTGAGGTGGGTTAGTCAAACTCTGGTGATGGCACTATATGACAAGTCACAGGATTAATGAAGTCACTCAGACCGGACTGAAATTTCATGACAATCCATCCAGTAATTGTTGAGAAATTTCTGTCCAGAAGGACAAAAAAAGCAACTGGCGTTGCCATCCATAGAGCCGTGGTGCAATAGCTAATAAAAATAAATACAACACTGTTAAAGTACTTACTGTAGTCTAGAATTCTGCTGCTGGCATCATAAGAAATATGAACCAGGGATTTGTGGGGATCTGATATTGTAATAGTGTGTCCAAGAGAATATGATTATATTAGCTCCCTATTGCCCATGCCCCCTCTTTCTGCATTATGGGACATGTCTGGTTTCCCGCATAAGAACTTTTCTGCTGCTCATCCAAAACCAACACAGAGAGTGTGCTCCGTTTAGGCGGAGAGGCGACGGATGAAGGGGAATTTGTTTCGTTTTGTTTTGCTCAGTGTCTTTGAATTTCTCCTTCAAAGAGAAATGTTTTGTTTTGGCCGAGCTTCTGTTGTGCTATAGAGCATGTACGTATTTCTTTCAGAGGACGCTTGATTAGATGTTGGAAACCTTCCAATGCTGTGGGTGTCAGACTAGAAAGGCTTAACGTCTTCTCCAAACAAAAGATATTATATGGAAGACTTTGTTAAGGCTTGTAATCACTGTGCAGACCAGGCAGCAGCACACAGACATGATAAACATACTTAAATATTTAGTAACTCAGAAGAACAATAGTGCTCAAACACAAATACAGCCAATCTTCAGTATGGACAGGATTTAGTCTCAGTCTTGGGATGAACTGTGTGTCCGTATGTGTTTATGGATTTGGAGTGCACATGTGAACACCATAAATGACGCACAAATCATCATACACATTTGCAAATCTTGTTTTTGTTTGTTGTTTATGAAACACACATTTGTCGCTGATATTGAGAGTAGTTTCTCTCCTTAACGGGGAGGTTTTGAGAGCATATGTTGCCTTACATACTTATGTAAGGCTTATCCTGTTTCTGCAACACCACCCTTCCCACAGTTGGAAGTAAGTAAAAAAGGCTTTGTACTTCAATCATCTTGCTCTTCAGAGATTGTTTTTTTCCTCTCGGTTGCACTGTTTGCGTACGCGAGCAGTATATTGCCGTCTGCTGATTACAACTGCAACCGGTAATGTGAAGATTTATTTACACTGTAGCTCTCAAGAAATGTCTCCATACAATAAGCTTTCTCATCAAGGCTGGACGTCACTAGATTGAACCTTAATCAAATGGGAGACAGAAAAAATTAAAGATGTGGAGGGTTGTCTGGATCAGTGTTTGTGCATATTACTGTGCTTCTTCTATATCGTGTCAACATATATGTTCAGAATTAACAACCATATGTATTATATATCTGCAAAGTATTTATTTTAACCTTGTGAGGAGTGATTTTTGTCAGCCTGTTAGCTTCACAACTGTGCAAGAGTTTGGAGATGGGTGTGGCCCGACTCATGTCATTATCAAAAAGCGCACATGTTGACGTGCATCATCATTTTCAGATTTATACAAGGCACAAGGTACAAGGGTCATTCATCATTTTGCCATAAACAAAAGAGAGTTTGAGTCCCTTGATACACACAGAAACAACAACACAAACGACTCGAAAAATGTGGAAGAGGAATTGCAGAAGTCAAAGCTGCTCTGTAGTCTGGTGTTACGCCAGTGAATGCTTCTGATTTCCTTTCTACATCAGTCCCTACATTAGAATTTTCTGTCTTTCTGCTTGCAATGAAATGTCAAAGATTTACACATATTTTTTGTAACTGTAATGTTTGCTATAACTGGACCGACGGCTACTGTTCTGGATGTGGACCGGGAGTGTTTGCACATGGGAAGAATACTCGCCGCCTGCCAGGAAACTTGATCTTAGCCATGCCACTCTCAAACAATCTACAGATGGGCCCCAAAACACTGGCCTCCAATCAGACAATAGTTTGGAGGGAAACGCTGCAGGGTGAACCGAATCATTTCTGGCTCTTCCTTATAAGTGAATGTCTCATAAATCTTTCTGCGCTTCAAACTGCAGCCAATCTGGGGTTATTCTCTGGCAGGCTGATAATTATAACGACGCGCCAAGAACTGAGGGATACAAAAAAAAAAGAAAAAGAAAACGCTTGGCATTAAACGAGAAAATTCATTTAATCGTTTCAGCAAACGTGTGGAGAGATTTGTGGATGAATGTTGTATTGTTATGCTGTGGTGGCAGCACAAAGACTCACTCTCTACAGTAAACTGCACGAGCTCTGCTTCTCCATTTCCTTTGGGGGCCTTTTTCAAAGCCACTCTCTCTGAGAGCTGGAACATAAAAACAGAGTCATTGCTTCACATGCTTTGGTGCTGATTGATGTTGCAGTTATCATAGAGAAAATCCCATGAGAAACAAACGCCCTTACTATTTATTATACCTGCGCTCGGAGCTGTAACCCCTTCACATATAACACCTCGGGAAATTTTGTGCCGTAGCCGGCTTCCCTTTCGTTTCACTGTAAGTCATTCTTGGAAAAGTAGCCATTTCAGACTAATTCTAGTGCGTCAGCCCCTTGGATAAATCAGGACCTTGTCTTGACCAGTATTGACACAGGCCTGTTCTTTGCTGCTTGAAAAGCTTTCACTGTCTGTACGTGGTGAACACTTCACAATCCAGACTTTTTACCTACCTGGGCACTGCGTAGTTCAACCTCCACGACCAAAGGATTCCACAGGCGGGACGTATAGAGGGCTCTCTGTAGAGAGCGGCAGAAATATGCGCACAAGGCTGAAAAGTTGTTTTTATAGCAAAGGATTTATATTAAACATTGGTAAAGCTGTACCCATTTGCGCAACATATTAGATGGTATATAAGCTGAGTACGAAGATGAAACACTTTAGGGAAAAAAAGTTAAAATCTGTGTCCTCCCCAATCTTAAAAAATTAAAGAAATGTGATTGCTGAACTTCACACTTGACCAAAGCTTCTTCATCAGTGCTGCTTTTGTCAGACTTTTTTTAGACTGAGCTCCTTTTCAGTTCATCATTATGAAACTCCATGATCGAGACAGCAGAAAATAATTGTCCAGACGTGAAGAGTACAGCAGGGTACAGAGAGCCAAAGTCTAATTGGTACAACAACCCTCTGCCAGTCTGAGACTCCGAGCAATAATGCTGTTTTCATTCTGAGCAGACCACAAAACTAATGATGCATTTTTGTGATTGCCTGGCAGTCACATTACTGGTATAATTAAGACATTGCTCCTAGTGCTGCATATTGCACACTTTGTTGAAGTGTTTAGGTGCCACACAACAGTCAGACACAACTGTATCTGCAATCTGTGTAAAATTCCTGTGCAGGCCGTTTCACCACACCTCAAATAATTCAACCTGATGGAAGTCGCTCACTCTGAAGTCAGAGAGAGTCGGTTAGTAAATCTAAAAGATAAAAATGGGGCAGAAATTGAAACAACAACAGTGCGAGACAGAGTCAAATGAGGGAAATTTGGAGAAAGATAAATCTTTATTGAATTGTCTGTCCACTAAACTAGTGTCCCCATCAGTGATCAATCATAGCTTATCAATCATAACTAGGCACAACAGCACTGTCAAAGATCGGCTTTTACCTCATGTAAAAGTATGGGCTGTAACCAGAGCAACGAGTGAATCATTTTTGTAACCAATTTTCAACCAAACCAACTTGCAAAAAGTGTAAGGAATTGATAAAGATGGTGTGTTTATGGCAGGAAGTGTTAGCGTGGACCTTGGACAAAGTGAAGCCAATGCAGAAGTGCTTTAAACCTGCATCATTTATAATAGCCAGCAGGGGGCAACTCTACTGGTTGCAAAGGGATGTTGGATTTTATGTAAGCTTATAAGAAAATGACTATTTATTACCTCAGTAAACAGTTTCCTGATAAGTTCCTCATCCCTCTTAAACTAGAGCTGATGATGCTGTTTCTTTATGTCTTCAGCCGGGTGAGTTATCAAAGCTGTACCTTTAGTCTCAGCCTGCTAACACAGGAGATATTTTTGGTCTATTTTGCAATTTTCAGGCACAAGATGGAGTATATTCATCCTATATAGTTTAAATCAACATAGAGTAAATTCTTTCTATCACATTTTTGTTGGCAGCTGTTCATATTTCTGCTCAGCACATGCAGTATTTCTGTTTCTGCAGACCTTTGCTTTGCCAGGATTATCTTATTTTTGCAGCATGTTAATTCAAATGTCAAGTAAAATAAACAAGGTATGGTCTTACTAATTGAGCGAGTCTCATAAAAATGGCGTACATTTATGCGAGAGAAAGCAGTATTATGACTGTAGCCAAGGATGGTTTATTTCCCTGGCTGGAACTGAGGCTCTCGTCAAACATTTGCTGTACTGAACTCATCTGTTTGGTGGAGCAAACAGAGCATCTCGGGCAAGCCCACATTTCATCCCAGCCATCAGAGTTTGTGCAGTGTCAGAAAATACCTCTGCTCTAGAGCTGAATTTACCTGTGGAAACATCATAAACAGAAGGACTTTTTGAATCCTAAAAATCCTGGCATGCTCAAAGAAAACAGAGTTGCCAGAGAGGGAATTTGATGTCTTATACTCCCACAATAAACCTGCAGTTGGATTGAGTTTCCTGACTGGGGGGTAGAATCATCACGACTGGCACCAGTAACAAACATCATCAGCTTCTTTACTTTCCCTCTCTGTTTGGATCCAAAACAAGAGGAGGATATGTTTGTCATCCCTCCACTCACATATTCCCATCACCACCTCCCCCTTCTTCCTTTGGGGACTCATGAAAGTGGACCAATTGAAACCAAATATGGGTGCAGCAGCACTGACATCCTGAGACTACAATTGTACATTTCTATTAGACAAGCTGGAAAGTGTCTGGAAATACTTAAATGTCCACATTGGAAATGGGCACGACCGCGTGTCCATCAACACTTAATATTATAATCAATCACACACAGGAAAATTCTAATTAGTCTGCCTATCAGCCACTCACATGGCCACACAATACATTAGTGATGCTGCCACAGAAAAGGTAAGCCAGTTATTTTTTCCCCAGTCCCTGAAACAGTCAAGAGCTCTATCTAGCCATAGTCTCCATCATAGTCTCCATCGATCCTGTAAGAAAGAATCTGTTTATTCTCAATATAGCCTTAGTGATTCATTCATACTCCAACGATAGAGCTCAGTTAGTAGCACAGTGGGAAACAACTGCACATATTTGCTAAATATTCAACAAATTTAACAAACAGGCCTCACCAAAAATCTAAATATCAAGGCACATTATGTTATTGATGGTTCCACCCCATCAGTGTTTATTTAAACCATGAGCTAAAACAATTGGGAGAGAAAATCAGACGTTTTGTCAACAGTCAGAGCAGTTAATGAGCAGTTAGTCATTATGTCAAGTAATACAGTATCACACCTAACCGTAATAGATCTTTCGGTCTACCATGTCCCTCTCATGTTAAGCCTCGCCTACCCATGAAAAGCACACAAACTCATTCCATGTTGTAGTTAGTGATTATAAATATGCAATATCTGGTTACACTTTAAGAAATCTTTAAGAATCTTATTTTTGTTAGCCATCAAATCTACTTGGTTAGGTTTCAGAAAAGATTGTGGTTTGGTTTAAAATAACTTTCCGATTCAACCCCAGCTCGGAGTCAACATTACACCCAACATAACAGTTCACCTCCATGGATCGCTGCTGCAGTCTGGTTGATAAACAGGAGTGAAGCTAATCCCAAAAGCAATCTCTGCGCTGTCCTCTTGCCGGTAAATGGCTCCAAATCAGAACAGAATCATCAATCATGTGACTCCCAGGTGTTTATTCCCCAGAAGATCTGACTCTAATCCGGACTCTTGAATCCAGACTCTCTAGCCGGCTCTAAGCAGCTGAGCGCAGCGGTTTTCACCCCACACTCTGCTCCACTGCGTCCACACAACACCCTATAAATGTCTTTTGTTTTGTTTTGATAGAGAAGCCCCTAGTGGCAGAAATTACATATTGTTCATCAAAAAAAAAAAATAGGTTGACTGTTGGCTGCATACGTGATTAAAATCATGGTCTCCGAGGTGAGAGTCCTGTGATTAACCCATCCCTTCACTTCAACCTCCTCTCTAGCCATATTCAGCCTTTGGTATTCTTTATTATCACCCCCTGCTGGTACTGCCCCTTCACACACATGTACTTTTCACATCTTGGCAGGTCAAACCTTGACACTTAAATGCTATTACATGCATTGATGTGAGACTGGGTTAAAGTGAAACAGCAACTTTATCCAGTGTGGTCCATGTTTTCCTTCCCTTTTGGATGGATTATTCTTTATGGCCTTTGATGTCGTGTCAAAACTCAGACCTCGTCCTCTAATCACTAGATGGTCTTCTCTTTGATCACTTTGGCCTGTTTTCATGTGAGTTACTGGGAAAAAAAGGCCCCATCTGACTGACCACAGGTGAACAGAGCAGCCATTCAACTAATTTCTCAAGTTATTTACTGGACGTCTGCCACTGGCTGATTAGAGCTCGCTGGTCTATCGAGCTAATCCACTGAGGGGGGTCCAATGCTGGAAACACACACAGTAAGGTGCTAAAGAGATGTGGCTGAATGGCAAAGGTGCAACAATGGGAATGGTTTACATTGATAATTATAATGATAAAATATTGCTGAATAAGAGACCTACTGACAGTGGTTGATGAATGTGTCTAACAGCATTATTCCCTTTCATGACACTTCTTAGGGCATATTTTGACTCCAGATGTACTTTCATGTTATAATGCTGTCCATCAGACACATTACCTCAGCTCTCTAGAGGAAAAAGCAGTAACAAAAAACAGCAGACCTCTCCATCAAGGCTTAAATCCCCCTTCGTGTGACTAAGTCCATTATTCTGGAATAAGCCCATTAAAAACAGATAATAATGCCAGCACTGCCATTCTAGATACCTCAGAGTTGTTTGGCAAGAATGTTTAATTCCTGATTCATTCTGTTTAATGGTGCACTATAATCAGCTTAGAGGATTGCTGCTCTTTTTGCTGCCACGGTTGTCATGCATTTCTTCCACAAGGAGGCAGTTAAATCTGAGGCTCTGCAGAGTCACACTGTACAGTGCGCTGAATATCGGTCCTGTTCAGGAGAGCATGTTCCCCTCGGTGAACACCGTGGTGCACATAAGTCCCCCTTTAGGTGGCTATGAATTGCTCTCTCACATATACACGCAGCATAATCATTCCCTGCAGAACACCAAAAATACAACACTTTTTCCAGCTCACACACATAAAACCTCTCTGTGTGTGAAAAGGTTCATATTCACAGACACACATCGAGAATAACCCCAACCGCAAGACAAATATGCCAGGATTTGTTTGCCTTTCTTTTTATCTATTTAGTGGCTATGACCACTACATGTACAGCATATTAACTCTGGCCCGTCCAGAACACTGTCCTTTTGTCCGCCCATGCAGGTCGTCCCTCTCCGTTGGCCCAGTGACCTGCTTCCTGCCTTCCCGAGCAGCCCTGATCATGGCCCAAAGTGTTTCTCCCCTCAGCTGGAGGTGATCTGGATAACAGAAACCTGCCGAGCTGAAGTGGCTCTCAAACCCTTTCTGGTGGCAGGAGTAACAAAGACCCTGTGAGCTACAAAGACAGAACCAGTATGTAGAGAGAGGGGGAGAGACATCACAGGATGGTAGGAAGTGAATGAGAAAGTGATATATTTTGTGTGAATATTAAAGGTATCCTCAGGTTTTTTCAGGCAGGGAGAAATGTCTTTACAAGTGGTGTATGTTTTGTATGGTGGGGGAGTAACATGACAGACAGTTTTGCCACCAGGGTGTTAGTAAATATAGTAATGCTTCAATAAAGACTGCGATTACAAAATTACTATTGTAAGTGTATGCAGGGCTAAAAGAAACTTATTTCATGTTTTCATCTTTTTTCTTTCCTACATTGTTTTACTCCAGTTCTTAAACTTGTAAAAGGTTTGGAAAGTTAAGAAGGTCAAAGTCTGCACCAACAGAAGCTCTTGTCTCCCACAGAAAACACTGCTCCTGAAACGCCTCGCCAGTAGTCCCCCCTTTAATTCTGTGACTTTGTGACATCACACCACATCACCATGTCACACATTTACATAATTTTTGCATAGAGGCTAGTTTGGCACATGAGAGTTAACACAGCACAGCTGCTTTATTGTTGTTAACGGTGCTGGTTCAGACATGTGTAAGCTGACCACTGAGAGCAGACTGAGCAGACTCAGTGTTAGGACAGGGGCCTTAAGGCTAAAACATTTCTGGATTTTTAGTTTGTTTTTTCTTTTCATTTATTTCATTCATTTTCATCTAATGACATTTTCAAAATCTTTTAGTTCAGTCTTTCTTATAAATCTCAGTGCCAACTGAATGATGTTCAGGCACTCTTTGAACACAGATGGATATAATAGTATTCATGCACTAATGTACTTAGTTCTGACTGTGCCTCAAGAGGAAAAACTTGTGAAAATCAGTGTTTCCATCACTGCCAATTGGAGCTGCTGGTTCTGATAGCCATGACTACTGTGGTCATTTGACATGGATATAGATACCAATTTTATCCAAAACCAGATGTTCTTTGTCCAGTGTCAAGTTAAGGAAGAAGTAGAACACTAGCGAGCAAAAATGGAAAAATGTGTTTCTGTGAAAAACAGTGATATAAACATAACTTTGTTACAAGAAAACTGCACATTAAAAGATTTTCTGCCACTAGAAGTAGAAAGACTTCCGGAAAACTCTCTTATGACTTCTGTGTTTGCAAATAAACTGGCTAGTCAGCAGCAATAACAGACCAACACGAGCATCACACCAATCTAGTAATCGCTCACCTTGTAGCTGTGGTACCGGTCCATAAATTCTAAGAAATATGTGGCTTGCTAGCCTGCTGTGCTTTCTAATGAGCCACTCTATTCTACACTATTTTAAGCTGCACGGGACTCGATACAGCAAGCAAACTTTTCAAAATTGATTCAATGTTTGTATCAAAGTTATAGTTTTACAGAGCTCAAGTGGTTAGTGATTTTCACTAATTTCTATCGATTTGTTTTGTTTTGTCTGTAGTTCCTTTGTCTCCTCAAATTCAATCAAGACAGATTTAATGAAAGCAAAGCGCTGTTTTCCTGCATGAGAACTTAATGTCATGAGAATAACTGGTTTCAATAAAATTATTTAGGTTTTCTGTGCACAAGTGATGAGCTTATTTGATCTATTTAATGAGAGCAAGACACATCATTTTAATTACACATTAAAAAACATCATTTGTGATTGAAAACATACTATTTGGTCCGCTCCTGCTGGTCTCTGTTATGAAAAATGAAGAGAAGAAACGACGATGACAAAATCCGAATGTGGCAGCGCAGCCTTTGATCAGATCCACTCACGCTTTGGTTTCAGTGTTCAGTCCGCCCTCTTCCAACTACTTTACATCTGATCAATAAATGAAACCATCAGTATACTCACAAATGTGTCACATGTAAAAAGAAGTCCTGTGCAGCTCTTAGAGTAGTGCAGCGGTGTCGTCTGGTGAACGTGTGGTGAAAATGAAGTCTCAATCTCAACTGATGTCAAATGTCACATACATGACTATAAATCCAACCCCAAAGTACAGATAAGGCTGTGAATTTCAGAAGATGAGGAACAGATAAGCAAAACAGTAATGTGTAGAGATCAGGTCAGTGTACACTGTAAAAGATTCAGTCAATCATTCTCCTTCTTTTATTGTTTCTGCAAAAATGGAAACCATCTCTAACAGATGTTAAAAATGTACTTTCATTGATTTAATTATTTTTTGCATGATACAACATCCAATTGTAAAATTAACCCATAAGACACTTTTAAATCGCCTCAGTTTCTTTTATGACAAGTTTGTGTGACAGTGATATGAAGCTAAAAATTGGTGAAATTATACCCCTGACTTGAGATGTAAGAACTCACATTCGAGGGTGGTGGTTCTTTTCCAAAGATCCAAACTTACCTAACAATCAGAGTGGGCTGCTCGGTCATCATGCCGGCTAATCTGAACCATCAAAAAGCACCTTTAAACTGCCCTCAGAAGGCCAGCCAACGACAGGTTCCCAGTCTCCCTTTGGACCCCTGGAGCCTGCTCAGTGTGGGGGAGTCTGTAAACAAATCTGCCATCACCTCACCTCTCTCTCTCTCTCAGTCTCTCTCTCAGTCTCTCTCTCTGTGCGTGTGTCTCTCTGTACCATCTCTTACCTGACCTCTGCTTCTATTTCTTCATCCTTTCTTCACAGATTTCTTGCCCCAATTCCATATTTGCTCTCTTGCTTGTCACCCTTCACTCGCTCCTGTTATGATCCAGCTCCTCCCTCCCTGATGTCACCCCAGACATCACATGCTCCTGTCACCCTCTACATCTAGAACCATCTATACCTCAAACACCTTTTTCTCCTCGCTCTGATCGCTACCTTCAATTTTAATCCATCTATTTCTTCATCTGTCTCTTCCTCCTTTACCCCGTTATATCAAGCACTTATCTCCTCACCATACGGAATATCTCTACATGTCTTATATGAGGTACTCAGATAGTGAATATAGCAATATCACAATGTAAAAATATGTCATTAAAGGTCAAAGTAACAACCGTAATCCGTATCATAACTCAGCAGAATGGCTTGTCATTCACTACTGTAGGCTTCAATCAAAATGTAGCCCAACAAATTTCAAAATAAAGGCACAAATAAATTGCAAATTACTGTGTTTACTAACATTAAACAAGTATAAGAAGAGGTTTGAAGAGGTTTCAGTCTCCCCACTTCAGAGCTAAAGTTTTTTCAGAATCTCTTCCGTGAAGCGAAGGATTCATTAGGTCACATGTATGTCATGATTTATTTGTCTGTTTCCATTGCACATTATTGCACTTTCGTCACTTCTCTCCTCACTCCCCTCACCTTCTCCAGTCCTCCTCCTCTTTTCTTCTAAAG
This sequence comes from Acanthopagrus latus, assembly GCF_904848185.1. Classification (NCBI taxonomy): domain Eukaryota; kingdom Metazoa; phylum Chordata; class Actinopteri; order Spariformes; family Sparidae; genus Acanthopagrus; species Acanthopagrus latus. The sequence goes on along the minus strand of NC_051044.1, from coordinate 12,194,441 downwards.
ATCTCACACCGTCGTCTCCACCACTCTCTGCCCCTCATTCTATCCTGTTTCTCTTTACTTTAGACCTCAAGGCTCATTTCTGCTGAATATGCTTCCTGTCTCAACCTAAACCAACCTCCATCTGCCCCTGATATTTATTGTAATTTATGTTATAATAACACAACTCTATTTTAAAGGCTCCATTTGTAGGAAATGTGGATTTTTGAGACTCAATCCCAACTCGTCAAATACTGAGTTAGTTTTCCCAACCAGAACCTACAATCCCAACGTAACAGAATGGAACTAAAAAAAAAAAAACTTGAACCTTTAGGTAGTTTAAACAATGGAACTTACTGTACAAATAATCTTTAAAAGTAAGACAAAAAAAAATACATCAGTTAAGCAAAACAGTGTGACTGTTTGCGTATTCGTGTCAGTGAACAGCAGAGTATGTAGAACCGTCAACAATGAGGCCAGGACACAGATGGCCCCACAAATGAGCTCAGGGAAGTGTATGATCTATGAAGAAGGTGTGACTGTTAACCAGACGTTAAACCAACCGGTTAACAAAGTCTGAAAAAAATTTAAATAAAGACATAAATCTCACCTTTGTGTCGAGTTTTCTGCTGCGACCAGTCTTACACCAGACCTTTTCAAAATCACCCACAAGACACATCATCATGTAATTAGGTAATCAGATAATCAGATATCAGATGTTTTCATCTGACAGACGCAAGGTGCCTGCATTTGAAAATATATGTTCAGAGATGAATTCCTGACAAATGTTTATGTTACGTACTGTATTTGTTTTTTCCATTTGACTACCAGACAGTGCCAGCATGCTCGGAGGAAAAAAAAAATCATATTTCACCATCCTCATCTGCCTCCCTCTTTCTCTTCTCTTATTCAATTTATAATGAAGTGCTCATCACTCAAGTAACATTTCAAAGTATGCCTACTTGCAAACATTAAAATAGTTTACACAGTTACGCACATACAGTATAAACTTCCTAAAAATACCAAAGACTTTTACAAACAATAAAGACACACAGTGGTAAATGACAATGGCACATTATGTTCTACTTCATTGTCATGTCTCCATATTGCCTATCCATTACCCCTACCCTCCCTCCATTCCTCCCTCTTTCCCAAAAACCCCCCCCTTCCCCTCTCTTCCCCAAAGCCCTGCCATCTCTCAGCATTCCTCAGGTCCGTCACACAGAGTCCCATTGTGTCAGTGGGTTAGGGAGGGAGCACACAGTCCGACCTCTCACCATGTGCTGCCGCTGGACTCACCTTAGGAGACCAACCAACTACTGTACAGCCTTTTCACACACACACCTCGCCTCTCTCTGTCCCCATTTCCTCCCCCGTTCCATCACCCTCCTCCGATCTCCGATTCCACCGTTCGTTCCCTTTTTTCTTCCGCTCGCACTTCCACTGCCTTTCTGGAAACCAGCCACCATCAACAGGCTTCACCCCGCTGCTTTTTTAACCAGTGTTTATAACCAAACAGCCCGGCTCAAAAAGGCTATTGATGAAACTCTGAGGTTTCAAAGCAAGAGACCAAGCAGACCCCGAGGAGGAAGAGGAGGAGGAGGAGGAGGAAGAGGAGGAGGGATGGAGGGATGGAAGCAAGGATGGATGAAGGGGAGGTATAATTTGGGGGGCCATGTTCTGCTATATAAAATACCTGAGGTCCCAGAGTGAAGACCTCCACCCCGCCCTGCCACTCAGTCTGGGTCGGTGGTTCTTTGATCGGTGCAGAAGTGAAAATATCCGCGCAAAGAAGGTCAGTCCAGTTAAAGGCGGTATTGTAGAGAGTGACCCGGCATGCCACCAGTCAACAAGGCTTGCTTTTTTTGTATGTCTTAGAAAAATAAAACATCAAGTCTCTACTTCTGACACATTTTAACTTGTGGACCTCTAAATGTTTCTTTGTAAAGTCTACCACCTCCATTCAGGCCTGTCAGCAATGATGGCAAAGAGCACTTTTATTGGGAATTTCTTAATTACTGCTTCTGAGATAAGAACCTATGGACCTGCTTTAACTGCAGAGAAAAGCAGAAAGAAACTGTAAACACAACGCTGACAAATTATCACCTCATAAAGTTGATAAGGCCGACTTGTAAGCAAATGACTGTTTTTTTACACACCCACCACAAACAGAACAACGTTGGCTCCGTCCCACATGATGAGTGGAAGGCAGATCTCTAATTGACAGAATCTGACTGTTTAGTTGCTAAATAATCCAATATGTTCACTAGCTAGTTGCTAACCAGCCAAGCAGAGTGCCAAACAATGCCTGTACAGAGTGTCAAACAATGCTACCACAGTGTGTGATTTTGGATAGTATGCCAGCTCTCCAGATACAGAACGGGTGTCAAGTGTGAATCAGCATCCTGCCGTCTCACTCTTTTTTAATCAGATGTTGATAGTTTAAAGGCAACAACAATGAGGTCCCTTTCTGTGTTCATACAGCAAGGTGGAATTATGTAATAAGGTCTCGTCTGGAACGGGCTTTGTAAAGGGGCTTTTTTTCTGTTAGCTGTGTTGATGTGATGTGTTTTTTTTAAAAGCGAAAAAATAACTCTATAAGACTTGTGGAAGTCAATCAGACAGTGGAGCTGCAGGTCAACAAGCTGAAAGAAAGACAAGCTCTGTAAAGATGGGGAAACTGTAGTGTCGGGTGATATTTCACTGGGGTTGATCCTCATTTCCAGGGAGTCCTATGCAGCAGCCTCATGGCACCGTGAATCTGAGTTTGATGCTGTGGTTTCCCCTCTAGTGTCACTTGTTGAAGCTTCCCTCTAGCGCAGTGGTTCAAAGAGTGAGAAAAGTCAAAGTTGAGGGTTAGTCGGGGTGGTTGGTTGGGTCACACACTGGAATTTTCCCACTGGAGACTTTGGCTTTCGGTCCCTTGAATTTGAGATTTTAAGATTACTTTGTTCTGAGTTATGTTACTGGAGTAAGTTGGAGGAAATGAATGCTGTTACTAATTAACCTAACTTACCTGACATTTTAACCCAAAGTATGATCTATTCCTAAACCTAACCACTGAGTTTTGGTGCCCAAACCTAACCAAACTGCAACATTTCACAACAGTAATAAGCATAACTATATCATAATCATTGGTCGTAATATATGACCCCAGAATTACACTGATAAGCAGCTGTACTAGATATCCTGATTGTCTTTGGCTCATCTCTTGTGTTGAACCTACATATATAAATATAAAGATAAAGGTTATAGTGGTGACTGTCGTAAGGGGATGAGGGTATTTATAAAGCTGACATGACTCGAGCTATGTACTATAAATTTGAGTTGCAGTTGCATAAGTACAAAGACACAAATTAATGTTTTCAAAGAGAGGCACAATGGAGATGAAGCCAAAGATAGGAAATGAAAGGTGAAATATTATCTTTTAATCTACAGTTTATAATATCGTATTACACACTGCATTACAATATCAGGCTCATTCAAACCCCTTCAGGGCGACTACAAGGGAAAGTCTGTGCAAAGTTTTTGTAGTGCAAGAACTGACCCATTTCACCAGCCTGAAGGTTAATGAGTTCAACTGGACCATTTGAGAGATTATCACGTGTGACTCAGAAACATAATTCTGTAAGACTCTGAGGGTCCAGAAGGGCCAACAGCTGAACAACAATGTTGTTTTCTTGCTTTTAAAAAGCTCGATATGTTACATACTCAGAGCCACTTGTTTCTGGAGAAAAAGAAGAGTACAGAGTCAGGCCCGTATCACTGTGCTATCTTCAGTCTAATGCAATGATAATGAGCTATAATCCGCATACATACTGTATGAAATCATAATGAGCAGCACACGGACATCACATACACACAGACAAAATGCCACCGGTACACACACACACACACACACATACACAAGCTGAGACACACTGTCTAACTGGACACACATGCACACTTTGCACACTCAGTCCGAGTCTGAGGGTTCAGCATTCCTGAGAGGCTTAGATGCCGGCTGAAAAGAATGAGCAGCCACACAGAGGGATCTCCTCACGAGATAGAGAGCCATGTGGCCTGCTCTCAGCCAGATTATAGCGTCGGCCAGAGCACTCACTGTGACCCAAGGAATTGAAGGATACAGCGGAGAGGGATATACACCTGTATCACTTTTCAAAATAGGCAGATTAGTGATAGCTCTTTCAGAAAGTGGTTATTAGTGTTTACGTATGCCATGTAATGCTTACTGTATTTTGAGTTTGAGACAGAGGGAGAGATATATTGATATACAGTGGAAGATAAATTCAAAGCGATTTTTATTTATTCATCTTTGCAGCATTGCTAAATAGCCAAACTAAACCAATGCAAGAGCATTATAATAAATGTTACAGTCACACTGGAAAATAACTATTTTAGCTGTTCCATATTTAATGAAGGTGTTTGTCCCCACTGAGTATTTTACTGTTGAAAACAATCATCATCTTCTTTTAAATCATTAAATGTACTTTTATAAATGTCTTTTATTAGTCCAGAAGTTTAAACCTGCTCTATCAAGACTCTCAAAACCTGAACCTCTGGTTGTTTTCTGAGCATTTATATACATGTAAAGAATTTAGCACCAGCTGAGATGGGATTTGAATAAACTGTTATTACTCATTACACTATACAATTTCAAAGTGGCTTTGGTAAATGGACTGTATTTATATAACACTTCTCTAATCTTGGTCTTTTCTAATCTTAGCGACCAGTCAAAGCGTTTTAAAGGACAAGTCAGCATTCAGCCATTCACATACATTCATACACTGGTGGCAAAGGCTAACATGCAAGGTGGCACCTGCACATCAGGAGCGATTCATTCATACACTCTGGAAGATTAAATTGTGGTAAAGATATCAATTATGCTGTACCATATTCAATGAATATGTGTTGTGAACAACTGTTTTGTGGTGCATGCCCTGTATTTCACATACCAACCCCGTTTACACCTGGCATTCACATGTGAGCCGCTGCATCTGGACACAATATCTGAGTACGAGGAAAGGCATTGAATATATTTTATGGCCACTGCCTCTTACATCATTTCGCAGCCTCAATTTTTGCACTTAAACAGGAAACACCACGAAGAAAAATATATTATTTCTTTAAATTTGGAACGATTTCACTGTAAAAACAACAACCCTGCTGGTGATCAAAGACTTAGCTACATTTGCTCTGCTTGTCACGCAATAAAATGTACAAACACTGTCACAGCAGGAAGGACATATGATGAGATATGTGCAAATATGTTGGACAATGACCTTTTTCTATGTTTCTATGTACAAGTATCTATGTTTGCCTCCATACTTTTTGTGTGATGTGATACACTGAGTGATACATCCTCAATCAACTGATGCTCCATGCTTTGTGATACATTGTCTGGGAACCAGGCAGATATTTTGAATATCACTTTCAAATGACTGAATAATTTTAGTTTCTCTTGTTCACTTTTTAGTTCATAAAAGTGAGAGGAGGGACAATTTTAAAAGGACAGAGCAGCACAGACTGACACTGACACCACAGCTGGGCTGTAGACTCAAAGAGTTTCCACCTCTGGTCCTTTTGAGTTGAAGAATTAAAAAACAAAGACACAAACCAAACTTATAGTCGTCTGTACCAGCAAGACTTGGAAGGTCCTGGAGTCAAACATCCGTCAGCAGGGCTGACACCATGATGTCAGCACTTCTCTGCTGAAACATAGAGTGTATAAGAAAACTGCATGGCTAGACTCGCGTAACAAGAGTCCTTGTCCGAGAGGGCACGAAGCCGAGGAAAGGGCTGAGGATCTCATTCGAGTGTGAGGAATGTACATATTTGGGAACGGTCTGGTGTCTTGTACGTGTGAGTGTGTGTCTTGGTCTGTGTGCCACTGCCTTCCTCTATGACTAAGCGTATGTTTGTGTGTGTTTGTGTGTGCGTGAACGTGCACGTGGAGGCGTGTGAGTGGTCGGGGGTCAGTAGTGCACCATTGTGACAGTGCAGGCTTTTATTGATTCAGCTGGGGCAAGAGAGTTGCAAATGTCAGAACGGCAAAAGGCAAGAGCATCCAAAAGGACTTCCACCACAAAATTTACTGCAAGACTCTATCCCGAGCAAACACACTCTGAGGCAAAGCTGGCCTTTGGTGTGACATATTTGGAAATTGGAACAAAATCACGCTCAAGTGTGAACCACAGCGATATATACAGTGAAGCAGCATTTCAGTTTCCTCCAGGTTGCTATCTAGAATCCATTAATTACATTAATACATTTATCCCAATGACAGACTGCAGTGTTACAGCAGCTATACCCCTGATGTAATGGAAATTATTTTCCACATGTGTAGATCTTATATATTTACTTTCTAGGTTGGGTTAAGACAATATTTTCAGCCCCATAATCACATATTACACTGATATGACAGGTTGACATTGCCGTGTTTGAGCGACTTGTTCTTGAATGTACTTGCAATGTGTAATGGAATATATGAAATGATATTCTCTCTTTATACTGACAAATACTAATTATTGCTATTTCACATATGTAAAAAGAATACATAACTGTATCTAGTAATATGAGCAAAGTGTATATCAAGTATCAGATTTTTTTAAACAAAATATTAGTATATAACACCAAAGTATGGACAAAATGGTTGTCTGATTGGCTGGTTGGTCGATGGGCTGGTCTGTTGGTTGGTTGGTTGGTTGAAACAACTGCTGACTGGAGTTCCAAAACAATTTAAATGGAGAATGGGTATCAGCAAAGAACAATAGACACCATTAACTTTTGGCACAGATCCAGGAATTTTGATTAATTTTCTTAACCATTGCGAGATGGGACAATTTATGACATCTGTTAATTTCTGAAGCAGCAATGCATGAATCTTGGTTAAAAAAAAAAAAAAAAAATTGCTGGCGTGTTTAGTTGGCTGCTTTCTACGAGTGAGTAGAGTTTGGTGCAGCTCTAAATATCCAGATCTCCAGATCTTAACTTGAATAAAACATAGGACCTACAAAGCTACAGTTCTAGAAATAGGTCTGGTATACTATACATTTTGTTTTACAGTGAGCTGTTTGCTTAAAATTGCATAGTAGTAGTATTGAGAATGACTACACAGTGAATCTACCCACAAGCATGTACACATATTTATTAACAGGTAAGTATACCACAGAGGTCAACAGAAACCAATTGGAAAATAATAAACTTTGGGCACTGAACTGACTCTTGTTGGTGGATTGTTTGACATCAAGGCTGAATAGATCTGCAATTTTGTATTATAAACTTCCTGCTATTCTGTTCTACTTTGTCTTTGTCATTTCTATTAAAACCTGTAGGGGCACAACAGCTGTGCTGACTGCAGTGCACTCAAGCCCAAGTTTTATGTCAAAGAGTGATTCCAGATGGAAGCCAGAATGGGCTAAGTTGGGGAGCTCCTTCACAGCTTTTCAAGTGGCATGACAGCTCAGACTCAGCTGCAAAGCTCTGCTGCCCAGTCAGATTAGATGGGTGTGTAGAAAGTGTGCAAGGAGGTAAGAAAGAAGGCAGAAACAAACAGGAAGACAAGCTGAGACAAACACTGAGACAGATAAAGGGCCTGGGGAATAAACTTTTGTTTACTGATCTCAAAACCTTTTCAGCCAATCCAGCGCTGCGACACTGAGGATGTCCCACAAAGGACAGAGAGAACCCGCTACTCTTCTGTTTTTCATTAACACTAGAGGTTACCTTTTTTCTCTCTCTAATGCAGTCCAGCTTGAGGCACCGGGAGTCAGTTCATCTTTCCAGCATACAGGCACAGTGCTCAATGTGTCTTTGTTTTCCAGAGGAGAACTGTCCTCCTTCCATTGAAATGGGGGTCTGTTTCTCTTGGACAAACTCCCTAATCAAATCCACCTCACATCCAAAGCTGTCGTGGATGTAACTGTGCCAAGATTTCATCTATTTTCCACAACAATTTAAACAGGGAAGAGAAATTTCTACTATTAACTTCTCTCCCTCCCACTTCTTTCTTTTTTCTCTCCCTCTCTTTCCTCCTGGATATATGTCAACCCGTCATCCATGGTGTTGGCCGGAGCTTCAGCATGCAGTTATATGTGGAACATTCCACTTACAGCAGCAGACACTATTCAACCTGTGATTATGCAACCTTAATGTACTCAACAACACAACCGAGAGTTACAATAATCCATATTCTTAATATATTTAAATGAAAAGTGTTGCAAAGAAATGTTGATTAATTTGCCTGCAAATAAATATAAATTATTCCTGCCAATATACTACTGAGACCTTATTTACTGTTTTTAAAGGAATCACAAATACAGTTATTTGCTCTTTGTCAAGAGTTAGATGAGAAGATTGATACCACTTTCATGTCGATGAACAGCATGCACAATAAATATGAAGCTATAGTCAGAAGCTGGTTAATGTTTCTTAGCATAAAGACAAGAAATAGGTGGTATAATCCACCAACCAGCACTATTTTCACAATTCTCATTACTGAATTTCACACTTAGCCTACATTTGCTAAAACAAAACTATTCCAGACCCCCAAAGAGCATCTCCTACCTCCCCTTGCTGTCTCTCAAGCTGAAACTTGCTCCAGTTCAGGCCTGGATGAAAAGGACCAAATCCAGATGTGTATACAAAATTGAAAATGTATGATTTGTTTTTTTGTCCCTGCACCTGTGTGGAAGATTCGCCAGAGCATGTTAAAAAAGACCAGACCACACTGATCCAAATTTATTTTCAGAACTATGCAATGAACATCTGATTTTTTCAAACTTCAGGAAAGTTGGCATAGCACTTATCCAGTGGGAGACTGTGGCAGTTTGCCATTCCAAATACACGATTCAAATCAGTACAGAGGATCACTACAGGTAATCATTAGAACAGGGACAAGTACTGAGGGAGCACAGTCATTTAAGCAATCAGCTCAACATCAACCGCCTTTAGTGAGATGAGATAGGATGACCCATTAGTCAAATCTGTTTGGTCTGCGGCTTTAGTTTGCATGGGGAGGTTTGTAAAACTATTTATCATAAATCCAATGTAATTTAGTGCTGAAATTCACAGATTTAATGGGCACAGTCATTTTTATGCAGGTTTAATTTATGATCAAAGAAATCACAGTACCAGCATTTGATAACGTAAACAAGGACATCGTCAGCATATTGGAGTACTTTGTGCTCTATGTCCCTGCTACTTATGGTGTGGCATTTAGTGATTAGATCTTTTAGCTATACCACTAAAACAAACTGATCACAGTATTGGTGTGTAGGATCTGCAGTCCAAGGGTTATTATCTTTTTCTATGCCAGTAATGTGATAATGTAATCTTCATTTAGGGTGGTTAGGGAGAAATTGTGATTCAGTGAATCTCACTACATGGCAGCAAAATTACTTGTTAGATTAGATATGTAAAGACTTTAGTATAGAATTCACTTGGTAGACCCTACAGACCTGGTAATTTAATGGCATTTCTTATTATCTGCTGTGTGAGTGGTTTATCCAAACTACACACCTGAACTGGGGACAGAGATGGAATGTGTAGATCCTTAAAAAAAAAGTCCTGCGTGGCATTCAAATTTAAGGACTGTGTAGTTTACTGAAATGGTCTTTAAAGATGTTGTTTATTCCTAGTTTGTCTCTAGCAACATTTTCATCCTGACAGACCACCCCATTGATAATTTGTTTGGCTCCAGGACCCTTCAGTTGTCTGGCCAAAACGATCCCTGCTGTCTCACCATCTTGACACACAATACTTTTGTTCCTGAGCAGTAAGTTTTCTATCAAGGATGAGAAAACAAGGTCATAAGTCTGCTTTGAGTTTCAGGAATGCCTTTTATCCAGTTCAGCTATTTGTTTTTTAATTGTTTGGCCTCCAAATTTTTACTTAAAAGCCATAGAAGATGTGATCTGACCTCTAATAAGGACATTTCTTTCTGACAAATCTGTTCTTAAAGGGAATTTAAACCCCAGTTCCAGATGCTCCAAGTAAATGTAATTTTAATATAAGCAGAGCATGGTCAGATATTAATATGGCTTAGTATTCACATGGCTCAGTGTAGAGGGTCAATTTATTGTAGGTGAAAAAGCCAATTTGGGAAGCCACATAACCAAGTCTGACTGGTGTCCATCTCAGGGACCAAACAGAGATTAAAGTCAGCCTCCATAATGAACCAGAGTGAATATAATAGCCAGCAATAAATAAATGTTATATAGCTGGCTCACAACTAGCCTATATACCATATAATGTAGTATCCATTTTAGGTCCTCTGTGGAGTCAGAGGGGGTAAAAGACACACCCTTATTTATCAACAGGGCGTAAAGAGGCTGTCCCACCAACCCAAATCTTAATGGGATCCTTCCCTCAGGTGTTTCAGATGACCTGAGGCATTTTTCCCTTTAAAGCGGGTGGTTCAGGCCCTTGACAATCCAACTTACTGAGTTAAGGTCATTGTTGATACTGCTTCTGTGAGTGACATGTTACATACAGGTAGTAATTCATCTGACAGGTAACAAGTGCAGACAAAGTTTAGAACAAGAACAACTCTTCAGGTAAGAAGAGAAAACAACCATTTGACTTTGAGCGACAATGGAACAAAGTAACTCCTTCTCAGCCTCTCAGGTGACACCAGCTCTTAGAACTAACTACACGCTTTCCTCTACTAACTTAAATACATTTTATACTAACTTGCTTCTTCTATCTGGATATAAACCTCTACTCCTCCACTTTATTGTTAATATGTGGGGTTCCCAACCCAAGAGCAATTATAAACTAAAATGAGTTCCCCCTGTGTGTGTGTATATATTAAATTAAAGTATTGCAATCAGAATCAGGTGATAACAACAGCACTGGTTCCTGAGATAATGATGATTGTCATCCATGTCCATACTTTAACCAACCTGTAATTAATAAACTCATGGAGTCCTGTGTTAATTTAGAGTCATTAATGCCTGGATGAACTTGGGAGAAAACTTCCTTCACTGGGATCCTCCTTCAGTAACCAGCAGAGGAACTTAGTGGGCCGAGGGCCTTTGATCGCTGACCAGCTGGACATTACTCCTCCTGTTCTTGGGTTGTGTTTGGAATCACCTACACATTCACATCTCTCTTGAACTCCTTCCCTTCTGTATAGATAGAAGACTATATTGTAAGCTCATCGATTTAATGATTTAGATTTTGGACATAGCTCCAATAATTTTTTTTCCCTCCAGCACAATGCATGATGGTATATAACACGTGGTTTAGTGGCCATCAGTTGCAATGTGTTGTTGGAAATTGTTGGAGTCAACTACATGGGAGAATTATAATAATAAATTTCACTATACATTCAGAAAGCACTACAAAATACCATACTCACTATATAGTCAACTATATAGTAGATAATTAGTGATTTTTGACACGGCCTTGATGTTTTCGTACAAAGAGCTAGCGGCACCTGGAGTCTGTCCATTTTCACATTCAGTGCTTTAAATAATGTTAGTGATTTAAGATTATGTTAATGAGGTTTTACCATTTGCCAGATTGCCAGACACTAATGGAGTTACTACCATGGGGTACATGACTCACTGAAAAGCACAACTTGTAGTTGGATGACACAAATTGTAACTCTAAGCGTGTTTACCGAAAAAGAGCAAATTCTTCCATTGATGCCCACATTTTCTATTTTACTTTTTTCCCTACTCCACTCAAATGATTTTGGAATTCCCTTTTTGGCCAAAACTTAGTTTTTTGTGTCAAATTAGCATGTACATGATTGCACCACTACTCAGAACTGCCATCATCCCATTTCACAGGGCACTGAATGACTGGCATCGACTGAATACACACCCCCGACACGTAACTTCAAGGGTATAAAACAGGCGGTTCTTTGACTTAATGGCATGTTTTTGGTCAAATGTCTGTCATCTGAAGGGCTGGCACGCTTTAACCCCACTATTACCCCACTAAGAAGGAGACTCTGTGATCGGTGGATTACCCTCGCTACTGTAGGCTCCGTCGCATGACCCTATTATCAAAATATACAAGAATACTTGCCTCATTCAGTGGCTGGTGTACCAGTGACTGTGAAGCTTTTTATAAGTCCCCCTGTTCAAATAAAGTTTGGTGAACAGTGAAAGAAGTATTTATGTGTATACTGTATGTCTGTGTGTGTGTGTGTGTGTGTGTGTGTGTGTGTGTGTGTGTGTGTGTGTGTGTGTGTGTGTGTGTGTGTGTGTGTGTGTGTGTGTGTGTGTGAGAGAGACAGAGAAAGAGAGGCTGAGGAAAAGAGGGTGGGTGGGAGGACTTTCTGAATCTGTGTGTGTGCTTGTATACTGCATGTTCACTGCGACTTCACACTAATTAATCTGACTGACGGCTCTATAATTATTACCAAATGTAGGTGTGGTGAGTCAAAGCCCAGGGTTGCTGTGACTTCCAGTCAATTGATGGGTAATTTTATACTCAAAGAGGTGGTGGCATTACTTTGATATTTTTCTCTTCCGTCACCATAATTGATGGCTTTAAAAAGTGACACTGACATTTAACGTCTGGGACTATAATAAGATGCAGTTGAAGGATCAATAAAGCAGATAACCTCAAGACAACAGGACCTGGGGGTAGTTGTCTTCCCCTCTCTTACTCAAATGATTTTTTCCTTGATCCTGAGCTTCCGTGAGTGACCCTGTCAAGAGTTTATCACTGCAACCTCTCAGAGGTGTGGAGTTCCTCCAACGGTCAGGGAAGTTCAGCTCACTCTGGTCTGCTAATGCAGCTGTTGCTCTAAAAAGGAGGGGAGGGACCGGGCCTGCTTTCTCCAGGGGTTCCTGAGGGCAAGAATGTGGATGAGAGAAAAGGGGGCTAGATCATCATGCTGAGTTCAGCATAAGACTGCAGCTGCTGTCTTTTCTGTCTCTACCTGAACTGAACTTGACACAACAACAATGAGGGCCCCATAATGCTAAAACTAAAAAATAATAAGTGTCTCAAAACAGAATCAGAAGTGTTGCGTCTGACAGTTTTTGCATTTTTTGCATTAATGGGAATGGTTGTTTGTGCTGAGAGTTAAATATCCATCAGATTTGACTGGATTGCACAAAATACTGTTTACAGTGAGACACGATGCTTAAGAAGAGTGTTGGCCTCTTCCCACATGTCCCTCAGCCATTTCATGAGATCAGCAGGCAGAGGAGGAAAACAAATTACAAATTACTGAATAAAAGCAACAACCTCACTCTCATGGCCATCCTTAAAAACAACTCTGCCAATGCGATCCGCTCGCAGACCAGTCGAACCCTCATCATTGTTAACTGCAGCGTTGCATACTCCATGTATTGTGGAGCATTTAGCATAAATTGTTTTCTGCCTGTGTCTCTGTCTTCTCAGGGTTACCATCTTACCTCGAGGGGCTTTGAATCTATTATTTTCACTAAATCTCTTGACACGACAATCGTAATCAACTCTCTGAGTGTTACATTACGCCAAAAAATCCTCAGCCCACACAAAGAACAACACAAACTGCTTCAACTCATATTTCTCTCCCCACCGACTCCAAGATTTCACCACCTGGTTCCATCCACAGGACCACTCAGCTCCCATAAATAGGCCTATTCATGTGCCTAACATGCAGGAAATGAGCTCCATACGTACAGGGCACAGAGACCCCACAATACAGTGCCCCCTCACAAATATGGCCTCCAGTGTTTTGACTGTGTCACAGCCATCAATTATGAGATGCATATCACCAAGGACATGTTTTTGATGTGTAAAACTGTGTTTCTTGTCGGACCGCCATGGTTAGAAATATCATCAGAACAACGCATAATAGGGGTAGAAGGCCGGATTCATTTGACGTGCTCTTTTTTTCAATCTAAATAGCTCGAATTGTTATAATCAACAACACTTCATTCATTCAGTTTGTGGGTTTCTCAGCGAGTAACATTCATGAGTGCTCTTCTGCCTCATGACGACACAGTACCAGTGTTTAACGGCGGTGACTAAGGTCTTCTCATTGAGGGGTGAAAAGCCTTAGTTCCCACTATGACATCCATGAGGACAATTAATACGCCGTCAGCGTCTCTTTAAATCAGGGCATTAGAATCACTCCCAGATGGATCTCCGGAGTTTTACAAGGCAGTCTGTCACCCGCCCCTCCTTGCCGTCTTTGCTCTGATTGTTTGTTTGGTCTTTTTTTATATTGTGTACATCTTACCACAGCTGTTATTGATTTACCGCTCGACATGCAGAGTATGTCCATGCACTAAGAAATCCAGAGATGTGACATTTGTAAAACAGAATGTTGTCCGCATAACACAAATTTCAACTTTCTTTATATAAGCAGGATTATTATCTGGTTTAGTTTAATGAGGGCATTACAACATTTCAGGGCATTTGTAGCATTTGTAAACAATACTACACAGGTGGATATTAGTTTGAGTTGAATGGCTGCACACCATTCCCGTTTTCAGTTTATCATTTTTTATATATTTTTTTTACTGCTGTGCCCGATATGACCAATGTGTAAGACCCAGTGTCAAGGTGCTCACTTTTATTGCTAGTACTTATATTTCTGATCAAATTGCAACCAAATATGAGCAGTATAATGATGTTTATAACTGTGTTCATTCATAATTTGTCTTCTACCTTCTTACATACATATTTTAAATCAAATTTCCATTTGAGTGTAGCTCAAATTTTGACTAAATTCCTGAAAAACTGAAAAAAAAGAAAAAAGCAGATCAATGTTTCCATCCGCATTTGTTAAGCAAATATTAGAAGTTTAGTACATCGCCATAGACAGCTGGTGCAACAAATTCTCCAGCTGGTTGCCATTGAATTGTGCAGAAGAAGAGGGTGCGACAAGACAATGTGATTGAAAGATAGTGTGATGCAAATATTGCAATTCTGTCCGATGTTTTCATGAGTGTTTTTTGTCTCATCAGTGACAAGTGATGTTAATGTCGCCTGCTTAATGTACATCATGATTTACTCGCTATGTTCCCAGATTAGACTTTGTAACATTTTGTGATAAGTCAACTTTCAAATTTCTGTTGTTTCCACCTTTTTCATGTGCAAACTGAAAAGTGAGTCCAGGTCTGCTGCGGACATTTCTGCCTGTTTAAATGGCAGTTGTTTCTCGCCACTGTCGCCACATGCTGTGGGGAAAATGTTGGTATCATGTAAATTGATTAATTAGTCTGAAGACCAGTTAGTGTATGGTCTTAACCTGGGGCAACTGAAAGGTGTCATGTCTCGGTCAAACTAGTTGTGTGATATCAGAAACACTTGATATCCAGGATGTGAGGAGAGCACTAAGAGAAAAGGTAGCTGGCAGCGGACAGTTTACAGTTCAGCTGAATTCCATCCCCGTCAGATGGATGCTGTTGGAAATCTCAAGAGGCCGTTGCGAGCAGATGTGATGCGTAGACACACATGTGAGATCACAGGTCTTCATGGACACTTTAACTGTCAAGTAGTCTCTCAACAAGTTACTTTATTACTGTTCACCATGATTTTTTTTCTAAATACAGCATCCCGGACAAGCTGTGGTAGAGTTTTAAAAGAAACAGTTCATCCTCATTATTTTCAACGCAACAGCCCAAAACAAAAGCATGAAAAATGATTCGAGTGAAAAATTCAGTCTAATTCCTCTAGCTCGTCAGTTATCCTTGGCTGATGGTCTCGGTGTAGAGACATGATACAATGTTCAGAGAACTTGCAGAAGAAAAATACTGGACTTTTTGGATGTGTCTGAAGTATTGAAAACAGCTAGCGGGAAACCTGACAGCCCTGCAGAAAGGGGAAAAAAACCTTCCCGGAGCCCAAAGCTGGAGCCGTTGGAGAGGTGGGAACACTGATCACACTGATAGACAAACCAGAGACATTCAGCGAAAAGTACAGAGAGAGCAAAGGAAAAGAAAAATGAGAGGAGCTACTGAGAAAGACAAAAGGAAATTCATCAAAGCTGCGCGTATCTTTTTTCGTTGAAACTGTATTCTTTTCATTCCTGAGGTGATTTGAATGTCTGCCAGCCTTTACTGTCCTCTAGATCAAGACATAATCCAGGTATAAGTAATGTCGCAGGTGCTCTTGTTTACGAGAATGCTCATCAGTGATCTCGGGATTATTATTCAAGGATATTCTACTCAACAATACTTTTTTAAGAATACTTTCTTTCAGAAGAATGTGAAGCAGTTCAATAATGTGTACGTCAGCATTCACAAATGCTCCTGAAGTTTCCACTTCTTCCCCCCACCCTTCTCCCTCATCATCATCGCTCCTCTCTCTTTCTCTCCCTCTCTGAAAAACACATGCCCGGACCACTGAAACCAAGCTCTTCCAGAGATTTGGACTATTTCAGAGCGCTCCCCACCCCCGACTCTGTGAAGAGATTTCCACAGATGCTGCCACATTCTGCTGCTTTCCTTCATTTTCCTCTCAATTTCTGACTCATCCGCGCTGATCATGTGGTCGATATTTGAAAATCCGTGCCTTCCTTTTTTCAAAATACATCTCTTCGCGCTGCTGTGTCTTATCAAAAAGATGATAGCAAGAGAAGGATTGTCTCTTTCCAGGGTTCTCATTTCGTCATTTTTTTTTTTTTTTAACTCGAACTCACACTTTGGCGTCAACTGCTGCTAATTCAAACAGTGAGGACTTTGTGCGAGACGCTCATTGACTTAGGCAAACATAAATTGGGCCGAGTTGTTGACCGATGTGCCCCGAGCCAGACAGAGGGGTGTCTCTCAGTCTGAATCATCAGGTACACAGAGGTGGCCACACACATTGACGCTCAATCGCACATACACACCAATAGTACGATGAAACGTCAGTGGAACTGTTTGCCCTTAAAACTCTGAAAATCAACACATCTCAAATGTTTCTGGTGCATTATAACATTTGAAAAACTAAGTAGAGGACCGCTTTTTATGCTGAAGAAAAGTTAGAATCATAACATTTAAGACAATATTTAATATTCTCAGGTATGTAATATTATCAGTGTGGAGGAAGGATTTTAACATTTTGTGCCAACCACTCAAAACACACAGCAAAACCCTTGTTGCTTACAAACATGATTAACTCATTTACTTTTAAGTCCATGACTCTCACTGCGATATCAATAAACCACAGTTTGTTTAGTGGATATGGTTTATTTGGCCAAGCTGGAAAACCACAAGACTGCTAGTTCCCAGCCTGTTTCATGCTCCATCAATAAACATTCAAGTTCATATGACAAGACTGCAGACTTTATTGCTGCTAATGAAGGGGTGCTGGCTGATTTAGACATGGTGTAATTTGGTGGTGTAAGAACCAAAAGGTCATCCGGGGTCATTTTAAATGCAAAGTGAGTAAAACCGGAGCGGAGAAGTGTGGCGATAAGTTTCATCAATCCCTATAACAAAGGAGACTTATGCTACATATAGGTGTGTCCGAGGCAACATTTTGCCATGACACACACACAGACTCACAAGGGGACCAGCTGTTTGTAAGAATGAAGCACCTCACACGACTAGTATTTTCATTATCGATGAATCTGCCGCATTAAACCACAGACACACGGTGAATTATACAT
This sequence comes from Acanthopagrus latus, assembly GCF_904848185.1. Classification (NCBI taxonomy): domain Eukaryota; kingdom Metazoa; phylum Chordata; class Actinopteri; order Spariformes; family Sparidae; genus Acanthopagrus; species Acanthopagrus latus. Next base: position 12,176,911 of record NC_051044.1, on the reverse strand, counting down.
ACCATGACGTTCACATTAAACGTGTATGAGGTGACTCCACCTAGTGACCTGGATGAGGACAGGCCACACAAGATAACAAGCACAAAATAAAAATCTGAATTTAAAAAGATTCAAATTTATAAAATATAGGAGACAGACACAACTGAATGTTGTAGAGTTAGTAGAGACCCGAACAACATCAGCAGTGTAGGCAGTAAATTCTGGCTATCCTCATTGGCCTCGTAGTAGAAACCAGGTTAATGGAAGTAAAGTTACTGAGGCTATAGGTGGTCTGACAGCGCGCTCTCTCTCACATCCAATGACGTCACGACTTTTGTTATTTCAGTGGCGATCTCCCACATGGCCTCAGTTAACGGTTTCTCTCTCTCTCTCTCTCACTCACTCTCTCTCTCCCTCTCTCGCTCTCTTCCATCCATCTCCATCCCACTCTCTGCGGCGTCCCACCCTCTCCTCCTCTTTCAGACATCCCTTCCTTCACTCCTGCATTCCATCTTTCCCACCCACCTTACCTCTATCTCTCTCTCTCTCTCTCCCCTCCTTTTTCTTTTTTTCTGCTACTCCCCTCACTGTCTGCCGGCCCTCCATTCCTCTTTTCTTTTTTCCCATACTCTCTGATTATCTTTCCAGACAGACTTCATTCCTAAACAGCTTCAGACCTATATTCACATACTCTTCCCATCATTTTCTGCCTCTTTAAAGCGCAGGTCCTCAGTGTGTGAACTGCAGGTTGCACAGCGGATCTGAACCTCACGCAGCTGTAATTTGTCACATTTGTCGCAAACCTTGAGAGTGCAATTTGTTGGAAGACGCTCGATGTTGATTAAAAGAAAACTTTGAAACATTTGAGAAAGTTGTTTTTGTTTTTTGTTTTTTAAAAAAAAGGTTAAATTATGTTTTTTCCTGTCCTCATGTTAGCAGGAATGTCTCCTGAACTCTGGGGCTCGGCTGTGTTCATGACACACATTCGATACCCTCAAGTGCCGGTGTTTATTTTTTTTCATCCTCCCGAAAGCATCGGGGACTCCGTCACCCTTAACCCCTCACCCTGTTGGAGGGCGACACGTCTGTCAGCTCAGAGCAGAGAAGCTTTGAAGAAGTAATCATAATCCAGTCACAGGCCGCTGCAGTCCATCTCTTTTCCAGACATAATTGAAGCTTGCAGGTCTGAAACAAAGCAAAGTCTTGTCTTGACTCACTGACAGCGAGCGTTAATATTTAAACCATCCGTGCGCTCTCACAGACATGGAGATGAGAAGCACAAAGTATTGAAACCTTGCATGGACACAGGCTGTCATTTCCTCTTCAAAGACGTCCCCTCAAAGGTATTTGTTGGCTGAAAGAGATCATACACACATGCAGCTCTACACACACCTCACAGTAACTCCGTATAAACTCCGGTTTCAAAACTGTTGACACATTTCTACCACTGTCCATTGTCTGATGTAGCCGGACTGCTAGTTGCAACCAGTAGTGAGAAAATAAGAAACTCCCACTGATTTTAGGTCTCCAGCCTATGAATAGATAATTGGTGGTTAACTGATCCAGAGTCTTTGATCCGTGGATTGCACTGGGTTTGTGGGCACGCCACATGATCACAAAGAAAAAACAATTACGATGCGCTTGGATCCTTTGCTATACATAGTCAGACATGTGCTTTTTGTGCAGAAAATGTCTGAATCTACGCAAAATTACATGTTGTCCAATTTCCATGTAAGCTGGTAGAGGACGAATTACATGTAAAACAAATGTTTTGAGGGCCAATTACGCAGGGCAAACACACTTACATGGTTTTTATTTTAAAAAAAAAGAGAAGTAAAAGACCAAAATTAAACATGAGTCAGCTTCAGTTTTGACCACATTTGACTCACCAAGTTGAACTACTTACTGTATTCATGTCAAGCTGTTGTTGGCTAAAAAAAATATTTTCCACTGCTTGTGTTGCTGGTCTGCTTGCAAGTTTCAGTGATTTGCATGTCTGCAGGTGTTTACAACAGAGTACTTCACTGATAAGTCATTACTCCACTCGAACCCGGAATCAATAAACGACCGTCACAAACAAACTCACATGCAGTGTGATTCTCCGACACGCTGGACAACCACAGCCCTCCTTAGACGGCCGAGCGGTAGAGAATAGCGCTAATGCTGCACGCTCAGGATGCACCAGCTGCTCCTGTTGCAAATAAAGTGTGAGGGGGTCGAAGGTCAAAGCTCACAGGTCACAACCTGCAGAAGGGTGAGCACCCTGCATAACTGATGCAACCAAACTGTCCGTTTGCCTTCTATAATAGCTAGAGCTGTAGCCACGGAGTACAAGAGGCATCTCGGTGAGAACTCAGTTAGCTGCTGTGATTTACAGCCTCAGCTACATATGACAGGGTTAGAGCGGGGACAAGAGTGTCATTCCTGCACAAACTATGGGCTCTGTCCAGAGGTCTGATGGGAAGATCAAGGCTGTTTGGTTTGGCCATGTGTTGCCTCTGTGAACAGGAGCGGGCCTGGAGATTAGCATATTAATGAGAATAAAGAAAAGGATGAAAATGCTGCTGCCGTCGTTGCAGCTTAAATTTAGAGAGTTGTTTTAGCAACAAGTAGCGCTGATTTACTCAACTTTGACCCTTGATAACTTAATGTTTCGGCTACTTGGGGGCTAACAGAATCACGTTATGAATACAACATAGACATATCGTGCAAACCTGTTTGCAAACATATGCTGTGTGCTATGTACACATCCAGCAGTTAAGGAGAAACAGTTGTCTGGTCACGAATTGAAGTCCTGCATTCACTATCCTATTTAGCTCTGTTTCTAATTTTCCACAAACTTCTGAGGGAAATGTTAACGCTTCTCGGCCGTTATATGCTGGATATTTATATACAGGATATTCACCAGTTTGTTGCTAACTGCATCTGTTTGCCATTCGGTGCTTATCTGGTGGTGATCTATGGGTTTTATAGCTTTTCACTTCACAGAGATTGTTAAGACTGCTGCCCTCTGAAGATAAAGTATGATATTTGCTTAATAATACACACAGCACATATGTTTTATTGTGGTCACACTATATTTGTAAATGTGTTTCACTCAAGGGTAACTCTGACAATTGTACATATGTTACTGTGTTTACAGTTTTGGGGGAAGTACAACTGCATAAATGAAAGAAGCAGCCTTTAATGGCTCCAGAGGAAGCTGCAGGTAATCTGGTTAATTTGCCTCCAGTGATGTCACCCAGCAGTTGCATTGTGGGTAATGTAGGCGCCAGGTTTTGGAAAGGAAGAAGAATGTGTGGAGTTAGAAAAAGCCAATTTCTCTGGTTCTGACCAGTGGAATTGTTTTTCAAAACCTGGCATTAGCCACATCACCCACAATGCAATTTGGCCACTGAGTGACATCAGTGAAGGTAATTTATCAGATTACATGCATCTTGAATACTCTGATGTTCGAAATTGGTGGAGTTAAGATTAGAAAGTAGCCTTTAATTATAACCCTAATTAATCACTGTCTGTTCATTGTAGAAAGTCCTGCAATGTCAAAGCCTACTTGTGCGTCACAGCCATGCAGGGGGAGCCTGCAGGTCTACAGCTGTTGTCCTTAAACATGCACACAGTAGTATTTGAAATGAGCAGCAAAACTGACAATTTAACCAAATAAAGTCCTTCTAATAAAAAAAACCCCTCCCTCTAATTTGGGAGAAGTACCAGCAAAACATTGGTGCTCACTGGATTAATAAACACACCCAACAATAACAAACTGAATATAAGCTACTTCGGAGCTCGTTTGACTCTGGTGACAGGATTGTACCGTTTCCTGCAGTGAGAAAATTGCACTCAACTATTTCTATCTTTATGTTTTTTCGGCCCATTTTTAAAACCTTTTCCCTTCCCTCACATTAAACCGCCAGTGAATTCGAGAGTTGTTTCGAGGTCGCAGCCACAAGGAGTAGACTCAAATGTGACTGCTGGAATCATTTGTCTGATCGAAAACCAGTGAGCAACATGTGAGCGAGCTGCAGGAGGTTTTTGGAACTCTGTGTTCTGAAAGGCACATCGGATCCGACACCAGAGTCATAACAGAACGCGGCTGTGGCGGTGACGTGTGAGATGCAGACACACAGGCAGCATCTCCTCAGAAATAGTTTCATAGCTCAGAGTGGTTCTGAAAACTGGCAGTTTTATAGCCCCATTCTGTCTGCATCAGGGACGGGAATATGACAAATCAGCTCTCCCCTCAACATTACTCCAGCTGTAAAGATCCTGTTAGCGCTGTGTGGATGTCTGCGTGCTGCAGGCCTTCAACCTCAGCCACGGTCATCCTTTTCTTTTCCCACAGTCCTCTCAGGAATGTCCCTGTACCCAACATTAGATCAAATGTCTCCCCTGAACTCCAGTCTGAGCTTTAATACACACACATTAGTGTTATTACATCCAGGAGGGTGACGACACAGCGGACACATCAGATGAGACACCTGGCTTCATCCTCATCTTCTCTTGTGCTTCTTCAGCTTTAAAGCCAATGGAAAAAAAAAAGGTGGAGGGGGAAAAAAGCCAATGCTCTGTTTTAGTTTAATGGTTTTGGCTCTTGGAGAACGCAGGTGTTGTGCAGCTCACAGGTGTGAAAACAATCATGTATAAACTAGTGCTGCAAAACGCTTATTCAATATGTTTAGCCTCCAAAAACAACTCATTCCGAGCCACAGCTGATGTTTATCTTCATCGTCAAAGTATCTGTTGATTATCACCGGACTGACCGATGAATCATTTAGCCTTTAAACTCCCAAGATGTCCAGTTCAGCAGAGCACAAAGTGACTTTACTGTGCTTGTTTGTTGTTGGTTTTTTTGTTTTGTTTTTTTTTCCAAACAAACAGTCCAAATATAAAAGATATTTTTGTCCTTTTTCATACATGACTAATAATATAATACTGTCACTTTTGAGAAGGTCAAACCTGATTTTTTTTTTAGTATTACATGTGTCTTTATGTATCACATGTCATTAAAGTTATTAATCTCACACTCGCCACAAACATAAAGATCACCTTTATCTCTAAGCATCCTTCAGACCGATGTGGTCAAAGGTGTAATTTGTGGGATATGGAATGGCATGTTACTCAGTGAATTGAAGATTTATTTTGACCGAATCAGAGGTGACTGTGGAAAAACAAAACCAATTAAGCTCGTCTTAGCTCGGTAAAAAAGAGAAATTTGAATTTTTGTGTTCAGGAAAATAGAAGTAAGAGTATTTCCTATCTTGACATTTTATGCGTTTATTTTGTTCATTTAAAACACTAATATTTGGTAAAAATCTCCCAGCTGAAACTACAGGGGATACGTCACCTCTTGCAGGTACAAAGTGGTATTACGCAGCGGGATGCACTCGGACTAGCTGGTAACTTCACTGGCATATAAACTTCAGTTGACATCAACACAGCACACAGACGTCTCTGGCACAACATCAACACTCCTGTTTCTTCACACTTAATTTGATGTCTTAGTTCATTGTTGTTTTTTTAAATTTTGTTTCCAGAGCAAACATAACAAATCCACAACATACATTTGATCTTTGATTGGAGGCGGTGGTGCTCATACTACTTTTGTTCACAGGGGGCGCCAGAATCAAAAAATAGAAGTTCTGTGGAGCAGCTTTAACTTTCATAAATTGTTGGATCACTGAATGTGTAATAATAACAATTCCCTCAGTGTGTTTTAATATTGGACATTTTGCATGAGAATGAATTAATATGTTGCATGAATTTGATACTGTTATTGTGCCAGAAGCTACATAAACATTTCAACATTACAGTGACCCTGTCTGTCTGTGATATTAAATTCAGTTTAAAGTGACTTTTTTTTACTTAAGGATGTTTTGAGGTCTTTTTCTTGCCCCAGATTTATCCCAAACATTATGTTTCTTGGTGTGTTTATTGTATTTTATTGTATTTTCACATCCTGATAACACTGTCTGATGTTCATTATAATCTGAACTACATAACATTCAATCAATGAACTTTTTTTAAATAAAAATATGAAGTGGTCCTTGCAGCAGGCTGCTCATCATGCACAGGTCCCATGACACACAATGAAGAAACTCCTTCCATCAGCGTGACGAAGTGATCCTGACATCGCTATGCTTTCGATGAACGAGGCGGGGGTGAGAAAGTGGGAGGGCACCAAAGTTGGGGGGGAAAAGTTTCTTCTTTTTTTTTTTTCTTTTTGGTTCAGTAGCAGCACGTGTGGAAAGGAGTGGTCTGGGACTGGAATAATAAAAACCTGGGAGACAGAATGGGAGGGAAGCAGGGCTCAGATTACAGCCTGACGGGGGGCAAGGGGCCGGCCTGATATTTGGGAATATACGAAGATTCATTGAAGGCAACGGGGACATAAAACTACAGCGTCTGGCCTGAAGCGGTCGGTGCTGAGTTTCTGCTGCAGGTCCGGGTCCTGCCGCTGGATTCCCCCCATCGGGTTTTTTGTTTTTTTTTTCCTCGGGACGGGTGAATTTCGAATGGTTCGGCTTTTGTAACCGGGGGACACACACACACACACCAAATACTGAAGAGAAGCCACCGCTCCCTTCGCACCCTTGTTTCTCCCCTGTGGGCCCTGCATGTCTAATATTTAGACATGTTCAGCTCTATGGATTCCAGGACTGTACTGCTACTTGTAGCAACCCAAGTCTGTCTATTAGCCGTTGTGAGATGTCAGGAGGACGACCGTAAGTGTTTTTTTTTTATTTATCTCAAAGAGATGTGAAGAAAAAGTTGTCATAAGGTGCATAAAGAGAGCAGGTGTCCAAAAAAAAACCCCAAGCGTCTCTGTCCATCGTCTCAACTTCTGGTGCTTGGAGAGGTTTGGTTATCCCCTTCGCAACTTTTACGCACAGAAAGTTTCCTGATTGTTTGGAGACTCGTTAAAAAAGTTACCCAAGTGCTGGTATCTGCGGACCTTCTGTCTACAGAGAGTGCTGATCCGAAAGTATCTGTAAGGTGTGATAAAAGTGAGTGTATCAGAGTTGTGGAGGTGCGTAAAAGTGATGCAATGGATGGAGAGAGGTGGCACGTTTACGCAGAAATAACGCGCAGAGAGCAGGAGCTGTTTTTTTTCTGCTTCTTGCTTTTGTGAAGACACCATTTAAGTTTTGTTTTTTTTTTAGCATTCATTCAGTCTAGTTGAAGTTTAGATTGGTGGATATTCTTTGGAAGGTGAAAATCAGACGGTAAGATTCAGATATGGATCCCCTGCCCTGGAGCTCTACCTCCCCCTTCTTTCCTAAATTAAGCCGCTGGACACCTGTGGGTGCTTTAGCGGCCTTGACAGGCTCTCCTTTAAACTGCAGATTCACTTAATACAGGGGGTGAGGGGGTGGGGGGAGGAGGGGATGGGCAAGAAGTGAAAGGTGGTCAGGCTCAAGGGCCTTTGGTGAAAAGTGTTCACATTCCATTGCTGTCAGAGGGCATCCAGGCGAATCCTGGCTTGTTGAGGCGGAAAGGTGTGCTGATAACCCAAATTTCCATAAAATCGTAATCACACGGCTCCTACAGTCATCTCCATACCTGCAGACTCTCTACTGTCTCCACAGTTTTTTTTTGGGGGGGGGGGGGGATTGTTCATCATCGGTATTGATTTTAGTATCCACAGGAGAGTGAAGGTATGCCAGCAGACTGGGGCCAGAAATAATGTTCCATATGATTTCAGGCTTTCCATCTGCTTAGAAGATTACCCATACGCAGTGACAGTCAGCCCAGAAAGTGACAGAGCCAAGGTGCAAGAGAGAGGTGATTGGAAAAATATAAGACGGGGGAATTTTTATTGCGAGTCCGCGAGCCTTTCTCAGTATACAATAGGTCAAGCCTTTTCAAGCTTTTAAAGCAAAGAATGGGTGTATTTCACAGATGAATGTGGGGGGAAAAAAGGGCGGAAATACTCACACCGAAGCAATTGGAAGTCTCAGGTTACCCTTTCAGAGAAATAGCGCCCTTGGATATAATGCAAGCCCTTCTTTTCTGCTGCATTTTTCTGGGAGACGCCAAAGTGGCAAAGAGGTCTTGGCGTGTGACCCCGGCACAGCAGGCTCAGTGGCCCTCAGAGGGGACAGGGGTCATGTAGGCAAAGAGGTCACAAAGCCAATCAGACAGAGATAGAAGAGGGCTCAAAGTTGCTAAATACACTGAGAGCAGAGTTGACTCGACTGTCCTCCACCTGGCTTCACTTTTGTTCATTTTTCCTCCCCGGTAAAACAGCACGGCTGCCAACATATGGGAGAGGAGACGTGCAAATTATCCTCCGTGGCGTAAAGCCAGCCTTCTATCAGCTCTCTGGTCTACAGAAGAGCCCCTTGTCCCAAACATATCTGGGGAATCTTACGTATCTGAGTCAATGAAAGGGACAGGTGCGTTCCTTTGATAGACCGTCCAGGCCCGTGAAACTAAATGTCAAAAACCGCAAAGGTATGTGCCTGAAAGCTGACCATTTTCTTTTCTCTGATGTGTTTGAATTGGCATCTGACACAGCTATGGCTTCCAGATGGGGTTTAAAAATGCGCCCCGTGTTTATACAAGGCAATACTTTGTGAATTGCCCACTCTGTGCCTTTCCAGAAAGACCTCATTCATAGCCGCTGAGGTCCGCTAGGTTGCCTAGACTTAAGCAGCGCTCAAAGGTAAATATAGCTACTGTACTTGCACCTTCTCCTCTCACACTCTCAGCAGCCCGTATCCCCGAGGCCTTTCTTTCTTGTGGTGCGTCGACCGCTTTCACCCCTCGGTCCAGGTTCACTGGCTCCAATCAGAGCATTTCTTTGAGCAACTGTTTGGCCTGCTGTTGACTTTTGTCTGTGAGCTGCCAGACTGAAAAAAAAAACAAAAAAAACAAAAAAAAACAAACAGGAATATGGTTAATTACTGAGTTCATTGTTGCATTTCTTTGAGTGGTGCGATTTAGACCAAGTACAGTACCTGTATTGAAACATGCCCCTCCTCCATCACGTTCGGCGCTCATGCACCCTGTGGTCAGAAAAAAATCCAAACATTTTTCATTTACTGAATGCAAAGTCTGTCTCACCCCCCCTCCCCTTTGCAGTAAATCAGGGAGTCTCCCGCAATGTAAACTCGCCCTATATTTAACTTGTGGAGGAATTTAGGTGCAGGGTCTCCAGCTCCTGTGAAGTTATTGGAGGTTTCCTGCAGGTGTTGCTCAGCCGCACTGTGATCCTGTTGTGTTACACTGCCATCCTGTGGCTACCTGATAGGTTGCAATGGTTTTGCATGTAGACTCATTGTTGGTTATTGATTAATGGAAGGATGGCACTAGATATGTTCTGCGTTTTAAGATTACTTTTGGAACATTCTAGCCTTTATTTGGTTGTGTACAGACATGTGGACAGAGAGAGAGAGGAAATAGGAGAAGACTGGGGGTGGGAGTGCAGCAGAGGTGCAACAGCAAGATTCAGATCTGGAGAGTTGTGCTTTATTTGGAGTCGAGCTGTTACAGTTCGTCGAATAATCTGCGAGACAGTCGACAAAAAGTTAATCAGCAAGTAATCTGGTGATCAATTACTGGCTTCAGTGACTTGGTTAACAGAATCTTCCAAATATTTGCATCTGAAATGTGAAGATTGTTGCTTTTCTTTGTCATGCATGAGAGTAAACTGAATTTGTAGTAACTGAATATCACTTACTTGGGCTTTGGGATATTATAAAGCACTTTTTTCACTATTTTCTGGCATTTTACAGGCCAATCTATTCAGTCAGTTTTTCAAGAAAGTAATGGGAGGAATGATCATTAATCAAAGTTATTATTGTTAGGCATAATTTGTGTTGTTTGTCATTCGCTATAAAAGGTAGATGGCCACAATTTGAGTTTCTTCTGTTAGCATCTACACAGCTCACCCGCTGAAAGAAATATCAGATTCAAATGTTTTTTTAGTTATTTTTTGTCTACATTCAAGAATTTCAACATCTTTTTTATAGTATCAACACTTTCGATTACCTGTTAATGCACTGAAAATGTGTTTCCCACTTGGACAAGTCTGCTTTATATCTCATTAAATACAAACGTTGTTGTGTATTAGTAACATGTTGTCATACCTGATGCATAATCTCCTTTTTTCCCTACCGCCATCTACCTGCCTATGACCTCAAACACAGAGGAAGATGTTTCTAGCTGTATGCAAGACGGACAGCGCTATAGCGACAAGGACGTCTGGAAGCCAGAGCCTTGTCGCATCTGTGTGTGTGACACTGGAACCGTCCTGTGTGATGAAATTGTCTGCGAGGAGCTAAAAGACTGCCCCAAACCTGAAATCCCATTTGGAGAGTGTTGCCCCATCTGCGCAGCTGACCAGTCTCCGCCCATTGGTTGTAATTTATTTATCTCACACCTCTCATAAATAAATTACTCTTCACGAGATCATGTTGTTTGGTTCGGGGAGAAAAGCAACCCACGGACAGTTTGGTATGAATCAAAGGCTGGACAGTTTATTCTCTAAAATCAGGTCAGCCTTTGATTTCAATACACCGTTTTGTCCCCAAAGCAAACAAATGATGAGATAAAACGGGAGCAGTGATGCTTCTGAGCAGATTTCAGTGAAATGCTACCTCAACGTCATTTTTCCATCGCTGGCTCACCTTGGCCCCATCTTGTTTGAATACTCTCTCCTTCCCAGAGTATCATGAAAACATGTGGGAGTCATTAAGGAAATACCTCAGTCGAGCAGACACGGCCTCGCATTTCTACTCTATATCCTCTCTGCGGATTTCTGCAGATCTGATGGCAAGAAAAACTGTGACACTCTCCGCTGAGACTTCTTGAAGGAGCTATTCACCACATTTAAATGTGGCCTCCTGATAGACAAGGAGCCCCGTCGGCCAGCTTTGGAAATGTAAACAAAGTCAGTTGAGGAGCATGAGTGAAATCAGAAGTGTCACTGTTTGCAATGCATGCTTGTGGTTTCAAGTACTTTATTAAATGCTTTTCTTTCATTTAAGGCTAAATGAAGTGCTTAGTAAGATATAGGCAACATGTACAGCACCACTTTAAGTTAGTAACTATCTATAAATAGGGCTGGATGTCGAACATATATACATTTTTATACTGCTTTTACATGATGTATCCAGTCATGAAAGTCGGAATTGAAAATTCATCATCTTGTGGACTTATTTTTAGATCTGATTTCAATCCACATTTTTCAAATTTCAGTCTATTTCACTGAGGCAAAGGATTTGGAAATAGGGTTTGTAGAAAAAAACACTTGTTTTTCCTCAAAGTAAGGAGTCAAGATGGAGGTTTTGTATTTTAACTAGAAAGATCAGGTGAAACATGATCGATACTCAGCCCTGCAGAAAAAATATGCAGTCTCACAAATTGACAACATGCCATTTACTGATGCTTATTATAACACTATGAGCTGCAAAAATGCCATAAACACAAGATTTGATGTTCTATATGGATTAACCCTGGGCAAGCTATTCCAGTGCTTTTGCTTTTTACCTGCAGCCACTTTGCTTCTGCTTTAAGATGGTGATTCAACCAACACTTTTTTTTTCCAATCCTGATGGGCTCTTCGGGTACCACAAACGTGATTTGGTGGTGGTCTTCAGAGTAGTTCAAATTAGGACGGTGCAATTAGCCATCAGCACTTGCAGACTCTCTGTCAGGGGAAATACTGTGCTACCTTCATGGATTGTTTATTCACTCGCTAACTGTGGTCTGTTTCTCCCCTCGAACCTGCTTGACCACATAACAGGAGCACCTGGAGCTAAGGTGAGACACCGGAGGATGTTAAGGTGCTCTGCTGCTGTGTGTGTCGATGTGTCTCTGTGTGATCATCTGTGTGTGTGTGAATGGAGCTCGCCGGCACCTACAATTAAACCTGTATCCATCCCAGACTGATATCAATGCGGCCTGTAGTTAATGGATATAGACTTTGATATGAAAGAGCTTCGCTAGACGGATGATTGTTATTTCCTTCTCGACACCGGGTGCCATATTTATGTGTCTAATGATACTTTAGCGGACGTTCTGCTGCCGACCAGTTCCCTCAAAATTGCTAATTTTCCATCAGATGTGCTTCACAGATCCTGCTTCTTAGAGGCGAACAAAGAATAACTGGACAATGATCTGAAACCTTTTTGTGGTTTTTAATCCTAATTGGTGTTTTTCATGTTGTATCTTTTCAACATCAGGGTCAGAAAGGTGAACCAGGAGACATCACCGATGTAAGTCGACAGCACACAGCAATCACAGAATACAACTGACAAGCCTTTTCATTTGAAAATATTCATTTTTTAGATGGAAATTAGAAATGATCAAGATCTCTTTCATCCTGACAGAAATTGCTTACAAGCCGCTATTGGTAGCCTGTAGTGGAGGAAGTATTTAGATTCTTATCAATGCACTTCAAATATAAAAAGCCAAATCACAAATTACAACAAAATTAAACATGTGAGTAAAAATGTATTACATATTATACCAAAGGTAGCATTTTACTGTTAATTTGAACTATTTAAAATGCTGCTGGGCAGTTTAATCTTCACCAGTGCTTCATATTTTACAGACTAATCGTACTCTCTGAGTGTAAAATCTTACAAAAGCTGTCAAATAAATGTCATGGAGTAGAAAGTTTCAAGTAGCATAAAATAGACATACACAATTAAAGTATGAGAAATACTTGAGTAAATGTACTTAGTTACTTTCCACCACTGTTGGTAGCATTCAATGCCGGGATGTGGGTGTAAGAATAGTTTTTAGTTAAGTGAGAAATAAGTAGAATAACCACGACTTTGAGATAGACAGCTGTGACTCAGAGGAGGAGGAGTAGGCAGGTCTGTTAGCCCACTCATCAGTGAGACAGCCGAGCACAATAAGGCCTCCACACGAACCTCCATAAAGATTCTTATAGGCCAGTGAAGAAGAGGAAGAAAAAGAGGGAGAGAGCAAACTCCCCTCTGCTGCTGCTGCTGCTGCTGCTCCTGCTGCTGCTGAGCTGCACCTGGAAATGCTTTACAGCTCTGAGGGAATACGAGTTCATGGCAGGAAATAAGAAGGCATTGTTTATTGTATGTTTCTTATAATGCTGCGCCCAAAGAGATTAACAATTAACAACCCTTCACCCCCCCCCCCGAGTGCAGGGAGACTTAAACCTCACCCGTGTAAATACATCTGGTTGATGTAAGCTCCAGCGTTTAGTTTGTGTTCTTCATATAAAAGTACATATAAGAGATGATATCTTGACTGTTTTCTTTCCTTTACCTGCACAGGTTGTAGGACCAAGAGGACCAGCTGGCCCAATGGTACGCACACATTTCAATCATTTCTCCTGCTTGAAAGCTTTTACAGTCTTTATGTATGAATTGAAGATAGAAAGAGATAAGATAAGATAAGATAAGATAAGATAAGATAAGATAAACTGTTGATCCCCAGCAGGGATGATGAGAGAAAAAGGGTACAGATGAATATAAAAAGTAAGAGAGAAAGTAATAAAGGTATACATAACTTCAAGACATGAAGAATACAAAATAGAAACCATACAAGAGCATTTAGAGACATTTCAGTTGCCAGCCACGGTGACAGGAAATGGAAACTGATCTGACATAACAGCAGCGGAGTTTCAAAAGCTCCAGCTGTTTCTCCTGAGGAAACACCTGAAGTCGCTGACTCCCTCTCCGTCTCTCACTCACCAGGGCCCACCAGGAGAGCAAGGAGCCCGTGGATCAAGAGGAGACAAAGGAGAGAAGGTCAGTTTAAGATTTAAAGGAGAAAATAGTCGCCTCTCTTGACACTTTCACGCCAAAAAAAACAAAAAAACACTAAGCCAACACGCTGCTGTTCCTTTAAGAAGTACAGTATGTCCTATTGAGTCTGATAGCTTCAGGTCTTCGGGGGGTTGAGGTGGGTGGATCTGCTCTGGCTTGCAGGTTTCGCAGAATGGTGGCCTTTCATTGAGCAGCTCAGTCTAGCTAGTCATGTGTCGTTTCCATTAAGCGGCGCGGTCCTGGTTGTTTAACAGATGTGGGACTGTCAGAGGCTCATAATGTAAACCTCCGAGGCCTCAGTCAGCCGGTGTGGGAGATCTCTCTCCGCTGCGGTCGCCTGTCTTTGATCATTGCATTAATGTAACAACAGTTGGATGTGAAGTCGGCTTCTGGCGAGGAGTTTATGTCGTGTAGTTGTCTTTTTTTATGCAGATCGAAGCACAAGGCGGATTTTGGCGAGCAAGAGGCTGAGCAGCCTTTTAGGTGTTCAGCACATTCTTTGGCTCAGGATTCCCTCGCAGGGTAATTTGTCACTACATGCACAGAGGTATGCCAGGTAGTCTGATTTGCTCTGATAAATCATCAGTGGGGGTTTACAACCTCGGAGGAAAAGCAAATGTACTTTGTTTTGAATTGTGTTTAACGTATTTAACCTCTTTTTTTTTAGTTTTTTAAACCTTTAAATGTCCAGTTTGGCTCAAAAAATGCAAACTTCCATCCTGATGGACGGCTGTTTGCAGATCAGGTTTAGTCATGTTCCCTCATGTAGACTTTCATCGCCGTTTGGAGAAGGTTCAAGTGAGCATTAGGCTTCTGTCAACAGTATCTGACACATGTAGTCCGGTGGTGCATCGCCTGCCAGCAGCTGTGTAATGATTTATCCAAAGTACAACTGAGCTCTAATATTGGCTCAAAGGCCTGGAATTAATCAATAGTGGCCTGTTAGTAGTGTTATTTAACACTTTACTGCGCTCATACACTGTGAAACTTACCATTGACTTTACTGGTTTCCTCGATTTTCTTAAGAAAATGCACATGTTTTACAGCGTGTATGATTAATAAGTCTGTGCTTTATGTGTGTTTTTGTGGTTATGTGGGGCTTGTTGTCTTTCTCGTTAAAATGAAATAGGATTAAAGTTAACATGAGGACTTCTAGTCAAGTGTATCTAGTTTACAGTAAACTAAATGGTGTTCTTAGTTGTCAGAAAGAGCTGCATATTGAAGTAGAGCGAATTGTTATGAAGATTAATCGATAGGTTGATCGACCCAAGATCAATCGACGGCTATTTACAGTCATATTGTGAGTTAAAATGTTGTTTTCTGAATATCTTTTGGTTTTCGGCAGTTGTTCGGACAAAAAAAAGACATGATATCAACTTGGGCTTTGAGAACTTTTTCTTTACATTTATTTTTTTCCTACATTTTGTTGACCAAATGATAACAATTTTATCATTTTAATGTTGTCTATCCATTTCAGGGAAGCCCTGGTCCCCGCGGCAGAGATGGTGAGCCTGGTACCCCCGGAAACCCCGGCCCCCCAGGACCTCCAGGGCCTAATGGACCCCCTGGCCTTGGTGGAGTAAGTATCCCATGACAAGTAGGGAGTTAGCATTCACTGCAGACACAGGGGCTGACAGGTCGAACACTGATGCAAGACCGAGAATGGCTTCACTTCGACTGGGTGGAATAAGCAGAGAGAGAGAAAGAATCCAAGAGCACAAAAGATGTGGGAAATCGCCGGGCGTTGGGTGGAGGCAGAAAGACAACAGGGAGTGGATGCAGAGAGAGAGAGAGAATAGATCGAATGCCTCTCATTCTTTTCAGGAGAAAAGGAGGGAGGAGGTGGACTGAGGGGAGGGGAGGTGGAAGGGCAGGAGGTAGTATGAGTAAGGGGGAGACAAGGAGACTCTTTGTGAGGGCGAGAGAGATGAAAAGTGTTCACATGGCCTCTGTCTGCATCAGGACGCGCATAATGAGCCCTGCCGCCGACAATCTATAAAAAGCTGATCATCTCCCCTCCGCCACCGTGACACAGCATCCTCCGAAACTCTGCAGTGACAATCAGTGACAGCACATCTGGCCTCCGAGATTTATAATTTTACATCATGAGCCATAAGCCAAAGGATTTCTTTTGTTCAATTCGAAGCATTTCTTCTTGTAAATTTTTTTTTTTGGGCCTTTCAAGGTGCCTTTAGTGACTTCCAACCAGATGCCTGAGACGCCTTCTCTTTTCCATTCAGCAGATCACAAAACTCGTGATTCAGAGCATTTCGAGTCATGGAATCAGGCTGTAAAATGGCAGATAATTTGCATTTGAGCATCCATCGAAATGGCTCGTTTGAATATCATAATTCAAGCCATTCAGTCCAGTAACATTTGGAAAGTCTAGAAGAGCAGCACAATTAAATAATCCTATCTCTCTTCAAGTTAGTCGGGCATCAAAACAGACAGAAGTTAGCCGTCTCGGTCAGCGGAAGACTCTATTGTGCAGGAGCCGGGAAGTCGAGCCATTTTGGCTTCATGTGCCACTTCATAGGAATGAATGGGGCTCCGTCTCCAACACTGGGTCCTGGATTTAATTTAACGTCTTTGCAGCTAACTGAGCGAACTAGCTAACCGCAGCTACAGTTAGCAGCAGTTAGCTACAAGTGAAGCTATGTGTCCATCAGGGAATGCTTGTCTTGTCTATGTTTTACTGACACACTGAGATTTAGAACATTTTCTATCTTAAAATGTTAGATATAGATGTCATAAATGAAGAATGAAAGAATTAATGCTGCCTCTTCTTCTGCCTTTTCCAGAACTTTGCTGCTCAGATGGCTGGTGGATTCGACGAGAAGGCTGGCGGCGCACAGATGGGCGTGATGCAAGGACCAATGGTGAGCGAGCGATGATGAGACCTGCTGCCATTTATTATTTTTAACAGTCAGATGGTTGTGAATCTGCTTGGACGCCACGCTCTCGGAGGGATCGAGGGCGAGGAGAAATGAATAGACAGACCGTCTGAAGAAGAAGGCCTTTTCGAAGTGTCTTTGAACAGAACTCTGAACCCCTTCCAGTTCCGGTGCTGTTTTTTTAGTGCCTCACCCTTCACTTTTTACCCCACTGGAGGGGCACAAACAACAAGGCGTCACATGGTTATCAAACATGAAAACTACAAGATGGACATAATAGCAACCGTCATCGTTCTTCACCAGGAGAGGAGATACCCGTGTAGGATTTAAATTCATCACGAATGGGAGGAAACAAGGAAGATGACCAACTCAAGACAATTAATTTTTTCAGCATCAGTTGCGTTTTGTCCACTTTTTCTCCATTCCAATCCAATTCCAATACTGAATCCGGACATCTGCTGATACATTTAAGACTAAAATAACTCCATTATTTTGGGTTATCTTACTTGCAGACTGCCTCACGCTAAGTCATGGTGGGTTTACTGTCCCACAAGAGCTCTGCCTGATTGTCTAATGCAAGAATATACAAAGAAAATGGAAGGACTGGATGACTTTGTAGGCCGACGTAATTACTTAATTTGTGCTGTAACATTTTGGCAATGGGTTTGATTTGTCTTATTAAACTGAATCATTCACAATAACATCTAAGTATGGATCAGGATCTGCATCGGAGCTCGATGATAATATTGGATTAGATCGGTCCTGGCCAAGTTTTTCTCCCTCCTTTGTTTAGGGTTTTGAAGGGGAAAAAGTCAGGGTGAACATTTAGCCTCCCCTGTGTTGGATAAAAGAAACTAAGACATCCTGGTGGAAAGTAAACATCTCACACGGAGTACAGAGGGGTAATTCTCTAAACTGAGGAAACAGCCATTGATCTTCATTATATTTCCATGAAAACGCACCGCTGCAGCCGGTTAGCTGGCATGGCAGCCTGCCTGGAGAAAGGAGTGAGGAGCACACTGGGAGCTATTTTGGTTCAGAGGGCCGCAAGAGCAGCTTGGCAACGACTCGGGAGAGGTTTGAGATGCCAGGAGGAGGGGGAAGAAGAGGAGGAGGAGGACGAGGAGGAGGAGGAGGAGGAGGGGGTGGGAGGTGGAGTCGATTAGTTAGCAGCAGTCTGTGTGGCTTCACTCCGGCTGACTCTCCTTCCACATGTCTGTCTGGAGCTCGCCACAATACTGGCTCTTTCTGAAGCCAGTTTGCTTTGGCGTTTACCGGCCTGCTGGGGGGGAGAGAACCGACTGGACTGATGTTAAATCACAAGTGAAGCTTATACACCCCCCCTCTCAGAACCCTACACCTACACACCAACCACTCAAACAAACGCTTTCACTCAAACGCACGCATGTCCCCTCAAACGAGCTCTCCAGCGTCCTGGCGATATATAGAGCCCCATTGATACGTCTCCGGTGGAGGCTTCCCACACCAGCTGAAAGAGGACTTTGATTCACCTCTGAGGACCACTGTGTCGAGCTGTGACGTTTTCTTTGGCTGCCATCCTCGATTTTTTTGTTTTTTGTTTTTTTAAAGCACAACCACTATGCTAAAATGTGGGTTTATAAATGCAGGTCTGCTGAAAAGGAATATGTTTTTATCCAAGAGGAAAGCTGTCACAAGTAATCAGAATCAAGTCTCTTTGTTTTGTTTTGTTTCACTGAAGAACTTTATTGACACCAACTTTTAAACCGTTCTTTTTTATACAGCTGATTTTCTTTGTGCATGTGTGCGCGAGGTATAAAGTCGCACACGGAGGGGAAAAAAGGCAACAGCGGATTTGGCTCATCACCTTCACAGAATGTGATTTTCTGCTCTTGAGCAGTGACGCGTGAAGCTGAAGTAGAAATTACTTTGGCGTGTGACTCCAACCAGAAGCTCTCGCCGAGAAGATTAACATTCAGCCACGGAGGAGGAAAAAAAATCTCACCTCCTGTTCTGATGCCTCAAACACTGAGGGATGAAACATTTGACGAAAACCAAACAGTTCGGGGTGCAATGTTGTTTTTCGAGTTCGTGTCAAGGTGTAAAAAGTCATGTAGAGTTCGAACACTTAACAGTACAGCCGTACCGCTGGCGACCTTTGACCTGTGGAAACACACAGCTGGTGGGTAAAAGAGCCGAGGGAAGAGGAAGAGCAGACAGTGAACAGAGGAGGTTGGAGAGCGGGAGAAAGTCTAAATGCCAGTGAGGAATTTCAAACGATATATGGACGTGACAAGTAGAGCTGCTGAGTTTTCTGTCGCTCGAGGGCAAAGCAGGTGATTATTTTCTGCGAGCTTCTGACAGAAATGGACAAAAATGGCTCTTTTCTCCTCAACACCTCCTAAAGAACACAAAATAACTGTGCACATGTTTGTGCTGTTTAAACTGTGTGTATCTGTGAACTGTTTGTCATTAGCCTGATGTTGTGTCTCTTGTCTCTTCCCCTGTCAGGGCCCTATGGGTCCCAGAGGACCACCTGGCCCCACCGGATCACCTGTAAGTACCTCCTCTACACTTCAGACAGCACACGAGCCAGCCGCACCTGTAGACACGCTGCTGCGCTCGGCCACAGACAGACTAAATCTCATAATTGTAATGTGCTTGATGTCTCGTGTGCACACTTCCTCCGACTGTATTCAATAACAATAATGACCTCAAAATGACCAGTGACTTTAGCAGCGAGGCCGACAGACATCAGTGTTTACATACAGCCATGTTTTCCGGAGGAAGGTGGCACTCAGAGAATACTTTCGTCTCACAGCTGCAGGCTGCAGGGCTTTTTCCGATGCCACAGCCCGGACGTACTGCAGAACACCTGTCTGTTTGCCGTTCACAGAGCCTATGGGCTTACAGCTCTGCAGACACACACACACACACACACACACACACCCCTGCACTTTTCTGCTCTTGCCCACAACCAAGCTCCACCTGCAGCCCTTTTGAGCCCTCCCAGCCTCCTGAGTAAAGCTATTAAGTTGGAGGTGATGCCAGCTGCCGACTTGCCTCGACTTGATGGCTTTACTCACCCACAGTTAAAGAGACGTGCTTTCTCCTCTGACACCTTTGGCTGCTTTTAGACAGGATCCAAACAAAGGAATGTCTGTCTCAACCAGAGGACATTTGTCAGGAGGTAGCTGCAGTGTGTAACACAGACAGACTCAGGGATACAGTGTGTTATGATAACTTTAATTGCTCTATAGCTTCACTGGTGCAGGTGTATATGTACTTGACTTTGTTGAATTTGTAGGCCTAATAATGAACTATTCAGTATTTAAACTGGAAATTAAGGGTGCATTATGTAGTTCTGGGGTGGAAAAGACCAAGAGAAAAGTGGAAGAAAAATATCATTCATGACTGATTTTCATCCTCTGAGGACGGCGTGTTTATAACAACAAAAAATATTCCTGAATTTGTATTATTATCCTTTTCTAAATATAAACCTTTTAAGTTTGGATTTCCTTTCCAAAATTACACAGAGCACCTTTAAGATTAAGAGTTATATTAGCTATAAATTACAGAGATTTACTACATAGCCAACCAATCCTTATTTTCAGTCACTATGCTTATTTGATTGTTCAGTGTTTTATTGATCTTTGGTCTGTAAGATATCATTCTGTGTAATGTAAAAAAGGTTTGGTTTAGTTTAGTTTCATTTTTTTATTTGACAGGTGCCATGTTCAACACAACCTTTGAGCCAAAGTTAGCTGAAAAGCTACGATACATAAAGAAAACAATGCAATAGAATACAGATAATACATTACAAACAATTACCGACAAACTTTGCATCACATATAAAACATTATAACGAACAAAGATGAGATCAGTGATCACATGATTGGTTTGTATTGAATCTCTGCATTCTCTGGCTGGGAATTGCGTTCCATTTATTTGCTGCTCTAATTGAGGATGCTGATTATCCAAAAGCAGTTTTCCTAAATTTGGCCGAGCAGTCGCCTCTGGCTGACGCCCTGGTCTCCTCAGTGTCGTCCCTGCACAATGAATTCATGCACCAGGCACAAATAATGAGAGGAAAGAAATGAAACGCTCTCTCTCTGGCTCACTCTGTTCTAACAGCTTCTGTCTTCTTTCTACATCCCAGGGCCCACAAGGTTTCCAAGGCAACCCAGGAGAGGCTGGAGAGCCCGGACAAGCTGTAAGTGTCCCACAGAGTTCAGACTGCATGTTTTATTATACTTTAAACCTCCTCTACCTTTGTGATCTTCTCTTCTCTTTCTCACCTGGCTACTCTCTTGTGTCTGTTGGGCTCTTTAAAAGACGACAGAGCAGTGTGGCACGGCCTCATCGTGCTTTTTCCTCTCTTCTCCGTGTGGAAACTTCAGCTCCACTGTAGCTGTGCTACGTTCCCATAAAGTTTTCTAACGCTTTCTAGCCTTTCATTGCTCACCGCTCATCTTCTATATCCTGCTCTCTTTGACCGAACGGCTCCTTCAGTTTCAACACTTACCAGGCCTCTTCAGTCAGCACTTACACTGTCTCAAAGCCAGTGTGCTGAACCGGCTGTCGCGCTCACTTCTGTTGTGCTTTTTGGGGAGCAGATTTTCAGATTTCTCGTGATAGTACCTCCTCCTGCCCCGTCAGATGATTCCCTTCCAAATCGAGGACCCTACTTGTTGTGTTCTCCCCCTTGCTGCCCCGGCTCTACCCCCCCTCTCTGCCCTTCCTCACACCTCCTGTAGTTTCCACCCCGACTCACCTCTAAAGGGAAGCTTCCAGTAATCAGACTCCCCAGTAGACAGTGCAGGGTCTCCCCTCTGCTGTGTTAATCTGCTCCTGTGGAGTTAAGACATGCAGCCTCTGGGGTCCTCTCCCTCTTATTTAAAGGTGTTCCAGGACATCATTATGTGCGATTAAAATCACGCTTCCTTCCAGAACACAACCTGACAGTTGCAGAAGGGTCACAGTGTTGGCCAAAGTGTTTGTGAAGTGCGGAGGCAATTTTAGCCGTTGAAAATCACAGAGTTGGTGTTCCACGCCAGAGCGTAAAACTCCCAACAAGATGCCATCAACTGGCTCCCTCAGATAAGAGAAATCTTAATCTTAATACCAATCATCGCTTTTCTGTGTCTTGTTTTGCCTGCTTAGTAACACAGAGAGAGAGAGAGAGAGAGAGAGAGAGTGAAAAGTCATTTGGATGGAAACACAGCGGCAGGACCAATAGATATATCAACACACGAGAAGTGAGAGAGCTGAGAGAGAAACTGGCAGAGAGAGAGAAAAGAAAGACGGAAACATTTGAACTTTGTACTGAGGATCTTGGATGAGGACACCGGAGCGTTTGTTCCATCTTATTGGCCTCGTCTCTCCTGTAAATCCTGCTCCCTCTCGATGTCTTCTCATTGAAAACCACTGTGATTAAGAATCGTAATACTGTCATGGTCGTGTTGGTTTGCAATTCCTTTCAAGAGATTTACATGAATTATAAAGTTTATAACTGATGCACCGCTCACTTGTACAGCTGAAGGGACGATTAAAGTCATGTGCCGATCTTGTTGGTTGTAAAGTGACAGAGAGGTGAAGTGCATGATGTCGCCCTCTGTTGGTCCTGACTGGAAACTGTGTCTCACCTTTGCTTGTTTTCTCTTCACTACCAGGGCCCCATGGGTCCCCGTGGCCCCCCTGGACCCTCTGGAAAACCCGGAGATGATGTAAGTGTGTCCGTTGTTACTCATTAAACTGTAAATACTTTCCATCAAGCAGGGACTCTGACAAGGCTGAGACACAATGAAACATAGTTACTGACCTCATATTACCTGTGCTGGGTGAACAATATATAGTATATCCTTTAAATGTGACCCAAAGTCAGCTGAAAGAGAAATACATACCCTAATTGACTAAAAATTCTGAGGCTTGGCACTTCATGTTAAACTTTTGCTAACTCATCTCAGTAATCTAGTTTAGCGCTCTATAATTTTTATATTATCTAACTCTGAGCGTTTCAAAGCTGTATTCACAGTGCATCTGGTGGTACAATGCATGGCATGATAAATATTTTAAAAACAGATTTTTGCACAAACACGTATCGAGCGTTCATGTACGAAACACTGACTGGAATTCACATTCATTTCTTTTTTAATTTAAGAAAGGCTCCACAGTTAGCCAGTATTATGCGTTGGCAGATATATAAGAAGCTGTACCACAAAATGATGCTTATATATATATTATACATTACCATTTTTTATTTTTTTCTATACATATATTTATTTTATCAACATTGTGTGCTAAGGATTATGTATTCTGTTTTGAGTGTTATTTTGTTTTTTGTTTCTTTTTACTAGTGATGTATTTTAGGCTTTCTTCAACCTGTCTTATTGTCTTTGAATGTAATTCCTACTTTAAGCCACATGATGGCAGCAGACATGCCGTGTCACAATATGTCCACTGGGAGTGCTCACTCTCTCACATCGACTGCATTCAGTTTTAAAGAACATCATTTTACATTTTAAAAGACTTTGTTTAATATACTTTTAGCATAATTCTTCATCTCTCGGTTTCAGGGTGAATCTGGCAAACCTGGCAAATCGGGCGAGCGCGGGCCTTCTGGACCTCAGGTGAGATTTCTGCGACTGTTGATTCACTCTGTTTTTGAGCACTGAGCAGCTCTCTAAAGAGGAGTCTCTCTTTATATACTGTGGGTTTTTATTGTGTTTGTCTCTCCTGTGGTCTGCGCAAGATGAGTTACTCGTAGCAGCTCGCAGACTGAAGCAGATCCTTTAGCCATAAATAATCTGATTTGGGAGAACAGCACAATCTTCATCTGAACTTTTATATAATGGCCTTCACATGCAGTTATAGTGATGCTGTCGCTTCAGAATAACACACTCAGTTTGATCTTACATTTCACTCTGCATTGATTAAGCAGCAGAAGCAGCTCTCGCCATAACTGACAGTAATGATGGACTGAAGGAAATTAAATTACGAAGACTAAATAAATTATGTTGTGAGTGTCAGACGTAGTCATTTATCATCTCAAGCCAGGAATAAGAGATTTTTTTCATTTTATTTTGGGGTTGGAAGATCCCAAGTGGTCAATATTAGCTGGATCCAAAACTGGACTGAAAGGAAATTATTGCCTTGAAACTTTTAACTTTTAACGCTTCAAGGAAACTCTGTGCTAGATACCTAAAGTTCAGCTTCTTTCACTCTCCTGCAGGGATGAGAGGGGTTGAGGGTGCTGAGAGGTCAGTTGATATAATGGTGTCATAGTAAATATGGTGCCTGACATTCCTGTTTTTTGTATTGATTTGACTGGTCAATAAACAGTAGCAAATCATTTACACCAATTAGAGACTAAATGGCAAACTTGAACCGAAACACATTATAGGTCAAAGTGGCCACATCACCTACAGCGAACACCAGCAAGGAGACGAAGAGGGAGAGAAATTCCCCAAACTCCCTTAAAAAAACACTCAGTTTTGTGAGTTTTTGAGTGAGAAGAAACTTTCTAAACTCTGTGAGGTGCTGTTTCTGACAAATTCTTATTTATTTGGGCCTTCTTGTGAATTCGACATACGTCACAGCCTCATTTCCTGTTTTTCCTGCATCCATGCTCTCCAGTATATTAATCTCCTGTATCATCTCGGCTGTTGCATCACAGGGAGCTCGTGGATTCCCAGGAACTCCTGGCCTGCCTGGCATCAAGGGACACAGAGTGAGTGTCTGCTGACTAATAATGATCTCCAGGAGTGAAACATCATTGATTGAGTTGTTATGAGTGTTTTCCTAACCTCTCTACTCTTTCTTTAAAGGGTTATCCAGGTCTTGATGGTGCAAAGGGAGAGACTGGAGCTGTTGGGGCTAAGGTATGATTTTATTCCGTGTGTTTTCCTTTTAATCCGATACCTCTCCGTGTTGATAGTCGCTGATCGAGTTTCAAAGATGCGTGCACGGTGACAGCTGGTATGCGATGAGTTTTCATTGGGCAGTTGTTGCCAAGAAGACCAACCAAAAACTGTCTTTATTTATGGTTGCCTCGCCGTGCTAACAGCAACATGCTTGTCTCTACTTTAGGGTGAATCTGGTGCTCCCGGAGAGAATGGCGCCCCCGGACCAATGGTGTGTAACACATGAAAGCAAAAAAAAGGAAAACCCAATCTCATTTATAACGGTAAACTGATTGTAAAGGTTATTTCACCTCTTCCTCATCCACACAGGGACCTCGTGGTTTGCCCGGTGAGAGAGGCCGTCCTGGACCCAGTGGAGTCGCTGTAAGTGTCATCCTGCTTTTAATAACTAGGATCAGATGCTTCACTTTGCTTTATTAGCATCTAATTCCAAATTAGGGAGCTCAGAGTAGGCTGTTATTCAAACAGAAGCACTTAATAATTGCATTTAACCCCTATGTGTCAAGTGTATTCTATTATTCCCTGATTTAAATACTTTGTGTGAAAGTACTTTTATACCATTATTAACAGGAAAAGCTAACACCTAACGTTTTAATGACTCGTGCCGATAATCTTTTGTTCTTCCAGGGCGCACGTGGAAATGATGGCTTGCCCGGTCCTGCTGGTCCCCCAGTAAGTCCGATTTTTGTTGTCTCAGTTTAATAATTTTTTCATCATTTTATCTTCATTTTCATGATTTGGTTTGAGAGAGAAATACTCCTTCACACCGTCTGCTGTGTGATAGCAGCCTCTCCACCTGGATGTGTCGGTGCTTAACAGCTGTCTGTTCCTCTCTGCAGGGCCCCGTCGGACCCTCTGGAGCTCCCGGCTTCCCTGGCTCTCCTGGTTCAAAGGTAAGCCACAGTTTACCTGAATAGCTTCCTCTTGATCTTCCACCTTATTGTGTTTACTCTGCGATTGAGAGTGATTGCTCTGTGATGCCTTGTGTGTCTCTCCCTTCCCTTTCTCTACGAAAACAAATCAGCGTAATTGAACTTCCCTCCAACTCAGTTTGAACTTGTTCTCTTAAAAAACTAAATTTGTGTGTATGACAGGTGCAGAGACGTTGTTTTTTTTCTTCTGTATTCTCCTTCGGTAGAATAAGACTCTCTTGAATCAAATAAAAACTTCAATCTGTAGGAAAATGGCGGCACACAGCTCAGGGAGGATTTTGTGGGGACAAGTTGAAATGCTTTAGTGAAATCGGAGAGGAGTGCTTTGCATTGAAAAGTGCTTTAAGCCTCCATCTGTGTGGAAAAATAGGGAGGAGGGTTTTTTTTTTAAAGTGTTTTTCTCCCTCCTTCACTCCCTCGTACTGTCTTTTTCCTCTCGTCTCTCTGTCTCTCTGCTTTGCATCTGATTTATTCCTCGTGCATGGCAGACAGGCACTGCACTGTGCTCGAGGGCTCAGCGCTGGTGGGATTGCTTTCTTCTTTCAGCCCCTTGATAGTTTGGGAAAAATCTTTCAGGAATTACAAGCGGAGTGTCTCTTTTACGAAATCCAGGAGTTTCCCCTTGAAGTAATAGAGGCAAAAACTCTGCTCCAGACGTGAAAATGTGCGTCTGTGTTTATTTATGGTATCAGCTTACATGTATAAGGACTTTATGTTTGTCTGCTGGAGAGTCTGTGAACCTGCGACTGAAAGTCTGTCTTTCTGCGATTTCTTTGTGATATTCTAGGAAGTGTCCCATGGTGAGGAATGTTAAAAATCTCATATTACGTTTTTGTGCTGTACGTCCGCTCGCCTGAGAGCTCATGAAATGCAGCCTCGTCTTTCCCTCTGTGAGCAAGGCATCGCAGTAAAAACCTAACACAATAAAAACAACACAGGTACTGAACCTCAGCTGAATAAACTCTGCTCCTGAAGATCCAACAGAGACAACTTTTTACCTGCTCCGACTGAGTCTCAGCATTGTGTTTTTTAGAATCAGCCAAACTATCGCCTCTTAAATCCAGAGACTTTTTTCCAAAAACTAGCAGATGTTTCTGCCTTTGCCCAACTTTTTTTATCTCAGTTTCAGAGGCAGTGAAACATTGGCTTTGACTGCAGGCTGAGGAAAAAAGGAAAGGTTCAGAACACTACATCAACCATTTTTTTTTTGTAAACACTTAGAAACTGTGTTATGTCATATGATTGAGTCTGCAAAGTCCACAGAGCTGCAGCAATAGCAAAGGAATTCCATTCACCAACGTGTTTACAAAGCTGCACACCACCAGTGTGGTGAAATCTCTGGCTAGTGTCCATCCTTCCTCTGAACGGACTGAGTCCTATTTTTATACTGAACCAGATGGTCTGCAAAGCATTATCCACCTGGCTCCGGATAACACAGCTTATAACAGCAGTCAAGATGATTTCGTTCATTTAAATGCTGCAATTTTATAAGCATTAGGCTCTAATTTCATTGGTTTGCCACAAAGATTTTTTTCTTTGCACTGGTTTCTCTTCTGTTTTTTCTCAAATTAAACCAGACGCAGTTTGTTGACTTTAGTCAGCCGGCTCACACATTTAATGGTGTTCATAGTGTAGTATATGTATTTAACTATTTGTTGTCTATTCTCTGCCCTCATCTGTATAACACTTAAATGTACTTTGTGCAATAATGTGAAGCAATTTTACATGTACAAATCACTTTGTACTTCCAGACTTCCAAATATCTTCTCTGACTTTTTGGTTGCCTTTAGCAGCCTTCTGAGCTCACTTTAGTTAGAGTTGCACACTGTCGGCACTGAAAGGGAGCAGAGGAGAGGCGAGGCACACATAAATAAACGTCACATCTTTTGGATTTTCCTGAACAAAACGTCCCGAGCCCTTTGCATAAAAATCAGTCCGCAGGCTGTAAAAAACAAACCCAAAAAAATGAGGATGGTCTGAGTTTCTAACTTTTGTTGCAATCCGTT
Source organism: Acanthopagrus latus (assembly GCF_904848185.1). Classification (NCBI taxonomy): domain Eukaryota; kingdom Metazoa; phylum Chordata; class Actinopteri; order Spariformes; family Sparidae; genus Acanthopagrus; species Acanthopagrus latus. The sequence goes on along the minus strand of NC_051044.1, from coordinate 12,149,442 downwards.
GACACTTTGCTAATACCAAGTGGTTAATACATATAAATTGCTTCACATTCTTGCACATTGCGCCTTAAATGAAACCCAGGCAGGTGAAAATAGTGCGGAATTTAATCACTTAGATGTTACAGTTATCATGTAGCAGGCAGCCTCTCATTATGAAGCAGCAGACTACAATACATATAAGCTTGAGGTTGCCAGTGAGGGCAGCAACAGCATCATAAAGAATAATAGGATAGAATAATTAGGCAAGATGTCACGTGAACACTTTCATTTTAGTGTTTCTTGTGTTGATGTGACTGTTTATTGTATTATAAGTGACAGGGAAGGGTTAGGGTTAATTACGTGAATAAACAGGCTGCATGCAAGGTAAGTGGCGTGACGGCCTCACAGTGCGAATGCCAAACATCAACCAGTAGCATGAGTACTTCATGCGTATGAGCAGATATTAGCAGCCATTAAACAGAGCAATAATAACTGCAGCCATTAAAAAGCAAAAAAAAGAGCCAGCCGACTTCCAATAATGACGTGTTATACCCTACATCTCAGCAGCAGACTTGATTCCACTGGCCATGTCTCTCATCTGACGTTGTTTGGTTCCATCTGTCATATTGCTGTGCTTCTGCTGTCGTAGAGTAGACTCCATAGTTAGATCCCAAGTCTACACATGGTGTTCTGTTTCTTCCTGTGTAGCTTGATCATGCTTTGGCCAACTTGACATTGCCGGAGACGATCTGATCTGGTGGCTCATTTTAAATTGGTCTTCAGTTATACACCTGAAATGAGATATGTGGTTTGGACAACATTTTGTCCTACGACATGTAATACATCATCAAATGTCCAACAATTGAGTTATAAAGCACTAACGTGTCTAAAAAACGGTAGTTGCTACCAAGTTGTGGCAGCATTGGTAGTAAAATGCTTACAGGCCAGCCCAACCTACATAAAAATCTAAACAAATCTAGAGGGGATGCCCAATGCCAGCCACTTGGAAAATAAACCAGTAAACAAATGCCTCTTCAGGTTATAATCAAAATGAAATGTGGTCCTACAAGTCCAGGTGAAATACAATGTGAGAACTCACGAGAATGACTTGGGGCAGCCATGAAAACACAATAGGGCCTAAACTTTTGAAAATCAAAAACCCTTAGTGTGTTTTGCAGCTAATGTAAGGGGGGGTGGGCAAGGTGAGGGGTATTTAGTTGGTTGCGATATTTCAACCACACTACTAGATAGTACTAAATCCTACTTACTTTTATGTTCCCTCAGTTTAGCTAAACCATCATGATTGACTATGTTAGTCTGCTTGTTAAATGTTACATGAACAGGTTTAGCATTAGCATACATGTTTATAGCAAAGTTAGCAGAAAGTTAAACAATATGGAAGTGGGATAAGAAAGCATAACCAGTGGACCAGTAGCCATACAGCAGATGAAATGGTTTGTTTGCTGTTTGCTGCTGTGTGTGATTATTACTGACGTTATAACTACCAACAATCTGCCTGAACTGTCAGTAATGTTTTTCTTTTTTTTGTTAGCTGATTGCCAGTAAAATATTATACAAGATCCTTGCATACATATTATTTAATGTGACCTTTCTCCTTCATTCTGCATTGCTTACCAGGGAGAAGCTGGTCCTACTGGTGCTCGTGGACCCGAGGGTGCTCAGGGACCTCGCGGAGAGTCTGGCACTCCTGGATCCCCCGGACCTTCTGGTGCTTCTGTAAGTGATGCTATAAACATATATTCAAAAGGATAAAGCAAGTGTACGTAACTATAGCGTTCCTTAGAAGAAAACGTTTAATACACAGGCAGGTTACAATCACTGCAGTGAACTGACTTGTTTTGTCTCTTCTCCTCTGCAGGGAAACCCTGGTACTGATGGTATCCCTGGATCCAAAGGATCAGCTGTAAGTTTAAGACTAATATCTGTCTGCCACCTAGTTGCACACTTACGTATTTTTCCAAGTAACTGTCAAACATTAGATGTGCAGGAGATGTTTTTCTTGTATGCCCAGGTTCAGAACTGATCTGGAACATATAATTTGTATGACTGCAATTTTCTTTTAAAATACAGAAAGTGACTGCATTGTCAGTGTAGCTGCAGTTGGTGTCAGATCACCACACTGAAGACTCTACTGTCTTAACAGAACTGGGTCAGCCAATGAAACAAAAACAAAAAAAGTGGACAGCCAAATTCAGTCTGTCCCATGAGCAGCACGAACTCACTTTGAACTCCCTATTACATCTATAAACTTGATATTTAAGACTCTTTTGAGTTTTAGTGCAGAATTTATATCAGTTCACCAGTATCACCAGTATCGTCTTATATACACTGAGCCAAGGAGAATTCAATTCAGTCAAATCAGCAGTTATGTATTTCAGACCACTGAGATGGATAGTTAACTTTTCAAGTATGTCAATCTCTCTCCTGCTCTTTCTTCCTCTGTAGGGTGCTCCTGGTATCGCTGGTGCTCCTGGTTTCCCTGGACCTCGTGGGCCTCCCGGGCCTCAGGGAGCAACTGGACCTCTCGGGCCCAAAGGAACATCTGTATGTTCTCATTGAATCATTCATTAATAAATCATTCATTTCATGTTCTAAATGATAAAAAAGATGATAACAACCTGCTGCTTTCTGTCTCTCTCTTTCTTATCTGTGTGTCTGGCTTTCCATTTTTGTTTAGGGAGACCCAGGTATTCCAGGGTTCAAGGGAGAGGCTGGACCCAAAGGAGAAATCGTGAGTTTGTTTTATTTTCTTTGCTTCTCGCTGATTGTTCCCCCACTCAGCTAAAACCCCCAAAATGATATTTGATGTAAACGCAGACCCAGATAATAACTGTGGATGGCAGACACTTAAAATACTGATACATAAAATTGAAATATCATTACGTTTCTCATGTAGTCTAGATAGAATGGAGCTTTTCTCCCTAGAAGTCATTAGTATGTATTTCATTCCTCTTTATTTTGAAGTCTCCTGCTCTTCCTGTAATAACCTGGTCTGTTACTGATCTGTTCTCCAGGGACCAGCTGGTCTTCAGGGACCTCCTGGCCCACAGGGAGAAGAAGGAAAGAGAGGACCCCGAGGTGAGCCTGGTGCTGCTGGACCAATCGGACCACCTGGAGAGAGAGTGAGTAACATCTCAGTGTAAAAAAAAATCTGTTATTTTATAGCTTAAGGCCAAACTCAACAGGCAGAAACATGTACATGTAAAAGTCAATCTTGAGATTCATTATTAGAAAGAAGAAAAAAACATACACATTTAGGTGATTGATTAAGATCAGAATATTTTGTCACACAAGATTTGTACATGAACATTTCTGTTGCTGTTGAATCAGAAATGGATTGTGTATGTGTGTATATTGCACATTTGCAGATAATGTTCTCAAGAGTGAAACTGTTTTAATACTTTTTTTAATGAGGTTAATTTCAATCTAATTAAATTTTAATGAAATTAAACTGCGCCTCATTTTATTTGGCAACGGGGAAACCTGTTTGAGGAGCGATATGAAAATCTGTGACTTCGATCTTGCTTTCATAATCTTAACTCTGGTTTTGTGTTTTTTCCCCAGGGAGCGCCCGGTAACCGCGGTTTCCCTGGTCAAGATGGTCTGGCTGGTCTCAAGGTGAGTTTTAACATTCAACAGTTGAAGGCGTTCCTGAGAAATTGCTTTATTATTTCTGTAGAGAGAAAAGAAACACCTCTGAAAGAAAAAAAAAACATGGATGCTTTTAGAGGAAGCAGGCAGAGGACAGAAGGAAAATAAATAGATGCAGCTGATGCGTCAGTAGTCGTTGGTGTAAATCTGTGAAACTGACAATTAATGTAATCCATCTGCTGCCTTATTGCATTTAGAAATTGCTGTTCAGAGCGACATGCGCCAGTATTCTCACTGGTTCTCTGTTTGCTTTTGACTGCTGCAGAGAGAAAAATAACATTTCTGAACCACCTAATCACAGTGTTGTCACACACTGCAGGACTCATACCACAGCAATTAAATCACCACAGTGTCTAATTCAATTTAACTCTGTTTGACTCTGTAACCTTTAAATCCAGCCATGGAAAAGACACGGCTCTTAACTGTAAACCTGCCTCACACTGTTGGTCTCTGCAGAATTGGACAATTGACAGCTGACAGACAAAACATTTATACTTGTTTTGTTGTTAACTATATTGTTTAGAAACAAAATCTCTTCAGTTTCAATTTTCTCCTCTAGATTCTTAGAAAACTGACCTGAGGCGATCTTTGTATAGTTTTTCTTTTGAATGCGGATGCCGTTTTGTCTCATTAAATTGTTTATACCGGACATGAGCTATTAGGCAGTTTCTTAAGGTTTTCTTAGCCCACAAAATTTCACTGTTTTCTGCCATGGAAGCTTTTCAATGTTTCTGTGATTTAGCGGTGAGATCAGGGGAACAACTTGGCCTCAAGCTGCATCACTGCATCATTAACAGATGTACCCTAATGGATGAAGAGCAAGTAGCAATGACAAACTGTAAAACGTATTAATTTTGTCTATTTGTCTATCTGTATTACCATGTCTGGTAATAATGATCAGTTTATGTTCAGTCTATCTTATGATAATGTGTGCATATATAGGTCAAAGACCTGCTGTGACAATAAGGTGAACAGGCCTTAGGAAAAAGTGTTTATGAAATATTTTAAGACCTTTTTAAAATTTGTACAAGCGTTACTCAAACAGCTCGAAAGTACCAAGTACTAGATCAAAATAGATATCTCGCTGTAAAACGTTCACTTTCTCAACACAATGTGTCACTGATGTAGTGAGGTTGCTCATTTTGAAAGACAAAAGGCTACGTTTTCATGGCTGTAGCGTTAATAAATCTGTTAGATGAACATAGATATTCATAGACACAAGTATTTAGCATGTAAAAGCAAGCACAGAGCTGAGTTTCTCATTTAGAAGTGAGAATTTAGGAATGAATTAAAAGCATGAGTCATTAGTCTTATCCGACCACAGTGTGTTTAAAGGGCCAACAAGAAAACTGAATTAAGACCGCGACATGCTTTTTTCAAATCATTTCACTGAGCATCTCACTGACTCATCGTCCCGAGGGCATTTCCCAAAGTATAATTTCACGCCTCATTAAGTCATAATAATTTTGAAATCAAGCTAAATTGCACAAAGTGTTGCGCCTTTTTTTTAAGTAATGTGTTTTATCAGGTGTATCCCGTGGAAAGGTCAAACTGAACTCAGATCAGCATCTTTACTGACGAAGGAAATGATCGATCATATTTCCAGTGAAGACGTCTCCTTCTGAAGCTCATGAGCGGGCATTGGTGATACATTTAACTCCACCGTGTGGCCACAAGATGGCAGCATAGCTCAGAAACCCGTCACGCACTACTGGCCTATATGGCCCACATCAGCACAGCCAGCATCTCATTTCACCTTATCTCCCCCTGCACAGTTTCATTTATCCTAAAATGAATCTGTCAGAATTGAATCTTCTCATCTCCAACGGCTCAATAAAACTCCTTCACACTATTAAAAGGGAAACTTATTTCCTCCTGAGCTTTGAGAATTGAAGTGTCGCCTTCTAAGTGATTGAATGACTGTTTTTATTCTCTCTCTCCTAACACAGGGAGCCCCTGGTGAGCGTGGACCCGCTGGTGCCAGTGGTCCCAAGGGTGCCAACGGTGACCCTGGCCGCCCTGGAGAGCCCGGTCTGCCTGGTGCCAGAGTAAGCACTACTTTAATCTTTCAGAGCATAGATCCTGATGTTGCTCGTCTGCAGAAATATGCTGTAAAGTATAGAGAAATAAGGTGAATTAAGAATTTCTAGATTGATTCTGTTATCTTTACTAGTTACACTTTTTTTTACCTGACTGCCCCCTTTTTATTAAGGATAATATGGTTGTAAATGTAAATAATAAACAAATCATGATCTATCTGAAGGTCAGGGACAGTCCTAATTTGTTGCTGGAGGAGGAGCACGTACAAAAATCAATGGATTCTTTATTCCCCACAATGCAAGCAACTGCATTTTTTCCATTAGATTATCTAAAAGAATAAACACCCTCATCTTTTAATCTCCATTTTACAACCCTGGTATCCTGTTGAATGTGCAATATGTAAGCACTGGATGCCTATTGAATGTAAAGTAGGCTGCTTTAGCCAGTTAGCTAAGTGAGCAGTGAAGGTGGCAGTCTGCAGCTTTGAACTAAAATTCATATATATATTGCACCTTTTAAAAGAGAATTACGCAGATTTAGAATTGATGGTCTGACTCACGATTGATTTTTTCCTTCGATGCAGCAGAACCAGAAGTATCACGTTTTTACCCCACACATTTTTTTACAGAGTAAAATGTGGCATATATATTACCCACGATGCAACTCAACCACCGATAGTTTTGGTGGAGAATTCCGTGGTTTGTCCTAGTAGCGGCTAATGTAGCCTCGAGCAGAGACGAGGAGCAGGCTAGCTTTTTTTTTTTTTTTTTTAATCATTTTCCAACATGCATTTTAGACCATCAAGATTTGATCATTATTGGGTGATAAGAATCTAGTTAATGTCCAGCTGTTAATCAAATATTCTGCTACTTTTGGTAGGATTAGTTGACAACTACTAAACTGTAAACAGACTTTGATGTTTAACATAGACAGAGTTTTTCCTGGAGCCATTTTAAATCTCTAAACCTGAGCTGGAATAACCTTTAGACTTTAGAAAAACCGACTCCAGAGCTAGTCCCTCATCCTATTTGAAAAAAATCACAGTCACCAACTCTGCAGATATGTGGTTTTACCTGGAAAGCATTTGCACGTCCGTCTATCTTGTACATAATTTCTTCAAAGCAGCACAAGTGGCTGTTAATGTTTGTGTGCAGTCGCTTTGGAGGCGGTCATAAAAAGCCCCTATAGAGATTCTATTAACATCGACAGCCTATCATGTTTTCTCTCATTCATGATTTAGTTCTTAATCATTTCCATGCGGAGGTGTCAAACTGTTGTTTGTTACACACAGAGCCAATGAGAGGTGTGACTCTCCACCATGCCATATGTTCCCACCTTTCTCAAGCGCACATGTCTGTATAAAGATGTCCGATGACTCATCTGCGTCTCTGTTCTCTTGACAGGGCCTGACTGGACGCCCTGGTGACGCCGGCCCTCAAGGCAAAGTCGGACCATCAGTAAGTGCACTTTATCTTGCGCCTTTGTAAATCGATAACAACAAACACGCAGCATGTCTCCTCACTTAGCATGAGCGGCTGTGGTTTTTTAAAATTTTTTTGTAACATCACATGTGGACTAAGCCGGGAGAGGCTTGTAATTTCAGTAAATGTGCTCTCATCACGTAATGACTGATAAATGGTTTCATCAAATCGAATTGCAGGAGATTCATCCACCCATTATCCTGCAGGCTCATCCCCTGAGGTGTTTGTGCTTCTAACAGGCTCGAGTTTCTCTGTTTTTTTTTTTTAAAGTGACATCGTCTAGCGTTTTCTCATCCGAGTTGTCTGCCGAGGCGCCTGTTGTTCGTAATAGCGGTTAATCCAAGGCTTTTTCAGTCAAATCCATTTCCTTTTTTTTTTTAAATCGACTTACAGGAGCACAGCCTCCCTCTGACAAAGAAAATGAATAGCAGATCAATGAAAATAAAGATCTTTTTACACAAATGCTAACTGAATATATATAAAACAGACCAAAATAAATAAAACAGTTATGATGTTGTCATTTCAAAACCAACCCAAGGGTATTTGACAGTGATAATGTATACTCATATAGTCACAGTCGTAATCACTGCCACAGTTACATGTGTTTCATTTTATCTGCATCTGTCAGCTCTCATGGGAGAGATTAGTTTGGGACATCCATAGAAAGTGATGAACAGGTTTTTTGTTATTTATTTATTTTATCATACTTGAGTTAATGTGTAGATATTGTGTTTCAGTATTACTTTGGTAAAACTGAGAGTCATTCGTATGACACTTGCACTTGGGAAAAAGTCTTAAAGTGTCAGATATTAGATGTGCTTAAGTATTAAAAAGTAATTTCCTGGCAATTAATGTAGTCAAGAATCAAAAGTACAATTGAGGTAAATCATATAAAACTACATGTGCTGTATATATACTGTGTAGTGTAGACAATGGGTCAAACGGTCATCTGCCTGGCTGATTATTGGATCGCATTCACAGCATTTTTTTAAATGTTTGTAATCAGTGTTTTGGGTTTTTTTGGTCGGAGGCAGCACAAAATCTGTATAGTTACAAGTAACTAAAGTGAATCTATTAATATAGTCGAGTAAACACAACAGTATTTTACTCCGAAATGCAGCACAGTTGAAGTGTGAAGTAGCAGAAAATCAAAATATTCAAGTAAGGTAAAAAAACATCTCAACCGAGTGACAGGTCTCAACACCCATGATTACATTTTTTATTTCATATTTCCATGTTCTTATATCGGATATATGAACATACGTCGACATGTTTGCTTTTCTGGGACTGTGTTTCATTAAATCACTCTGGTTCACTGACAGTTTTAAGCAGGATTTCACGTGCTGATTGACTGGCAGCTGGTCAGACTGATAATGATTGATGGACTATTTCATTTGTATTTCTTTCCTTCCTGGCTTTCCCTCCAGTTTACCCCTGAGGGGTTTATCTGGTCAGGGGCAATGAAAATTTCAACACATTGAGTAACTGTTGCATACCCTTGGGCCATGCTGGACATTTCGCTGCTAGGCACCAATCTATTCCTCAAGACCCAATTAAGACCAGATCCACGGGGGAATTACTCTTCTCCTGTCCAGATTTCAGTCTAAATTCCACCGTGGAACCGCATTTTTCATTGTTGTTTCAACAATTACCCCTCACTATCAGACACATATTATATATCCTGTCGATTATTCAACTGAATCCTTATTTTTCTAGGGAGCTGCTGGTGAAGACGGTCGCCCAGGACCCCCCGGCCCACAGGGAGCCCGTGGTCAGCCTGGTGTCATGGGATTCCCCGGACCAAAGGGAGCAACTGTGAGTACTAATATAAAAAAAAAAACAATAATAAGAAGCATGTGACTACATAACCAAGCTAAAATTGTTACCTGTTTTGTATTCACTGTCCGTGCTAAAAATACATGTGTGAGTCAGAAATAAAAACTACACGAACTTCAACAACAGCTGCTGGACAATTTAATTCCATTTGATATGCATCCTCTCTCCTCCTGAAATAGAGGCAGGACTGAACCAATCGGCCACGGTCCTGTGACTAACCGCTGCATTTTGTCTCTGTTGTGATCAGGGTGAGCCCGGCAAGTCTGGTGAGAAAGGACTGGGTGGAGCTCCTGGACTGAGGGTGAGTTACTGCACTAATTATCTACTGTTGACACCAACATGAATCTGTCATCTACTTTAATATAAAAATGCAAAAGTCAGTCAGTTGTGATCAGCATGTTCCCATTGTGTAACATTCCAAAGTCAACTTATTATCTTAACTGATAAACTGATTTCAAAATGTAAAGATGTATAAATGTTCAGCTTTTCCTAACATTGTTGGTCAGATTTATAATATCAGTGAGATGAAAATCACCAACCTTGATAACACTATCTAAGAGGAGCGCATTTATAGTGAATTATAAGTCATTCATGATGCTCATAAACACACCCAATGCTCTCTTATTCACTACATCAACAGTCATAAAACATTATAGATGTAACTTGATAAGTGTCTTATGGTGACGTTTTTAATGACATCCGTTCTGAGATACAATAGAGAGAAAACTCTACTGAAAGATCAGAAACATACAATTAACTGCAGGAGTAGCATCAGCATGTTTTCATGATAATCATAATATCCAAATGATTAATCTTTTTTCTCCGTTGTTTTTTATTTTTTCGGGCTACCTTGACTCACTATTGATCTCCTGTTATTTTCTGTGGTTCGGCTTCCAGCTTGTTCAAGAGCTCAATTATAGCTATCAGACGTCTGTCTACTTAATAGCATCACCTTTGGCTTTACTGTTGATATCTATCTGTTTGTCCTGCCTCCCCCGCCCTCCCTCCCCTCCTCCTTCCTCGATCTCCTCCTCCCTCTCCGCAGGGTCTGCCCGGCAAAGACGGAGAAACCGGCCCTGCTGGCCCCCCCGGCCCAGCTGTACGTATCTCTGTCCCCCCCTCCATCCCACTTTTATATACCTTCAACACTGATATTATCTCAGTCTGCACTTAGAAGCAGCCATTGGTATCTCTATTTCCCAGACTGTCTCGAAGATCGCTCTGTCTCAGTCCTTGACACAAATGTCTGGACGTTGTAAGATGTCATCACGGATTCAGACTGGTTTTGAAGTTTTAGTTTAAACGCACATAGAGAAGCTGTTTAACCTGAAATTAACCCAACATTGTTTTACAAAGACATAAAAAAGACCCATTTTCCCACAATCTTACACATCAAAATGTAAAATTCCTCACATTCAGTTCATGATAGAAGTTGATTGTGATTATGTATTTGTTTCTGTTTAGGGCCCCGCTGGCGAGAGAGGAGAGCAAGGACAGCCTGGTCCCTCAGGTTTCCAGGTGAGTCTGACCTTTACCTTAAATCACCTGTTTTATGAATGAATACAACTATGTCTAACTGGAACTGTAAGTGTGGTAGTTATTATGTTGCAATTTTTTTACTTTTTAAGGCTTACAAAATCAACATTAGTCAGTTTATCTCTCACTTAGCTGATTGAAGATCAATACAGACTGACCTGATTCTTGTATTTTGACTGTTAACAACATTTTCTTTGATAATTTGTTACACATCATGTGCATCATGTCGTACACATTCAGATTACTTTATTCCTCATTAAATTCACAAAAAATGGAAATTCGTCTTTGGAAAAATGTACCTGGACAGCCTACAACAGGCTCAACAATACATACACAATACACAATAGTTGAACATTACAAAAAAAAATATTAGGGGCTTGACGAAAGGGGGATGGTTAGCGAGGTGAGACGGGCTTATTTAAGAATCCTTTTCCTGATGATCACAGATGATGGATACAGTTCCCATTTTTTATTCCTGACTATTTGTTTTCCCTAATGTTTCTCTCCTGTGCCTCAGGGTCTTCCTGGACCTCCTGGCCCCCCTGGTGAGGGAGGCAAGCCTGGAGACCAGGTGAGTGCGCTTCTTAGGTGAAATGGACTGCACACTCATAGCTCTATCACAGCCATTACTAAAAGAACCTGGTCCTAAGTAATGTGATGGAAGCTTTTATCCAAGTGACTTCACAATATAGCGGTTCTTTCACTCTCAGCCTTGACGGTGTTAGTGCTAGATTACCTGCCATGTTGTTTTATACTGTAAAAGCATCTTGCTTTAACTAGCTGTTATTTATTTCCACAGTCATCTTACTGTTCAGATCATTTCCATAAAACTGTGACTGTAAAAGTGAGATGTTGTTTACCAGGTCCATTTTCTCGTAAGTCTCAGTCTATGTTTTTATATTAAAGCTTGAAAATCTCTCCGTCTCACTAATAATGTAGAGCTGACTTGGCCGCCGCTGTTACCCGGTCTATACTATAACTAAACGTATCAGTATTACAGCCTCCTCATTCATTTTACCTCCTCATTTTCTCCTCCCAGGGTGTTCCCGGAGAGGCCGGAGCTGCTGGTGCTACTGGACCCAGAGTAAGTTTAGAGTCTTTATTAAACCTCACGACTCATTTCGCTGACTGATTATTAGACGCACTGCTGACTGTCGCCGTGTCGCCGCACAGGGAGAGCGTGGTTTCCCCGGAGAGAGAGGAGCTGCCGGCCCTCAGGGTCTGCAGGGACCGAGAGGTCTGCCTGGAACTCCTGGAACTGACGGACCCAAGGTGAGTCCAGCATCAACACAAAGAAAAGACGGATTTTCAAATTATTATCGCCTCACACCACTGACAAATGTGCTGCTGTGGGACTAGAGCCAGTTTTTTTTCCAATTCAGTCTTATCACATGCAGCAGCACCACATTAACGCGAGCGTGTGATTAAATAATAATCACCTCAGGTGTTTGTGAGTTGAGCTGTGCAGGCAGCATCCAGTGTTTACTGCTTACTGGAGACAGTAAGCCACCTAGTCTGTAGATAACATCCAGCATGGTATTTGATATATGAAATAGCTTTTTCTAAAGGTAAATGTTGTGATGTTGTAGGTGCGCTGGTGAACTAAGTGGTTTCTACACCTAGGGACCGAAACACCCAGAACGGATCAGAGGTTTAATCGGAGGGGTCACAAGTGAAAAATGTACATCTGTTATATTAAATTTTGATTATTTAACTTTGTTCAATTAAGAGAGTCTAAGAGGAAATTGAGAAACCACTGGTCTAGGTGTGTGGACCATGAACTTATACACCTCTGGTTCAACCTAAACATTTTCTTCTCCCTGATTTTATTAATTATAATATAATTATAATAATTATAGAAAATTATGGACAAATGAACATACAGTTTATATCATATTTCATGATATTATGCTGCACATTATATGGGATCCAGTCTTGACCCCCCCTAAAAACACAAAAAAATTTAATTGAAGACTGCATTATTACCACAATTTGATTCTTCACCATATTTTAAACTAAAATACTATATTTTTACACAACTGGTAGCTCCACTTAGTTCCAGTCCAGCTACAGTAGATGGTCACTCGCTTATCAGCCATCAACAAACTCCAGCCAACTGCACTGTGAGTGGCAGAAGAACTCAAAAGCAGCTTCAATCCTCACTTTCGGTTTGTTATCTGGTCAGATTTTAATCCCAGTTAACAGGTTTCTTTTTCCCTTAAGGTCAGACAGGAGCGGATAGAGAGGATGAGGATTAGAGAGCTGACACGAGTGTGATGGAGGAGGGACGAGCAGACAGTTTGTGGAGGGTGAAGCTCGATTCTGAGCAAGGTGCAGAAAGATTTGTAACAAGGACTAAATTCCACATGTGCCCCCCCTTCAGTCTGAATGCATTCACAGCGAGCGTCGTGGCTGTGTGAGCCCCGTGGTTACAACTTAATGACAGCAGATTCAGCAGCAGGAGCAGCAGGTGTTTTTTTGTGCATCTCATCTCCCAGTCTGAGGCTGATGAGCCCGAAACATTTTTGACCATGAGTGGGCCTGCTGGAGCCACTTAAAAAAAAAAAAAATCAAAGTCTGACTTTCCCTTTCTTTATCATGTCTTTTGATATTTGGAATAAGAATTGTGTCATTATAAAACTCCAATTTCTACTTGAAATACAGAATAAAAGTTGGAGCCATAAAAACCAAAAGGAACATGTGACTTTGAGGTATTTTTATGTCCCGCACTGATCGATTGTGTGTTCTGCGCTTCCCTCAGCCCTTGTTCAAGTTGGTAAAGTTAGTTTGAATCCAGCAAGTGAACAACCTGTGTCAGGAGAATGATATTGAAATTATCTGTTGTTTTTTTTTTTGTTTTTGTTTTTTTGCAGTGTTACAGTCCAACAGAGCATGCAGACACAAATATAAGCTTTGGCCTCATTTGTTGAATTACTAGATGTGTTCTCACTCTGTCACAGCACTACGTTTGTGTTTCTGTGTAAATAAACTCTGAGCGCTCTGACACAAGACAACAGAAATATTCACAAATGTCTCAGCTGCTGTTCCAATCTTTAGCCGCTGCTTTCACAGATATTCAGTACACAATAACCCCGAAGTACCTTTTACTGTTTGTTACTGTCTCTGTGTCACATCCGCTTCATTTGTTTCTGCTCCATAACAGGGAGCCATTGGACCTGCTGGCACCGCCGGAGCTCAGGGACCCCCTGGCCTGCAGGGTATGCCTGGAGAGAGAGGATCCGCTGGCATTCCTGGACCCAAAGGAGACAGAGTAAGTCATGCTGCAGACAAAGTCTTGAATATTTATACAGTTGATGAGTAGAATTACCTATAAATGCTTATTAGCATGCATTTTAGCATGCATGCAACTATTGATTCATTAATGATTATCAAACTTGTAATAAATTAGTTATGAGCAAGACTTCACGTCACACTTTGGAAACATTGTACAATGTTATTACTATTATGACTAATCAAGAACAAATATGTAACTTATGTGGATGCTAACAAGCTTCTAGTTACCATCTTTTCGATTTGTCTTTTCTTGACGTTGAGTGACTTGTATTTTTTTTTTTTTTATCCTCACAGGGTGATATTGGAGAGAAAGGACCTGAGGGTGCTTCTGGCAAAGACGGCGCTCGAGTGAGTGGTTTTCAGCCATTTTCTTTTTTCTCAAGCAAGAGTTGCCAGTGTTGAATCAAACAGAAGTTATCAGAAATGTTCGATCCCTTTTAATCTAAAAAGAGATATAGTCCTTTGGCTTTTACAAAAAAAATAGAGGCTGATCTCAAACTTTTACTGTTTTCTGTCACAGGGTCTCACTGGTCCCATCGGTCCTCCTGGTCCTGGTGGTCCCAACGGCGAAAAGGTGAGTGTTTTATCATTTAATTGTAATCCTTATTGGCAAGCTATCTTTAATGTGTTTTGAAAGGTTATTTATTAAGAGTGGGGTTGAGTTGAATTTAAATGTCGTGCTGTTTGAGCTTATCTGATTTCCGTTTTTATATTGTAAATTGTTTTCTTATTGCGGGCATCATCCAGCTGTGTTCATCTGCGTTGCTGATGTTCATCTATTTTCTCACAGGGTGAATCCGGTCCTGCTGGTCCTTCTGGAGCTCCTGGTACCCGCGGTGCTCCTGTAAGTGTCACAGAAATATGAATTTAGTGCACGACTGTAACTTGTAATCGCCACCCAATTATAGTCACTTTGATCAAGCTTTCTCTTGAGATGGAAAATAATAAATAGTATTTTTTGTTTTAGAGCACTGCCACCTGAACTGACCTCTGAGTTTTTCCTCTTTCAGGGCGACAGGGGTGAGACTGGACCTCCTGGGCCTGCTGGATTCGCTGGACCCCCTGTAAGTAAACATAACAACACTGACCAGCTCTTATCCCTGCTGGAGTCTGAAGAGCATGACTCCAGGGCCATTGACTAAATGTCAGGACATGTACTCTGTGGCCCCGCAGTCATGTCTCACGTCTGGACTTCAAGGTTAAGAGAGCTGAAATGACTTTTTTTCAAAAGTGTCATGTACTCTAGTCATAAATATGTATGATAACTGTTAGTGAATTCTACTGATTCTGCTGAGTTTAATGAGTATAAATTGTCAATGATCTCACTGTAAACAAAGTAACATTCAGTCCATCCAGTAAACGAAAGTCCATAATCCACTACTTCACCTTTTGTGCTCTTAAAATTAAACCAACAGCTTTTTAAGTATGGCTAAATAGGATAAAGCACTTTTTTTGTAATACCATGATCACCATGACCTTAAAAGCAAACTCCTGTGTGTTTCATCATCACACTTGTAAGTTAGTCAGTGAAAAATTAAGCACAGCTTTTCATAACTCCTCTGTTATTGAAAATGCAAAAGATCTGATACATAATTATTAGATTAAAGCACATTGGATAAACAAGAGATAACCTCAATACCTTGATAAAAAAATCTAATCAAGTTGAGCTGTTTTATTCTCTGCATTAAAAAAAAAGGGCACCAAACCCAGTTGGTGTTTTGTTTCCTGAAAAATGAGTCTTAAGCTTTGAAGATCTTTCAAATCTCTCTATCACCACTATCTGGACACACTTTGATATCTAATTGTCTGTACCTCTGTTTTACGCCGCTGTGAATCATTTTTTATCTTGATGTGTGTCTTGTCTCCGCCGTGATATTCTGTGGAAAGAAAACAGTTCGACAGCCTTTGCATCGCTCATGTTTAGACTCCGGGCAGACATCAAATAAATGTTTTTAATAAGCTGCATCCTTCCAAAAGGATCTCCGTCAATATAACTGTGAGACAACACAGTTTATCAAATTTTCTTTCCCTCCAGGTTGCGCTGCGATTAATTATTGAATTTATGTCAGGATGAATAACACTACAAGGTGTCTGCATCACTTTTGGTTCACAGCTCGGAGACTGTAACATCACAGCCTGACACCACATTGACTGAAAATAGACATGGATGCTACATAAAACATCAGCGGCTCTTACTAAATATGTTTAAATCTGACTTTGCTCTTCTACACTTTAACTGCTGTTGAAGCAGTGTGCAAGAACAGGAAGGATCTTTCATAGTTCATAATATGGTTTAGCAGAGTATTGTATTGTGAAATCTATTTTTAATTTATGGTGTATTAAAGCAAGTTTATAATGTTTGCAAAGCATCAGCCACTGTGACCAACCTCACATTACACAGTAATAGTAAACTCTGAAATGTATTTAACAGTAGCGCCAGTGAAGAAGAGTCATAAAGTCACTGAACTGGCTCATTAGTCATGTCAAAATATTGTTTAGGTTTGTTATAGTCCAACACCACGAGGTATGCCCCATATCTATTGTAGAAACAGCAAAATTCTTTCCCACTGAAGTGAGAAAAATATTTGTCACATACAATAAAATGAAAAAATAAAAATACGAACAGCAATGAGCAATATTAATCAAATTTGAAATAAACGTACACAAGTGAGACAACAGATATAATAAAAGTTAAACATATAGCGCATATATGCAACCATTCACACATAAACTGAGTGTAAGTTGGATAACTGTAGTTTACTATTGATACGATGTGAAAAGAACTTATGAATGATTCGACTCTCACTCCCATACTGTAAACATCCGTATCTATCTAAAGTTTGTTTAACATCGGCGACCACAACCTGCTGGTCACACCAGAACAAGTATGGTCTTATTAGCAAACCCCTAAGTTTGTAAAATTGAGGGCAAGTGTGTTTGATCTAATTCATGTTTATCATTTATAAGAGGAAGACAATGTAATTTGTTCTTATAGTGACATTAATATTTTGTGCTGCACTTTCCCGAAGTTGGAAATCTCTTGAGAGAAACACTGAAAAAAAATAAGCAAAAGCAAAGAAACCTCAGCTTTTAGTCCTTGCTCAGTTTCGGATCCTACATTTCCCACAATGCAACTCACAAGCATCTTTACATCACATTGTAAATGTACTAACCTGTAGTTCCATTGAAAATGAATTGTCAGACTTAGTACTAAACACACAGCCAACTGTTTCTGTCTCTTCTTTTAGGGTGCCGATGGTCAGCCTGGAATCAAGGGAGAGCAGGGAGAAGCCGGACAGAAGGGTGACGCTGGTGCACCTGGACCCCAAGGACCCTCTGGTGCCCCCGGACCTGCAGTGGGTGTCTCTCTTGACTTTTTAACACAAACCCAACAGTATTTTTTCTGGCTTTTCTCCATGTCCTATAATGAGGAGCTCTAGCAGAACCTTGAATGTTTATAGCGGTAAGTTTATTGTACAGCAGTATGAAAAAACCCTGAGTGACAGTATTTTTTATGAGAAGAGAAAAATGTTATTCATGAACAAATCAGCAGAAAACTCTAGTTTTTTTTTTTTTTTTTTTTTGAAAACATTCCAACATTTGTGGTGGAGCTGATGTCAGGTCGGAATGAAAGCTGTCCTTGTCACGGATTGTGCCACGTTCGGCAGAATAAAAACTGGCTGAGGCAGACAAACCACATTTCAGAGGAGCTGAGTGTGTTTTTGATGAGTTTATATTGTCACCTATATGACACAAAATAAATGTCAGACGGTAACGCACAGCATCTGTTCTGTTGCAGGGTCCTACAGGTGTTTCTGGACCTAAAGGTGCTCGTGGTGCTCAGGGACCTCCTGTAAGTAGACCTTTTTAAATCATTTTCTGTTCATTTATAGTTTTTTTTTTTTTTTTAATCTTACAGTAGCACATGTAGCAACCATCTTTTTTGTTCCAGTGTTTTTGGCTCTGTCTAACTTTATCTTTCTCTTTCAGGGAGCCACTGGTTTCCCTGGTGCTGCTGGCCGTGTTGGACCCCCTGGTCCAAATGTAAGCTCACGACTACAGCATTCAGTCACTTTGTTGATAAAGTTAGCTTGATTTATGTTTTACAAGCAAGAACCAGGTGCGGCACCACAGACACAGGAATGCTTTCTAAATGCCTCCTTATTTATTGTCACCTATGAACCCTTTTTAATTTGCACCTGTACATTTTACGCAGCTTCACACCCACACAAGCCCGTATCTCTGACAGAGTCGGAGTTCTAGTTTGTTTCGAGCATTTTTACAGCTTTGCTAAAAGGAAGTGCAACACATTGTGAAAAACAACTCTGATCCTGTGAGACTGTTAGTATGAGATAAGTGTTATCGAAAGTTATTTAAAGATGCACAGATGTCCTCGGGCTCATTGAAATAACAGAGACTATTCCACAGTTTCATTTCATGTATGTTATGTCCTCCTCCTCCAGGGTAATCCTGGACCTGCTGGTCCCGCCGGCCCCCCTGGTAAAGATGGACCCAAGGGTGTGAGGGGAGACGGTGGACCCCCAGGAAGACAGGGTGATGCTGGGCTCCGCGGTCCTGCTGGTGCTCCTGGAGAGAAGGGAGATCCTGGAGAGGACGGTCCCCCTGTGAGTTGACTTTGATCATATCCCTCCATAGAACACTCTGGCTTTTATTGTATATAATATCTCAATTATTGACATTGTGGCGCTTGAAAAACCACTTGATATCTCTCTAGCACCCACTCTCCAGACTGCACGTCTCCTTGAACACCGTCAAGGTGAACGCAGGTGTCCGTTATAGAGAGAAAAAAATGATTAAATGTGTTTGTTTTTCTACATTTCTGTCGACTTCTTTACGCAGCTCGGTCAGCCCAAAGAGGCAATTTCACCAGTAATGGACAGCTGCCGAGCACACTCTCCATTAATACACAGAGCTGTCAGTGTCCATCACTGACTGTAATAGCAGACCACGACATATGACAGCACAGGGCAGCAGAAGCCCAGTGACAGGCTAATGACAGGACCCCGGCCTTTTACCTCTCCTTTGCACTCAGTGCGACACAGATGCCACGATGCATGACGACAAGCCTGTCAGGATAGTGACACATTGCAGATGAATTTGTACTCAAACAAGAAGGTAGATGCAGTGTTGGAAACGCATATATTAAACCTTAAACCATGTATCATCACATCAAAGTCGCTGTCAGCTGAGCGGCGTGTCTGAAGTGTCACTTAGAGTCAGGTGTTTATTGTGAGTGTGAGCTCTCACTGTTGCAGCGCAGCATGTGTGACTGTTGTGGATGAAGCAAAGCGGGGAGGTGCTGGAGAGATCGATGTGTAACTGCGATTCGGTGGGGAACAAATTACATAAGCTATAAATCAGGTGACGTAGAAATGAAAGAACGCAACTAAACTTGCAAAAGCGAGACCATCAAGACGCGAAGACGACAAAACTCTCTGCAGAGGAAACAGCCTCCCCTATCAAGCTATAGAGTTTGTCAGAATCCCCAAAGACGGTCAGAATCTAATACGTTTACATTTCCCCAATACACTTCAAAAAGTCAACAACAATAGGCGTAGATAACACGATGCCATTGTACAAAACTTTAACACGTGTTCCCATTACCATAAGATCGTAACATATAAACAAAATCTGTAGTTACAGAGATGCAGGAGATACAGGATGCCTCCAGTTTCATAGGATATCATGTATATATTTCACATACTGTAAGATACATGACACCAAGTGGAAACAATATATATACGAAGAGGGGAATACATTAAACAACATTATAAAAGTCAGAATGGAAATTATCGTTTTTACACTTCGACTTCCCATAAGTAAGAAGAAGCTAACATGCTTTATAGTGATTGGTGGATTCTGTTGCCTTTGGACAGAGTCAGGTTAGCTGTTTACCCCCGTTTCCAGTCGTTGTGTGAAGCCTAACCAACCAGCTGCTGACTCCAGCTTCATATTTCACGTAAAGATGCTGGAGTGCTGTTGATCATCTCATCTAATTGTCGGCCGGAGAGCCAGATAGCTGTATTTGTCAAAACTATTCCGTTGAGAGCTGGTCGGATTTGGATGAGGTATAACAGGTAATAAACAAGAGAACCTAAATGATGATGAGGTGAAATAACTACATGAATTTTTCTCCTCATTTACTTCCAAATATCAGTGTCAATATCACAATATCAGCCCCAAAAGTCGAGTATCGGTCTGGCTTTAGTATACTGAGCTCAACCCGTAAATTAGCCACAGAGAGATGTATCGTCAGATTTTATCCTATTCCAGATGTGCAGTTAATATCACATCTGTGTCAGCGACAAGACATTTCAGTGCAGAGATTAACTGGTAATAAGAAACAGTGTCACTGTGTCAGAGCAACACACAACACCAGAGAGCTCTGACAAGCTATTTATTCAGCTCTAAAATGTCTTAACTCAGTAAATATTTGTAACAGTTCTTTCAAAATGCAAGGATCCTCTTCAAAGATACCAAATAATTTGTCTCCTGATAAACTGACCACGCATTATTAACGCTTTCACCTTCTTTTTCTCTTCTCTTAGGGTCCTCTGGGTCCTTCAGGTCCTCAGGGTTTGGCTGGTCAGCGCGGTATCGTGGGTCTGCCTGGACAGCGTGGTGAGAGAGGCTTCCCTGGTCTGCCTGGACCTTCCGTAAGTAACATTGTTCACTTTATCAAAGAAGTTACATCAGTTATTACAAAACTTTTGACGCTCACTGCTTGTAACCAACTTGAGGTGTTCTTTCCGTCAGCCTCGAATAACAGAAAGGCTGTTAGCTAAATACATATTAATGAATCTGCCCAAAGAGCACTATAGCTAGTCTATTATGGCTAAGAGAAGTGCAAGAGAAAGTAGAAAAACCCACAGACTGGTTCTGGACTGTCGGTCTGCTGTGGCCTAATTGGATCACGTTGAAGTCACATCTCACTGGACGTCTCTCGTGCTGAACTGACTCCATTTGATGTTCAGTCCGACATGTGACAAGAAGGCTCGCCTGCTTACATCTCACACCATTTTGATATGTGACATGAGCCATGTCCCCTACTTACAGCATCTCAGTGGGCATGTCCTGAGCATTAATTATTTATCAGGGTGGATGAAATGGGAGCCAAGAGGGAAGCAGCAACTCGCACAGTAAATATTTCAGGCAGAGGAAATGCTTTTGATATCAGAAGTGACGTCTGAACCGCAGATAGTTTACGTGACCATGTGTAGTTAAAGTTAGATCCCTATAAGGCTGTAGCTGCTCAGAGATGAACCAGTGCTAGAACCAGTATTACTGCACCGACGCACGTGTTTTGTGACGTATTTCAATGTTTCAGTCCTTAAATCTGATCGTTTTCATCAAAAATCTAAAAGAAAAAAATCAGTTTTCAAAAAATATGAAGATGGAATAGTTTACAGTCATTTTGTCAGATAACTCAGTGTCATTTGGTTTAATGGTGGGTTTGAAATTAGCATTTCAAGAGAGATATGTGATATATAATTGACTGTCCACTGGACAAACACACTATTCCCAGGGCTGTGATTGGTCATTATCTTCCAGTTTCCAGTTTCCTTCCTAACCCTAACTGATAAAACACAGTTACCAAAACCAGTTTGTGAACAAATCTGAGGACAATAATCGGCAAAGCATTTGCAAAATCATGCTACATTTTTTTGGCCCTTTGGTAAAGTCTTTTTTTTTTGTTTTAAAGAAATCACATCTGAAGAACGTCCGACTGAGATTGAAATAGATTCGTGTTTTGGTGTCAGTGTGTAGCTGTGGCTCTTTTTCATCGACACTCTGGAACCTTTGCCAAAAACTACTGACCAGTTTCAGAACAGTTCCTAAATAAATCTGAGGAGATTAATGGGCCAATCAGTTGCAGCAGCATGCAGCATTGAGTATCTGCAGCAGCTAGTGATCGCTGTAGCTGTAGATGAATAGCTGTTAACAAGGTGTTGCCGTCTAGAGAGGCAGCAGTCTTGTTTGCTGATTGATCTGCTGCCTGCAGTATCTGACTGGTCTTATTCGATATCTGAGTGGCTGTTTCACCTTTTGATTTTTTTTTCATGTAATTACTGCTCTTGTGGTAAAAACCACTGAAATGGACTTGGAATATTTTCAAGCTGTCTGTATGTCCGTATGAGAGCTCTGCACACAGTATCTGATTCTGACTGTGCCTCCACTCAACCAGATAAATCAGGCAGCTTGTCAGGTGAACAGTGATTCACTGGGAGGACAAACTGAATGTGTAATTACAGAAGAGTGAACGAACACACTGGTGGATGAATTACATGATGGGAAGTAATGCATGATGCCATATAATTCATGGTGTAGTAATGAGTCATCTCCTCTCCTCTCCTCTCAGGGTGAGCCCGGAAAACAGGGAGCTCCCGGTGGCAGCGGAGACCGTGGACCCCCTGGACCTGTCGGACCGCCTGGACTCACTGGACCTGCAGGAGAGACGGGCAGAGAGGTTAGAGAGTGGCAACACACAGCGTGTGTGTGTGTTAGGAGTCACATCTGCCACGCCGCATGTCGTCCATTACTGAGGCGACAGAATATTAGTCTGGAGGCCAAGCTGATTAAAGTGCTCAAGATTTAGAGCTGGTTCTCTACCAATCTGGAGATCGATGGATCGATGGCTGCATGTCGAAGTTCCCTTGGGCAAGATTCCAAACCTAAATCGTTCCCAGTGGCTGTTTGACCAGCCTGTGAGGACAGAGATATTGTATCGCTCCTGATGAGCAGACTGATCTGAATTAGTGTATGAATGTGTGTGTGTGTGTGAAAGGGTGAATGTGGCATGTGTTGTAAAGCACTTCAAGTTATCAGCAGACAAGGAAAGCGCTATTCAAATGTCCATTAACCACCTATTTTTCATCGTGTATACATGCAATGTGTTTGGACCGTATTATTAATGCAATTTGTTGGAGCAGGGTTCATTATACAGCCGATCTGTATTCAATAGGACATCTGGCCTGTTGGAGGTCAAAGCTATTAACATTTCATGTTGCTCTGTTATCCGACAGGGAAACCCTGGATCTGACGGTCCTCCTGGTAGAGATGGTGCCACTGGAATCAAGGTGAGAAAAACACAGTCAAGCTGCATAAGTCAGATCTCCCTTTCAAATAAGCTGTTGCTCAGGGCAGAGATTATACTCTTATTCTCCTTATGTTGTGAAGATTTGAATTGCATCAGTAACAGGAGTACACTGAATGCAAATAGATGCATTCAAAATAGTTTTTCTTTTTAATGGTGGCTATAGAAATGTAATGTAATGTATTTTTTGGGACTGTTATGCTGTTCCGAGATTTATTCCCTGGTCATCAAATATTGATGCTGATCCAAAGCATCAGTATTTGACTACCTGGATATGAGACTCAACAATCAACTACCACACAATATGCACCTTTAAAGGTGAGAGATTTGCGGAAATCGGTTGATTGTTGAGTCGTAGCGGACCGAAGGTAAACTCTATAGCGAACAGTGACACTTTTATGACATGGCTGACTCTCTGCTGTTCTCTGTGCTGCAGGGTGATCGAGGTAACACTGGTCCCGCTGGTGCTCCTGGTGCTCCAGGTGCTCCCGGCGCTTCCGGCCCTGTCGGTCCCACCGGGAAACAGGGAGACAGAGGAGAGTCTGTGAGTAGCGACGCTGATACAAGTGAAACAGCACTGTTGCCTCTTTCTAACACACCATGCTTGCTGACGTGAAGATGGTGTCTCACTGATCAATAAAAAAAGCAGGGGTCATTTATGCTAATTTCCTGCTGCGGAATATTGTAATGATATGGTCTGAAAGCACACAAGTACATGGGAGGACGTCTCAAGTGTTTTATCCTTGATTAAGTGAGCTGTGGTTGGAGTGGAAAATTGTCCTTCTGTAGGCTCTGGTTCTCATTTACAAGACATGGATTCAGTGTGAGAGAAGAGGTTTTCTACTGTTTTAACATTTTCAGGTGCTTAAATTCATCTTATGGCACAATTATATTATTCAGATTATTCAAATTTTGACCTTAACATCTACCAGAATGCTTTTGGTTCTGAAGTTACAACAGCACTGATAGATGCAGAGGATTTGAATACTGTACATGTTCAGACAAACACACTGTATACATACACACAGCGTGTTAGCAGCCACTTTAAAGAAAGAAACTGGTGGTAACAATCTAATCCTTCTTTTGTTTTTCCTTTTCACAGGGTGCACAAGGACCTGCTGGACCTCCAGGACCTGCTGGAGCCAGAGGAATGCCTGTATGTATCTTAAACATAAATTCAAACACATGTACTTGTTCACTTCTGAATTTCTTGAAGCATTCACACGCAAACGTGAAAACAGAGGTGGTGTATCAACCTTTTCTCAGACAAAATTGCTCAAATCATTCTTAGATTTTGTAAAAGTTCTGTATTCATAAAAGAAAGACAACTATTACAGATATTACAGGACATTCTCCTAATTCGGCTGTTGTCCACTTGTGCTCAGGGACCTCAAGGACCCCGTGGTGACAAGGGTGAGGCTGGAGAATCTGGTGAGAGAGGACAGAAGGGACACAGAGGATTCACTGGTCTGCAGGGTCTGCCTGGACCTCCGGTAAGCATCCAGACTGAATGTAGATCCATGTGCATCCAGACGTTTGGATACTGGTCATATTCATTAAGTGTCATCATCCCTCTGATATTCACTATTTACTATCTGTATTGTATGTTGGAGCCATGTCCAGATCCAGTCTGCATTCATTTCATTAATTATATGATAAAAAAAATTGTTGTTATACACAGCTGAGAAGAGAAAAATAATATGCTGTGTATAAATGTGATATAAAAAAGGTTTTACAAGTCTTGAATCTAACATGAACCCTGCAGAAACCCTGAGGAATGACTGTAATCACTATCTGTTTAGGGTCAAGCTGGAGACCAGGGTGCTACTGGACCTGCTGGACCTTCTGGACAAAGGGTGAGCGCCAGTGCGAACATTTCACGTTCAATTCAAAAACCGATGCAATATGTTTCTTGCGGAGTGCCTTTGGTGTTTAACATCAAGAGTTTCCCCCCCGTCTGTGTATGTAGGGACCACCTGGACCCGTTGGCCCTGCTGGAAAGGATGGAAGCAACGGTCTGCCAGGACCCATTGGACCCCCCGGACCTCGTGGTCGCAGTGGAGAGACCGGTCCCTCTGTGAGTACACCTGAGAACTTCTTCTGCCTGTGACGTTGATCGCAACAAGCTGAAAAAAAAAACATTTTAGCCAACAAATCTGACTGTTACATGCACGTTATCAATTATGCAATTCAGAACGCCTACAGAATTGAAATAGCGAGTGCCTGATTGTAAAATTGACGCCACATAATAAATATCAGGAGCACCAGGTGCAAGTCATGCTGTCACTGGGTTAAAACTGAACGCAGTGGTGTTGCCTAGCTCATGCACATCCCATATGATGTGACCTGCTGAAACACACTTCACTGAGTCATCTTTATATTCAGTGTAACCCTTTTTTTAGTCCTTCCTTCCTTTTCTGTCACTGTACATTATGTGCTCGTGCGAAATATCTCAAGTGCAATAATTAAATATGAATTGAGGAAGGTCTTCGATTGATCAAAAGTTAGACTAGCTTGAAACTAACTGGCTGAGCTCAAATATCGGGGTAACATGAGGTTGAAGTTTTAATACCACTCGAAGATTTAAGAGTCAAGTAAAATTATGTTTCACGTACTGACATACTGTATGACAGTTAATTTTAGACATATTAGAAATAGTTCAGTCATTGAAGACATTCGTTATTTTGTCTTTATGTCACAGTGGCGCCACACTAGCGAATGCTTGCGAGACACATTTGGAAACATTTGGAGTCGCTTTGAAAACAAGCTTCAAAACTTATCACAACAACTTCTTTGTATTATATATACACAAGCTATCATGTCTTTTGATACTAAACTTGGCATTAAAATGAAAAAGATCACGAAGACATACCCATAAATAAAAAAGATCAAAATATATCGCAAATACTGCTTTTAATAGATATTTAAGTGGATCTCAAAAACAGAAGCGAAACACTTCAATAAATGTCAAAATAAAAAACACTAAATAAGATGTAGCAGGGACTCCAGTTGGCTCCTCTTGAGCTTGTTTGGAACTCGTGCAAACCAAGAGCGAAGTCTCAGACAAGAAAATTGA
The DNA here is from genome assembly GCF_904848185.1 of Acanthopagrus latus. Taxonomy (NCBI): domain Eukaryota; kingdom Metazoa; phylum Chordata; class Actinopteri; order Spariformes; family Sparidae; genus Acanthopagrus; species Acanthopagrus latus. The sequence goes on along the minus strand of NC_051044.1, from coordinate 12,123,416 downwards.
AATGAGACGAGAGAGCAGACTGCAGAACAGATGGCAGCATTTCCTGCGCCCATTGTGGGGGATGAGGAGGGAGGGGAAAAGAATAATCCGTCGTTTGTGAGACTAGACAAGTTATAAATGTCAGAACGACTTGTGGTGCCAAATATAACCCGTCCATCTTTCTTCTTTTCCTCTCAGGGTCCCCCCGGAAACACCGGACCCCCCGGTCCTCCTGGTCCCCCCGGTCCTGGCATTGACATGTCTGCCTTCGCCGGTCTCGGTCAGACTGAAAAGGGCCCTGATCCTCTCAGGTACATGAGGGCCGACCAGGCTTCCGGAAACCTCCGTCAGCACGACGCCGAGGTCGACGCCACTCTCAAGTCTCTCAACAACCAGATCGAGAACATCCGCAGCCCCGAGGGATCCAAGAAGAACCCGGCTCGCACCTGCAGAGACCTGAAGCTCTGCCATCCCGACTGGAAGAGCGGTGAGTGACACTGAGAGGAATTGGCCAGATTGGGATGAGATGATGTAGTAGAAGTAGACAAGTTTATATTACAGGACACTCTTGTGGCTCAATATTAAGGTTGAATATAGTTTGTGTAGTCGAAAAGTGTTCGGATGTGGCTGATTCATATTTGGTTTATCGAGATATCAGAATTACACCATATTCCATAACATTATACAACACATTCGCAATGACCTATATGCAGAGGGAGAGTATATAGAATCCCTGAAGCTGATGTCATTTGTTTGGGGGGGTTTTTTCCTGCAGGAGAGTACTGGATTGATCCCAATCAGGGCTGCACCATCGATGCAATCAAGGTCTTCTGCAACATGGAGACAGGAGAGTCCTGCGTCCAGCCCAAGCCTAACAGCATCCCTCGCAAGAACTGGTGGTCCAGCAAGAGCAAGGACCGCAAACACGTCTGGTTCGGAGAGACAATGAATGGAGGATTCCACGTAAGTAGTTGAGCTGAATCATCCCCTCTTCTACTCTGAGTGCTTCAAATATAATCACAAACCGACGCGTGACAGTGGCATTATATTATAATTCTAGGGCACAGTCTTTTCTCTTAAAAAGAAGTCCTGTAGTCTCAATGCGTGCCTGGGTCGGCTCCTGACATGGTGCAGATAATAAGTGTGAAGAAATAATAGATCCACTCTGATTATTGAAGAGCTGTGAAATTGGATTTTTACCAATGAGGAACACGGAAATCCAGGTGGAAATCTGCCTCATAGAATATAATTTTCAGTACAAAAAATCTGCACAAAAAAAAAAGTAGCTTAACTCTTGGCCATCTTGCTTTTGCTCCAGTGGTTCAACTTCTCACCTTGACGCAGTGACATACAGGCGTACTCCAGGACCCTGCGATGTCACTGCAATCACATGCGAATTCTATATATTGTGTCTAGCAATAATAGCAGCCATAACGACAGAGATATTAACCGTCATCCTCACGTCCTCCCTCTCACCTGCTGCCCAATACAGTTCAGCTATGGTGACGACAGCCTGGCAGTCAACACCGCGGCCATTCAGATGACCTTCCTGAGGCTGCTGTCCACCGAGGCGTCTCAGAACCTCACCTACCACTGTAAGAACAGCGTGGCCTACATGGACGCCTCAGCGGGCAACCTGAAGAAGGCCGTGCTGCTGCAGGGCTCCAACGACGTGGAGATCAGGGCCGAGGGCAACAGCCGCTTCACATACAGCGTGATGGAGGACGGCTGCACGGTAAGACAGGACAGATTCGTCATAATACACACGCATGTGCTAAATCAAGTGTAAATGATATTCAAATTTGGACATGATTCACTTTCTCTCCACGACAGTCACTAAAGTCCGTCTCACTCTCTGGTCACCAAGTCGGTCTCATTGTCTGAAGTTTCAGAGAACATAGGTAATTTAACAGCTGTTGTGATTTTCCTTCCCTCTGCACAGAAACACACGGGACAGTGGGGCAAGACAGTGATCGAATACAGATCGCAGAAGACCTCTCGTCTGCCCATCGTGGACATTGCCCCCATGGATATTGGTGGAGCGGATCAGGAGTTCGGAGTGGAAGTCGGCGCAGTCTGCTTCTTGTAAAGAAACGAGAGGGGATAGAAATATAGAAAAGAAAGGAGAAGTGGAAATTTGAAGAAAAAAAAAGAAAGAAAACCAAGATGAAAGAGGAGCCCACTTCAGATGATGGAGAGGAGAGAAAGAGTGAAAAAGAAAAATCAAGACACTTTTTTTTAAAATGGGACTTTTTTTCTAAGTAAAAAGTGCTTTTTTCCAAGTCGAACTCCGTAGGATATCTGCACTGATTGGCACCAGCAACTGTCGTCTGTGATTTCATCCAGCATTGCTTCCAGTCAACTCCCCCTCCCCTCCCCTGCCCTGCCCACCCGTTTCTACGGACATACTCCCCTAAAAAAAGCCCCCACGTCTTCAATGTGGGTGAACAGCAAACCCACTTCCCCACCTAACCCCACCCCATGAACAAGAAGGAGGAAGTACAAGGAGAGAACGGGAACATACCAGGGAACAAGAGAGAGAGAAAAATGTGTCGGTGTTATTTATTTATTGTTTAGGTTTGGGTCCCAGGTGTGGTAGGACTGAGTTTGTTGCTAAGTAATAAAAAGCCCACTTACACATATTTAATAAAGAATACCCACCAACTTCCTCTCCTACATCCTCCTCTTTTCTAACCCCCCTTCCCCATCACTCCTGTACCATATCCACTAAAGCATACATATCTCTTTGAAACCAAAAAAAAAAAATCTAGCGACATAGAAAGTTCAGGTGTTCCTATTTCTACCACCACAGTGTGTATCGAAAAAGTTACTGTGTATTATAATAAAAGTCAATGGTGCTATTGTTGTAAAACAGTCTGTATTTTTTAAAAACAACCAGATACTCATATGTAGTGACGTGTATATATGTATATATATGTATATGTGTGTATACATATATATACAGTTTGTCGGAGAGAGCATCTCACCCTGGGATTTTGGATTTCAGGGTGAGAAATGTCCCTGCCTCACCCCCCACCCTCCTGCTTCAACTCCCCCCCTTATGTAAACAATCGTACCCATGGTGAAATCAATTTGGAATTAATACAGAATTTAATTTCCTTTTTTTTTTGTTTGTTTGTTTTGATATTTTAAAAGCTACCTCACACTAAAATAAACCTTCACAAATCAAACTAAGGCCTCCCCCCCCCATGTTTCTCTGCATACAGAAGCCCATGTTTCAGATGAATATGTGACCAATACCTTTGGCCCTGAAAGCCCAGTCTGCTGCCCCCTGACCTTTGACCCCGCCCCCATCCCTCTCTACTTCCTCCCATCAGTCCCCTCACACAGGGCGTGCCCTCTGCCTCGGCGCACACCCTCACTACACACACGCGGTTGAAGAGAGAGATCCAGGGTGTGTTTGACTTTGTTGCTCCGGTCCTACAGCCAAGCGCAGAGGGCTCATTTGTGTGAGGTTGTGTATATTTTTTATTATTAATAATAGTATTATTATTAATAATAATAGCATTATTATATTATTATGATCATGACTTGTTTTTGTTACGTTTTAATTAATGTAAATTGGAAATAAAAGACAAAACCAAGTAACAGGCTGAAGTTGCTTTTTATTTATACCCTGTTTTGTCCCCCCCGTGTTGAAATATCTGGGGCAATGGTTTTGACTCATCCGCCCTCCCACCAAAAGAAAATTCCTTTTTAAAAAAAGTCACATCTAATCATTTCACTGTGCCTTGTGTTTTTTGTGGTGATATATTTCCAGGGGGAGAAACACCTCAGATTTCAAGGAAAAGGCAGTGGAGAGATGGATGAAATGTGGGGTCATTTTCATTTCTGTTGGGTGAAATGTGAGAAACAAAACAAAGAAAAAGTTGAAGGAGGAGGTGGTGAGAGTTCCTTTCATGTATTTTCATGTAAAATAGTTGTTTTCAATCATTTCCTTTCAACGCATGGTAGAGCAGAAATAGGAAAACGCTGCCACGCATGATCAGCTCATTCTGTGAATCGTTGTCTTGCTGTACTTCTTTTACTTCATCCTCTTTTTCGACCTACTGTAGCAATAAAAGGTAGAAGCATTTCTCTGAATGAAGTAGAGCAACGTTTCTTTAATGTTTTATACATTTTTTGTTGTTTTTTTCTTTTTTCTTAAAATGACTTTTTTGGGTAGATTGTTTCTTATTTGATGTAATGGTTTCTGATCTATGACTTTTAACCTTGTCTGATTAATTATCGACATACAAACAGGAGAGAAAACAAATCACTGGGACAGAAATACATCAACAATAAAAAAAAAAAGTACCTACAGAAAAAAACAGCACACAGACGGCATGCTTGGTTCTTGAGTTCTGGATTATCCACATGGGACCATATTCACACAGCGGCCATTTTCCTCCGGACTCACACTTGTGGAGGGAAAAGTCAAATATCATCAATTTCAAGGTTTTAAGATTTATATACATGAAGGAATTTAATTGCTTTCTGATTAGCAACTGCAAAGACAACAAAAAACTTGAAAAATCCAGATGTATGTAACAACATTTGATAACCGATTGGATTTCATTTGAAAACAGCTAACGTTAGCATCTAACCACATCCAAGCTAACATTACTGTCTAGTGTTACACCTGTCTAGGACACATTTCTATAAGCCTCAAAAAAAAAAAAACCTGCAACATTAGCTGAGATTTTATTTAATGCTAACGTTAGCTAATGGGTTGCTAATGAAGTCCTAATATCCAGAAATCAGTCAGCATCTATGCACTTCCATTTCCCTCTTCTAAAATTCAGAGGGTTTTTTTTGTATGGGTTTTCCATTATATGCCTGTGTGTTAAACAGGCTTAAGATATTTACACATTTTGATCTACGGCATAAAATACATCATTAGAAATATCCCACTACTGAATTGTAAGGTGATTATGTGCCTTTAAAAAAGGCAGTTGCAAACCTTTAACTGTAACTGTGCAGTAAGACGCTCAGCGGCGGTCACTCTTAAATTATATAACCACACTCTCTGTCTGTTCATAGCCTAACATTAGCTTTTTACTTCTAGCGATTTAATTTAGGCTTCAAAACGTGTGAGGATTAAAAACTTGTGTTTCTACAAGTTTGTGTCGACAGTAATCCAAAATCCAATAGACTTTTTGTCGAGGGAACCAGGGCTCACAAAAATCATTATCCCAAAGGCACTCTTTTCATCACTGATCAATGGTGAAAAAGTGAAATAATAATCATTCGTCAGATTCCTTGTGACTTAAAATCTGGAATGCAGCAGTATGACACTTGAGCTTCCTAATCTGAGTGTGTTGTCCGGGAAAATGGCCACTGTGAGAATATGGTCTAATGTACCTTAACAAGCTAAAAGGGGGTTAAAGATCAATGTTATGAAGTCATTCAGGAAACCGAACTCTGGCATAATGATTCGACAAATTATTTATAGACAGATAACATTTAGGACATATGTGAAGTTACACCAACAGTGTTTTACATATTAATCAGTTTTCTCCTGAAACTCACAGAACAAGTGTCTGACATCGTACTACAATCTTTTACCCTGTGTTCTACCAACCAAGAACAGGTTTTAACATGAACCAGTCATCATGACAATATTAAGGTTTAGTTTAACTGCATCTAAGCTCTACTTCACAGCATCGCTCCCTCCTGAACAACATGAGCTTAGACCTGCTTTTTCTCTTTAAGTTACAAATCACATACACCATACATTTAGCACATTACAATACACAGATAGTTGTCCTATTCTAGGTTTGGCCTTGGCTCTTAAAACATTTCCAACCCAATTGTTAGATAAATCTGGGGCACGGGCATGTTTTATTACATCTATGAGCAATTAAAGGGTTGTAACTGTACACTTAAATCCATCACAGAGTAAAGAAACATGAATACGATTAAGAGTGTACAGACACGCTAATGTCTCTGTGAGGCTGTGGTATTTAGGCACTCCGGTGCTTTGAGCTAAATGCTAACGTAAGCATGCTAACTTACTTTGCGAGGCAGCTAGGTTCGTGAGATCACTCAATCATGTGACCTCACCAATCCATCTTGCCTTTGCGCTTGTGGCCGAACCCCTGTAGTATGACCAAACAACAATGGCGGCCCCTCACAGGTTATCACAGATGCTGCTTTAGCATCTATGCTATACCAGAATTGGAAAAAAAGGCAATAAAGGCTTTTGTCTATGGAAAAGTTGTCTCTCGAATGGCTTCGTAGAGGGTCTGGAATACCAACATGATATGTTGGTAGCACTCACCTAGTACATCATAGGTCATATGGCTTGATCTGATTGGTTGTAGTCAGGCTGCATCAACAGTGATTGACAGATGGTTCGTCCAATCACCTGCCAAGTATTTATGGAAAGTGCCTCCCCTTTTCCAAACAGTTTCTAGGGGCTACCTCCAAAACGACCATCTGGCGTGTCAGGTTACATGCTAACATGCTCACAATGATAATGCTAACATGCCGATGTTTAGCAGGTGTGCAGGTGTTACATGACTGTTAGCATGCCAACATTTGCTATTTAGCACTAAACACGAAGTACAGCTAAATCTAATGGGATTATTATACATTTCGGATGCATTAAATTAGAAGAAATTTGGAAAATGATGGCCCACGGGATAACCAAAGTAATTAAAATACATCCAGAGCGGAACATTATTTTCCTGGCCACATTGTTGACCGTCACATCAAATGTCTGTCATGGCCATCCCAGAACTTTGTTGCTAGCAGCTAACATCCTCTTAAACCGCTGTTTCCCAACCTATTTGGCTTTTGACCCCTTAAAACGAAGTCTTTGTTTTCAATAATTTTTAAACGGCTAGAAGCGCCTGAAGCTATCCAATAATTTGTAGGAACAAAAACATTAAATATCTGGAAAGAGGTGAACCTAATTTTGAATAATCTCGTGACCTCTCTGATTTAATTTGCAAGCTCTTTATAGGGTTGACAACCACTGAACCTAAACACACACTGAATGTTGGTGATTATCAAACAGTTTCTATTTGTAACAGTGAAGTATGACAAACACTCATATCATGAACCGCACCATACACCCTCCCCTGCTACAGTAAATATGATGACAATGAACTCAAGCACACTGAAAACATGTGTAATCCAGTCAGGAGCGGCATTTATCTAACATGACAGGGGGTTCAATGTACTAACTGATGACTAATGATTCCATTTATTATCAAAGTGCTTTGCTTATTTTTACAGTGGCTTGAAAAAAAAAAGAAATCAATTTTTGAAAACAGCCTATGTGGAAAATGGGAGCGAGTACGATTTGTACACGGCAATCAGTGCAGAGACTGAAAAGCAGCACTCGAGAGATTAATTAAAGCCAAACTAAACCGCCTCCCTCAGGATAAATGGTTTTAACAATCTTATGTATAACAACACTCCACTTCTAAATCAGGATTGTGAAATTTTCTCAGTGGCAATCATGAACATTAAGCTGTCCAGATATTTTAGTGCTGATTGCGGCAGCTCGGAGACAAAATGCTTCACCTCCAGCTCTAATGGCTTCCTGAGAGTAAATTTAGATCAGCACTTCCCCACTGGCACCAAAACAACTGGCTTAGAAACCGTGTATTGGTCGCGGCTTGCACAGCATCCGTGCAAAGCAGGAATTATCATAGTTAAACTGTTGGGTTCTTTTTTTACAGAATGCACAAAAACTCCACATGAACGCACACAAACAAGCAATTAGATGAGGACACACACTCGAGTTTGCACATCCTCCTATTCGACCTTATAAACAGACTCCAGCTGATTAATGCCTTTCATGTCTTCATTAAGGGTCAGTTGGTCAAAGACTCCTAATTAGAGCTTAATGAGAGATAAAAGACCCCAGCGTGAGGCATGCTGGGAGACAGAGAGAGGGACTGGGGAGGGAGATAGAAGGTTATTAAGTTCAAACGATTTTCTCTCTATTCTCATTCCCTTCTTTCATCTTCCGCTGCACATTTTGCTTCCACTCGCTTTCTCTCGTTGCACATGGTAGAGCGAGTGAACGATTACACACTTCTTATCAAATTTCATAAAGGTAATGAAATAAAAAGAAAAAGAAAATGGGGGGGGGGGTCTCAGCAGTAACAAAATGTAAAGAAGCATTCACAAAACACAGCTGTTCCTCTTTATCAGCGTCTTCCACAGTCAGCTTACGGTAACTCCACACAGCGTCTTTATAAAGATTCTCTCGTCGCTCTCCACAAAAATGGGATTAGACTATTGTTCCATTTAAATTACAGCTGAGCCGGAGTTCAGAAACCAGTGCTCAGAGTGTCTGTCTCTGTCGGGGTCTTGCGTGGGCTGGGCAAACTCTTCAGGTACTCCAAATGCCTCCGGGCCTCGGCTTGGTTCTGCCTCACATAGTACACCACATATACAATGACCATGAAGAACCAAACAAACATCGTCACCAGCATGGCCACATCGGTGGTTTTCCTCTGCAGGCTGCAAAAGTTCACCCCGGAATCCAACAGTTTGACGAGCGGTTGACCTGCGTGCTCGCCCTGCGACCCCGGGTCCTCCCACCTGCTCCCCTCACCCAGCCCCCGCACAGAGCTCTCGCAAATGATCCCATTCACCGTCTCGGGCTCCAGGTTCAGACTCTCCATCAGCTCCTGGAGGGCGCAGTCACAGTGCCAGGGGTTGTGGTAGAGGCGTGTCTTTGCACGAGTAGAGCCAAACTCCTCCCTGTTGGCCTGCCTCAGCTGGTTGTGTGAGAGGTCCAGCAGGCGCACCTCGGGGCCCAGATGCCGCAAGGCCCCTGAGGCCAGCGAGTCGATACGGTTGTGGGACAGGTACAGGTCCCGCAGGTGGATGAGGTCGGTGAAAGCCCTTTCTGGGATGTTCCGGATGTAGTTGCGTTCCAGGTGGAGGGAGACCGTTTCTGGTGGGATCCCCTCCGGGATCTCCCGCAGCCCAGCATCTGAGCACAGCACCGTGGCCGTGTCCCAGGCACAGTGGCAGCTGTCCGGGCACTGCGGGGACGCTTGGCCCCACAGGGAAGAGAACAAAAGCGAGACGCACAGCCAGGAAGGAAGATCCACTCCTTCACCTCTCCGTCTTCCTCCACTGCTGCTGGTACGTCTCTCCTCACACCAGCCTGTACACATCGCCTCACCATAGCCCCCTGAGCCACACCAGGTCCCAATCAGACGCCTCACGCGGTCGCACAAGCAGAATCTGACAGACTGGAGGGGGGGTGAAAAAAAAGGGTCAGTCTGGAACAGATTACGCTCTTCACAAACCTGTCAAACACAGTCAGAACAAACGCGGACAGGAGATTATGATGTTCAGGAGGACGAGGAGAAAAAAGGTCAGTGGGTACAGACCGACAATGAAATGAGCTTAAAGCCGGTTTATCTGAAAAACACTGTGAATGCAGGCACCATGATGCAAAAGTACCAAGGCATATAAAAGGACAATTTCTGTGTAGTTTCTGATAGTTTATTCAATCTAATATAGGTTGAACTAACTCTTGTATTTCCACATTAAAAGGACATTAATCATTCAACATGAAGTCCTCCTGCTCTCTCTCTCTGTCTCTGCACAACTCCAATTGAAGAGCAGAAGAAAAACATCAGATTACACTCATCAATACATGTTCATCTCATTTATCCTTCTATTTATTTTCCCATGATGCCAAAGCCCCTTAATCATAACCCATGGGCGGAGGGGTGCATTGTACGGATCGATAGCCCAAGTATTGCCTGCTGCACTATTAACAGCAGGAACATCAATCCTGCCCGTGTCCCACAGTGTCAATAAGTGACAGAGCTGGATGTGGGGAATAAGCCAGCAGTCGTCTGGGTGTTAGCATCTGCTCACCACTCCTGCTATCAGGAGGTGGAAGACCACTGGAGGATGCGTTACGTGCGTTATGTGTGTTAAGATATTTTCATCCGCCTGACCTCCCGTCTATGTGGGTCTGTGAATGGTGTCAGTTTGTTTGGGACAATCCAATCACACGTTTTCCAGAACATTTTCTGAGCAGCAGCAGCAGAAACCCCCCCCCCCAAATCCCTGAATCTGATTAGAACACCATCCTTTTAAAGGTCAAGCACTTCCTGCTTTTTCTCTCCCCCCCTTATAATAAAATCAAAGCTGTCAGGTGTTTTTTTCAATTTTGCTGCAAACACTAACAAGAAGGGCTTCAACCTCTGACTAACACTGGCCTAGATTTAGCTGATAAGCCTAAAGGTGACAGACAGAGCTCACTGACTGACTGACTGACTGACTGGCAGCACTGTGCTGTCCATCAAGTGGCACAGTGTGTTTCACCAGCAGAGCTCACCACTCATTATCCCTCCTGTTATTAACATACTGATGCTGATGCATGCAAATCCCCAATTAACAAAAAAAACAATCATCTGCTGCATAATTATGAGGTTGAAAGAGGAGGAACACGGAGGGGCTCAGACGGCAGCCTGCTTACAATAACATATGTATATTATAACTTCATTTAGAGGCTGTGCCTGCTGTCTGAATCCGAGTTCAGCTCCAGAGCATACTGCATTTTTTTTTTTTTTTTTATCGGATTAACCTGCGCTGATAACATTAGCGGGTAAATTTAATTTTACTTTAAAATGAACATTGATCTGAAACAGGTCAGGTGGTCGCGAACCCCCAGATTACGGCAGGCAAACAAACGAGCGTTGGACGCAAGTTTCAAGTCCTAAAAAAATTAAGTTAAAAGTCGCTTTACCGTAATAAAGTTGACGCAAATTAGAAAACACGTCAATAACACACATTTATAAGAATTATTATTTAGTTCTTTTTTTTCAGTAGACTTACCTGTAAAATGGTTTCCGGTGGAGTTTTAAGATCTAAAAAGTGCAGAAAGGTTTTTTGTTTGTTTTTTTTAAGAAAAAAAAGAAAAAAGAAAATCCATTTCCAGTTCTCCTTCAGATTCTTCTCCCGACAGCAGAGACTGGAAATCCTCTTCTCTTCCCTCTTCAGTGTGGATACATTTGTGTGTGGGGGGGGAAAGAAAAAACAAAACAAACTAACAACAAAAAAAAACTATGCGTGGAAACTATGTGAGCATCCTCAGTAGTGGATCCGTGGTGTGTCGCCTGCAGACGGCTTCATCACTGACTGCCGTTAACAGAGGGTAGTTATAGCAACAAAGATGTGGGGCAAACTATCCCTCCTCCCTCCCTCCTCCCCTCCCTGCATGTGTGACCGAACAAAAAAAAAAAAAAAAGAGGTGTGCCATCATGAGTCCTCTGTTTCTAGAAGACATTGGTCGCCTCTACAGTAGAAACTGACTTAGTTAGCTGCAGGTAAATTTAGATTATTATGCTCTATTCTTGTGAGATCTGATTGAATCCATGGGCAGGTTTTACGCACAGGTGAGGAAGACAGAAAGAAGAAGAATACACAACAGCCTTTATACCTGAAATAAAAATTGTCAGACTAGAAACATTATTTTCTATCTGCTGCCTGATGGAGCCCAAAGAAAACAACATTAAAAAGGGAAGGCGCCTCTCTCTCTCACTCTCAGTCTCTCTATCATTCATGTCTGTTGGATTTTTTTTTTTTATTTTTTTATCCGAGGTCAAGAGGGAAAAGAGCTCATCTATCCCCGTGTGAGGAGCAGATACACTGTACATCAAGTACAAAGTGAGGATTTATTCCAACATGAGGGTAAACAAGAGTTCATAATTCCTCACACATGCACGCGCTGACAAACACGGGAGAGGTCGACACATGGAAACCCTGAGAAACGCGCGTCTCCATATTAAAAGTATGAGCGGGCGCGCGCACATACACACACACACACATACACACACACACACACAGTGATGGCAAATGTTATTCATGGAGGTTTACTCTCAGGGATCAGCGCCGTGCTCTCGCTTTTGCTTTTTCTACTATGAGCAGTGAGAATATCCGCCGATCTACAGAGGAGCCCTCGGGGGAGGAGAGGAGAGGAGAGGAGAGGGGAGGGGAGGAGAGGAGAGGGGAGGAGAGGAGAGGGGAGGGGAGGAGAGGGGAGGGGAGGAGAGGAGAGGGGAGGGGAGGAGAGGAGAGGGGAGGAGAGGAGAGGAGAGGAGAAGGACGGGTCTGACAGCCCTGATGGCACCTCGTCTCCCTCCTCCCCTCCCAGTCAGTCCTGCTCCCATCAACCTGCTAAAATACGATGACATTTCCCCCTCCCGCTAAATATAATACAGCATGCTGCAAGTGGAATACATTTTTGTGTGAATGTTCTGCCCTTGACGGGTGATTTTCTCCGCGGTTGCCAGACACACAGAGGCTGCAGACAGGCACTGTTGTGGCACAAAACCCCGGGGGGAGGGAGGGGGTAAATCGGGGAGGACGCGCGCGTAATGACAGCGCACATGATTGCGGAGAGAGAAAGTCTTCCACATTGTGTTTGCATTTTAAAGTTCCCCGAGCTGGGAGCGAATTGCACCGTGTGATGGCTGAGAAGTTCAATTTTGCAGCAAGAAAAAAAAAAAAGAAAGAAAGACAGACAGACAGAAATGGGGAAAAGAAATGAGTTGGAGACGAGGACGGTGGTTTATTCACCGGAGGAAGCCGCGCTGAAAGATGTACACGGTGCGAGGAGCAGTTAGTTGATGACAATGTGAACTCTGCTGGAAAAACCCCACTGCGGTGAAGTGAAGTGAAGCAGTTTGGCATCATCTGGTTTTTGGTTGTAGTCCTCCGAGGTAGAGGGGGTGGGGAGTGTGGGGGTAAAGCTGACTGAACCGTACATAAATCTGTAAACTTGATGGGAGGCAGTTGGAAAAGTATCTGACAGCTAGTGACAGAAATCAAGTCCTCCAAGCATGAGTATGATTGTTGGAAAAAAAAAAAAAAAGAGAGAGAGAGAAAAGGACAGAATACATGTCCTGGCTGCATGGAGGGAGAGCAGGGCTCATGGAGTTGAGGGGGGAGAGAGAGAGAGAGATGTAAAAAGCAGCAGAGCATTTCTTGTAAGCAGCCTGTCATTCTCTGGAGACTGAATCCACTAACAACAGGTCAGGCGGGGGGCAGGTGTTTCTGCTGAGGCTCTCAGTGGCCATTTTTCCACAGTGGGGCCACCTGGGACTCTGCAGGTCTGGAGCCGTCTTTTAAAAAAAAAGTGCTTACGACCGAGGACCAACACAAAGGTGCTGGTCTTGTTGCTGTGTTGTTAGAAACCTACAACGCAGATGGGAAAAAAAAAAAAACATCTCTGCTGACAAAACAAAGTATTAAAAAAGAAATGTTGCCTTGTAGGTAGTTTGGGTGACAGGAGAAGGACTTAGTGCTGGCAAGAGAAAAAAAGACACAGCACAGGCAAAAATAAAAATAAAATGCAAACAGTCAGGAGAAGGCTTTGGATTGAAAAAAATAATAATAGTTAAGTCAGAGCGTCTTGTGATTTCCTGTGCATTCAGACGAATGCACTTGATCATGAATAAGCCTGAAATTGTGTGCGTGCGAGTGTAAAATGGTGGCCAGAAACTCAGATCAATACATTCTAGGTCTGTTTTTCCCTCTTTGGGTTTGATGTTTCTCTCAAAGTGTCGGCAATTACCTCGCTGTGGTGAATACACCTTTGCTGTCTCCTTTTTCAGTGAGCTATAGCTGGAAGGGGGGGGAGAGAAAGAGGAGAGAGAAAAAGGGCCATCTTCTGTATCTCCCAAAACAAGCCAGCACTGTTTGGCAGAGATTACAATATCAACCATGTGACTGTAAAAAGGCTGTCACAAATGTGTATAGATTGGATTGAGACCTTGGCTGAGGTCCAGCACAATAGAGAGCGGAGTAATAATACTAAAATGAATGTGTGTGTGTGTGTCTGTGAGGGAGACAGAGGTAGTGTGGAAAATAAGATGCAAGAGGAAGAGCAGCCTTCCAAAGCTATTAAAAATAGCCGCTGCACTCTCAGCTGAAATGGAGACAATAACTCAGCAGCTGAAACTTGAGACTAAATATAGATTATGTGGTACAGTAAGTGCTGTATAATTGCAGCAATTATCCCTCCAGCTAAAGGAGCAGTTTGCCCCCAAAATCAACTATATGTATTTTTTTTTCCCCCTCTTACCTGGAGTGGCATTTATCCGTCGGAATAATTTTGGTGTGAAATGCTGAGTTTTGGAGTTAGTGGCCGTAGAGATGTCTGCTTTCTCTCAAATACAAGATAATTAGATGACACCCGGCTTGTGGTGCGCAAAGCTAAAGAAAACACATTTTAAAAAGTGAACAGAAATGTCTCTTCCCAGCAAAGCATGACCTTGTTACTTGAGATAATTCACAGACTTCGTGTGAGCAAAAAGAAACATGAATGATGAGTTATATATTCCACTGCCTTTCTGGACCCGTCCTGCTCTGCCTCTAATTCATTGATTGCGTCGGTGTTAATGTAAGTTAACAGTTCAAGTCAAGAGTAGAGGCCGCAGCATGTGAAGCTCTGATTATATGCTGTAGTTACTTCAGTAAAACACACAGTCCTCTTCTGCCCGTCTGCTGCTGTTCCTTCACAGTCTTGAGTGTCTCTGGGACCAGCTGCCCAGCGAACTACTGGCTTGTCCGCTCTGCCAAACTAGCCCAGAGACACTACAGCTCTCACAGTTTAAGAGGTCGGTGTGTTTACTGGGGAAACTACAGCTCAAAATCTGCAGTATCAGTACGATCACTAGCTTTTTAGTTTCACAGAGCATCAAAAACACAACCCGTCAACACCAGACAATAAATGAACGGGCTAGCTAGCCAAATCCAAATCTTGCCTTATTTGTGGTTTGATTAAAAACTGCCATTCCTGCCACGAAAATGTCTTCTTTCTTTTTTTTTGCAACAGGAAGAAGCCGCGTATTAAGTGTAATCAACTGCTTTTCTTGCTTTCACTTGTCAAAAACGTGACGGATGTAAAAAGCAGAGAGCAAGGGTCAAAAAAGCCATCAAGGCATTTGTAACGTGGAAGGAAGCGCGGTTTGATCGTGGAAAGCTGACAGACCAGGCCCATGACTGAGAGAAGCTGTGGGATCTGTAAACACTAACGCATGAGCAGCTAGCTCACGTTAAGTAGTTCAATTAAAAAAGACGCCATTAACGTTTACATCCAGCCCCGTCACGAGCGCCAGCCTCTTCTCCATGAGTAGATGCACGCCTCCCTCTGTGCTGTGATACGGCTGACAGGTGTAGTTTAATATAACGCAAAATAGTTCCTACATGAAACTGCTCACAAGTCTGTTGATTATCTTGAGTAACTTGGTCATGATTTCTGGAGATGGACAAACTGTTGAGTTTTGAGCACCACAAGCAGAGTGTCATCTAGTGTAACTATATTTAAGAGACGGCAGACATCTCTATGGATGAATGAATCTCCAAAATTCAGCATCTCACACCAACACAATCTAGATTGATATATAGCCTTACAGGTAAGAGGACAGATATGTATTTTTGATTTGTGGGCGAACTGTCCCTTTAAAATGGGTAATCAATGTTTGCATTTCTGACCAGCATCCAGCCAGAGCGCACAAAAGCATTTTTCTGTTTCAATTGAGAGCGAAACAAAGAAAGCAGAAGACAGACGGTAAAAAGGATCTCATCACTGGAGAATTAACAGTCCGCACCACTGACCGCGAATGATGACAAAGGAGGGGAAAAGAAAAGGAGCAGAGCAACATTAGCAGCTGTACGTAACCACAGCTATGAATTATTTGCACACTGGCATTTTCACAATGACACTGGCACTGATGGAAAAAAAAAAAAAGTGCACAAGTCTGAAATTGAAGAGCAGTATGTTACGTCGAGGGCGGGGGCAGCAGCAGGGCAGCCTCGTGGAGAATGCAATAAGGGAGGAGTAACAGGTAGAGGTGGGGGTGGGGGGAGAAAATCTTGAACATTTAATGAGAAAATTCAAGGCACACACCCCCGACTTTATTACAGGGAAATTGACTGCGTGGTTCGTCCCACTGCCGGTAACCTTGTCACGACACTGGCTGCCAAAAGTAGAACCTCTCTGTGGCGTTTGAAAATGTAATTTCTGAGAATTAATCAGGCCTCATTATTGATGCTTTGATGCCGCAGCCAGGCGGTACGAGCCTCCGCCGCTCTTTGTTGTGCTACGTTTAATGTCAGCACACTGGGGAATTAAAGGATGATCCGCTGTCCAGGTGTCTATATAAAATGGCCCCTTGAAAGGTAAGACCACGGTGTTCACAGGCTTTGAAGACGTTCGCCAGCGTCATATTCTCCTGACAGTGAAAATGAAGAGACATCCGAGCGGAACTGGAAAAACAATCAATTTATTATTGGATTTAACCGAATACTGACATGTTTACAAGAGACCAGACTATTATCCAAACAGTGGTTTATGCAAATGAAGCACAAAACAGATGGATATTTATAAGAACAGGCAGAGAGAAGAATAAAAAAAACATGAGTCAACAGTCTGTGCTGGACGTAGGTATTTAGGGAACTGGTCCAAGGTTACTTGGCTGCCGTTTCCATACGTCTCTGTTCTGGCAAAGCAGAACAAAACAACATTAGCCCTGGCTGGGGCCAAACAAGCTGCAAACTAACATTTTAATCCTTGCCATCCACCCTGAACTGACTGAACTCCAGAACACAATGTGCCGTTGGTTCTCGTCTCTGACCCTTCAGCTGCTTCCGTTTGCATTGGACCGGGCGGCGGCCTGCAGGGTCCTTCGGGCCATCTCCAGGGCTCCTTCCTGGGTCTTGTTCCCGCCAATAAAGCCTCCGGCGTGGACGAAGATGCAGTCCTTAATCCCGCTGAGCTCCGACAGCGCTTCATCGCGTACGCCGCGCCACTCTTCTAGCAGGGACAGCCTGGGACAGGAAGACAGAAGGGCATATTGGCTTACAGATGGACACTATGTGGTCAGCTGCTCGCTTCCCGTCGGCACGCTGCTTTTTGGAAAAACACGCTGTGCTGTACGTGCCGACACAAACGCAAAACCAGCAAATATAAAACCAGGTCTGGACTGATGAATTATATCAAAATATCAATGTAGGAAGAGAATAAAATACAGACAATTGTAGACAAAAAAAAGTGTCGCTTCTGAGGATTTGCTTCTTTTCTTTCTCCTTCCTGACTTGAGCCAAAAACCTGCCTTTCATAGCACCGCTACAAACAGCCCCAGCAAATAGACCAATAAAAGGCAGCTTTATTCTTCTCCATTAATGTGGAAAATCAGAGATTGGCACAGCAGTTGGAAAGGACATACAATGGCACCGGAGTCAACAGGCAATCTTACAAAGCGGGGAAAAGATTGGCCCTGCACGAGTTTATGAGCTGACCCTGACAAAGTGGACCAAAATTCATAAAAATGTAGAGCAGCTCATTTACCACCCACTGCGTGTAGCGTACACCTCTGGCTACAGGCTGGCACGTCATTTAAAACACATCAGCAGCTCTCGTTAGCGTGTGTGCATGTGTGCATGTGTGCCATTCCTGCCTTGATGGGGTTATTATCTCGATTTCTTTTCAAGCTGCCTCTTCGATACATTTAGCAGTTTTTCGTTTGGATTCATCACTTCACTGCTCACCCCTCACCCCTCAGCTGCTACTGAAGTAGACTTTAAAATGCCTTTAAAACTTGCTAATCCGCTAAAAGCCTCAGATTTCATAAAAAAAAAAAAAAAATGTCTGGCTGACCTCAGGCTCATCTTCCTCTCCATCACATGCATGATGAATTATGGAACTGTACCGTCAGAAGTGACATGGTTGTCAAACACGGGCACAGTTTGAAAAACGAGCAAAGTGTTTTCTCTTGTTCTCGATTCTGAAGGGTTTATTTCCCAGACATTCAGCTTCCTGTTGAATATTTCATGCCATTCTGTTAAAACATCCTCTACAGTTGTCACAGTCGGAGAATGAGGAGCTTCACAAAAGCGAACCATAATGTCAAATGATTCCCGTGTACATGTGCAGGGATGCTCGTCATTATTCTCCGAGTCTGCTCTCCATGCTATTATCTCAAGTCCACACAGTCTTATCCTTATTAAGTCTGTCATAGGACAACATGGGGAGTAAAGCGTGGCAAAGTCCTAATCCCTGTTAAATGAATCAACCAATCGATAGCTCCACAGTATGGCTTGGAAACAAGCTCAAGAGGAAAGGTCAACAGGGCTGGTAATGAGGGAAGGAGTGGGAGGGGGACGACTTGTTGTTATGACAGGCCAGGAAGCTCTGATTCTCAAGATGACCTGTCTAAAAATAAGACCACAATTAGCAAATTAACTTCTCACCCGCCCACAAGACCTTTACTATACCACAACGAGACAGACGCTGGGGAATTAGTGCTTCATTAGGGGAGAATTATTGCTCCAGATTAGATATGCTGGAGTCATTAAAACATAAAATATCACCCGCGAGGTTTCGGCACAGAGCTCCAACTCTTCTGCTCAGTCGTCCGCTCTGTGACAAGAAACACATGTACATATGGTACATATGGTGGTGGTGGTATAAAGGTGCAGAATCCTCCTGCAGCTTGTTGACTCATAATTTGGTCAGGGGAAGGTAGCGGAGGGCTGGACGATATGACGTTGCAAACCTTGTGACAGAAAAACGTCATTACATTATCCTCAACGTTTACTGTGTTGTGTCACACGTGATATTACGGCAATACTGTTTGTCATCTGGACCCGGCTTTGCAGTTAATTTGTTTTAATTTGCATTTAACAAGAGGCCTCGAACAGACATGGAGGAGCGTGAATGCGGCATAGGACAGGATCATTTTAAATAGGAGAAAACAAAACAAGGAGCTTGCACCTTAAAAGGGACGCTGCTTCTGTCACAGAGACAGAGGTTTGGGTGCCAAAGTCCAAAACAACAACACATATTTTAGGTCTTTATTTATTTTGTTTGCAAAATGTTACCTAAAGCTGGAAAGAGTATTCAATTTACCTTTATAGAAGGGATGCACATATAAATGGATTAATAAATTATCAGCATATGGGGAAATTTATGTTATTGGCCATTTATCAGAATTGATAGTGAAGGTGGCTCATGATAGTCCAAAGACTGTAGATATGCAATTTACTGTTTGTCAGACATTCACAGATGCAGCCTTGGGCTTTCAGAAGCTGTAATGGGCATTTTCACTATATTCTGACAGTTTATCGGCCAAATGATGAATGAAAAAATAAATAAGATAATCTTTATTGCAGCAAAAAGGAACAGCAGATAACTGCGACTGCAGCCAGTGTGTTTTTTTCTAGGAACAGAGGTGTATATTCTGGTCTAGCTCACATTACTGTCAGCCTATAGTATTATCCTATGCAGTCCATCTCCAAGGAAGCGCCGCTTCCGTTCCTCTCTTCCTTCTCCCAGTTCATATTTCCTTAGCAATGTCATGTCGATAAAAATAGACCCGTTTCCCCACAGGTGCAGTAGCAGGGACACAGGTGATAACAACACCCCTTTCGCAGCGTCGGCACATGCCCACTGGGAGGAAGCAGGCCACCCAGAGAAAGAGCCATCTGGTGCAATGTTTTCATCCACCTTACAAGCCATTGTAGCTCCACACCGACTGCCATGTTTGTGTTAAATTAAATCTTTGAAGTGCTCCGCGACTACAAGCAGGTGCCAGGCTTTTTAGTTGAAAGCGCTGCCGCCTGATGAGATTCTGAGGCGCAATGGGAAGAGGTGTGAGGCGAGGGGAGGGGTGGAAAGGTGCGAAAGGTGAGACAGCGAGAAAGGGGAAAGGTTTGGATGAAGGAGAAGAAATATGAGGGCAAGACAGATATGGGCAAAAAGGTGATGAAATGGAAAAGAATGATTATAGGTTGCAGGCAGAAATACTGTACATACAAGAGAGAAACATTGAGCAGGACAGAGAAGAAACATTAATGGGAGGGCCAGGAGCAAGGGCACCTCATGGCAAGAGGTGAAAATAGAAGGCAGCCACTGGTCAGACCAGGACTGAATCAAAAAGCTATTCCACCCTCTTCCTGTGTCTTTGGGCAACCCACAGACTACCAATTATGAGACATGTCAAACCCAGGATAACAGCCTAACAGCTCATACTGTCAGGGCTAACAAGACATTTAAAGAACATGGTGCTCTGTGTGGACTAGTGGCTTAGAGACCGTCTACAGGTCTCAACCCAAGCATGGGCTAGATCTGAGATATTACCTTTGTAAATTCATCCCAGGGGGCTTTCCAGTCTACGTAATATATGACACCTTCAACATTTAGAACCTCAACATGAAGCAACGTAGAGAAGCTTGTTTTAAAAGTAAACACCAACAATCAATAGATGTGTATCACAAGTATATAATTACCATTTTTTTCACATTTTTTTTCAGCAGTAGCCATTCAATATATTTTCTTCTCTATACAGTGGTATTCATCAGTAGAAGCGTAGTCTGCCACAAGAACTTGCAGGAAAACCCAAAATCAGAGTCATTTTAGGTTCCGTCTACTTCTACTAGCTCTCAAAAACAATTAAAAACAATTTTATTTTGAAGCAGTCACAGGAAATAAAGAAAAAAAGATTTGTATAACAATTCATAATAAATTGTAGAAAGTGTCTGTTAATGTCTACAAACAACCGGCTTGAATCCAGAGAGAGAAAATAGACAAAAAAAATGTTACATTTTATCACAGCTGTTACCAAAATTACACATGTAAAAGAATCTGTCTTTTATAAACAACCATTGATTTTTCCCTTGAGATAATTCTGCATTTGTGAAGTAAAATTGCTCCCTTAAATCATCCAGCTGGAGGGCTGAAACAGCAGATAAAAACTGAAGTTGTGATAATAATTACTCACCAACATAATGTGATTGAAAGCTGCATGATTTGCTCTCCAGGGGAAATAAATGATAACAGAAATGTCAGACAGTAAGGTGGTATTTCACTTCATTTTTTTCTGTGAAGGTCAATCTATCATGTGCTTACACAACAGAATGACTGAACGAATTATGTGTAAAGACTGTGATGATTCCTTTATAAATCATAAACATGAGCGAGTGTAGTGAGAGGGCAGTGTTGACACAGCCATGCAACCAAAATTGAATAAAAAAAATAAAAAAAAGAGCTGCATTTCAATTATCTGTGATTCAAGCTACTTTCATTATTGAACCTTTATTCAACCAGGAGAGCTCTCTCAGAAGAGAGTCGTGGCCCAGACAGCTAGATTATCCACAGGCAACACTAATTACTATTTTGGTTTGCATTAGCGCTGTGCTCCTTCCTCATCCTCTGCATGAAGTCTGCATTCATTTTCACAGAGCTATAATTAGCAATCCCTGTTGTAGCGATGCCAGGTATGGGGTTTGATAAATGCTTACAGTTTTTATTGGCAGCGTAATTTACAGTCACAACCTTAAAAAACTGGTGCTGATCACTGCTCCAACACACAGTCCACTCAAACAGTGGTGTGACAGAGTGACAATTCTGTTCATTCACAAACTATCTTTGGCTGATTAAAGACACCAGCTGCGCAGACTTTTTTTAAAAAAAATTTTAAGCTGTTACCAAATTATCTTTAATTAGCTACAGGTTATCTAATGTGCCACTGGGGCTTCTTAAATGCTTTCATATCACTTTTACTTTTAATAACAATCTCAAAAGTTATCTATTCTCCCAGGCTACTGGTCGATCAGTGTATGTGTGTTTTTTCATGGTATCACTTGTTTCTTGTAAAGTTGGTTACATGTGCGGCTATCTCTATTTGACTGTGTGGCAGTGTTACAGTGATATATCAATACATAACTGATATTAAATATTTGAAGTGGTTTCAATATTCCTTTAATGCAGTTTTCATACACACTCTTGTCTCCCTGATAGCAACACACACACACGATTTTAAAAGGCCTCATCAAAAGAGAAAAATAATAATATTTACTGCAGTTCTTCGGCTGTTCAAGCTAAGAGCTCCAAGCTTTTGTGATCTCATGATAGTAAGGTTAATATTAATGTGTGCTTCTTTGATTCACTTTCAATCACTTGTGTTACTTTTGCTCTTATGTTCTCATATTTATGTGTTGTGTATTATATTTTTGTCTTTCAAAGAAATGCACTAATTTAACAGTGCGGAGTGAGGAGAGATATAAGGTTTGATAAAAGATTCATTAAGAGTCTAAGCTTAATGAATCTTGGTATTTTGTCAACTGGGAACCTTGATACAAAGCGGATCAGAACCAAAACCCCAGGCATTACTGTTCATCTCTGAAAGGCACTAATCACAACTAATATCCTTCCGCTTCAGTCACTGGTGCTTAAGTGCACATGGTAAAGACTCAAGGATCGATATCACATTAACAGCACAAGTCTCAAACCCTGGAGCACAAGAGCAGAATCAAAAATGACATTGAGGAGGCAACATGGCTGCTGGAGAGATGTTCTGTACCAAATGTAAAATGAGGCTTAATTCAGTCAGGATCCAGTTAAAAACTAAGGTGAAAAAGTGTCCTGCACAATAAGCCTGGAGCATGTTTCCTTGGTCATGTGTGGTGTATGCAGGGATGTGGGGCAGCAGCCAAACAACACACCAATTACAGGACTCCGGTGGGGATGCCGATGACGTTATTAGAACAGCATTGCAGGTCGGAGCGCGAGAGGCAGGTAAACAATTGCCGAAAACAAACTTGAGAGGTGTTAATCATCTTACAAATTCACACAGAGGCTCTTTGTCTTGTCGTCACCGTCATTATGTACAGGGTGACAAGACAAGAATACCAATGTGATTTAATGAGCACCTTTTGCTTTAGTGCCAGGCTTCAAGCTTTGGGGGACCTGATTACTGCTAAGAGATGCAAAAAGATACTCCACAACAACAGCAGCATGTATAATGGTGCCTGGTGCACAAAGCAAGGAAAGGGCAAGATGTTTATACAGTATGTACGGCTCAAACAACGAGTTTGAACAATTCAAAGCGATTAACACTATATAAGCCATGACATGTATCAAAACGCCCAAGAGACCATTAGAGGGAAAACTTTATGGACATTTTAGAAACTACTTTGACTCACAGGTAGACATTACACTGATCTGAGGACCTGAGTTGCATTTGCCTGGTCTAGACTGAAATATCTCAACAAATATTGGATGCATTGACATTAAATGTTGTATGGATATTCATGGCTCCCCGAGGATGACTCATACTCACTTTGGTGATGCCCTGATTTTTCATCCCTATCAGGATCAGGACACTTGTGGTTTCATGTGAAATTGGCTCTTTATGAAAATTAATAGCCCACATTTATGTCTCCCTCAGTGTGAACTTTAATAACTTCTGTGATTCCCTCAACATTTTAATCGAGCACCATCTTCAGGTCAAAATTTTAATGTTTTCAAATACTTGCAAAACTAATCTCATTCCCCATCAGCCTCAGCTATTCACTGATTGTGATTAGCAAATTTTAGCATTTTTCTAAGATGCTAATCTAATACCTGCTAAAAACCAGCATAACAGCATTGTCATTGCAAACATGTTAGCATGTTATTGTTTGCATTTTGCTCAAAGCGTTGCTGTCGATCAAAGAGCTGCTCGCTAGCTGGAGACTCTCCCCTCAGCCCGTTCCTTTACATCATGAAGCAGAAATGCATTAAGAAATGTAAAAAGAAAACAGACAGAAATAAAGGATTTGCAAGGATAATGCAAATGGAAAAAAAATGCAAGAATAAATGTGCCTATGAATAAATAAATTTAAATTAAATTAAATTAAAATGTAAATTAATCAGAAATTTAATACCTAGGAAAATAAACAGAGAGGCAATTATTAATATCAATGTATGTCACATTCTAAATAATCATGTTGTTTGTTGCATTTAATGGCACACCTTTTTATTGAGTGCTTCATTATTAATCGTGGATTTGGGCAGGTTCAGTCCTTCATAGATTTATGGTAAACACTGATATTTGACCTTTCCGCTGTGATGACAATGATGTAATTATTTTAATTACATGCCTTTGTGAAATAACATCCCTTAACAAATCGTCTGCCATTCGCTCCCGCTCACTCTTTTTAGTAATGCAAGTACATATTTGTTCAGAACTATTATTTAGAGATTAAAAGGGCCTGTAAATATTTGTGCAGATGTATATCTTCTGATGTGCCTACATCATATTCATACCATGAGAGAGCTGCGTGTAGACAATGGAGTGCGCTCAATAGAGCAATTAATGTTTATTAAAATTCACCCTCATAATAATCCTGCAGTATGTTTAAATAAGTAGCTGTAAATAAAAGCACCTGTCAAATTGCTAAGCCAGCACTTTCTGTATATCTGCCAGCTTGCTGTGTTAGGAGCGAAGGGTGTAATTAGCAAGAGGAAAACAGCAAAGAAACACCTGAGTGAGAGTGGGCATGGAGAAAGGGCTCAGGTGTCTCTGTTGAGGTGTTGAGAGTGTTTACATCCTTTTAACCCCTCAGAGAGCAATGTGAGAACAAAACCTCTGTCTCAACTAAAGGATCATCGTCATCCTACAAACAAGTATTTCCATCCAGTCAGGAGTCAGTCTCTCACCGGGATGACATGTCAAACCTCTGTGCGTAGTTGTCAAATGGTCTGGTAAGCATGAAATCATACACCATGGTTCGCCTCTGTCACCAGAGCTCAATTCAATTCCGCACGTCTGGGAGACTCCAGATCTGCGCTTGTCACTGTATTTTACACAACAACGCCTGAAAAATCCTGTTCGGGAATGTGTGTGTGAGTCAACGCTGCAACATCCCTGCGAGTCCTGCATTTTGATTAATCCTGAGGTAACTCATGTAAGGTGTTCCCTCCACATATGAGATCACAAACCCCATGAAGCAGAAATAACATTTAAATAACCTTTACACAAAAAAATGATCTTTGGGTACCTGTTCTGGAAGGTGTTGAGCCCTGCAGGGACGCACTGGACCCTCCAGTGGCCATTCTGGTCGGGGTAAAGGACAAACTTGATGGGCGTCTCCACTTTGAGCTCCTCCTCCAGGGAAAACAGATGCTCCTTCCAGGGACACCCACCCTGGGTGAACGACAGCACCTCCCCACTGGGATCTACCTGGAAGTGAGAGAACCAGAAAATTGTATTTTTTAAAAATGGCAGAAACCTTCAGAAACAATTGCAGTTTTCTGTGTAATTTAAGATTTCTTTGAATTAAGAACAAGAGTAAGAGAACAGTCAAAAAGGTCCTTGACATTCACAGCTTTATTAATCACATAGTATGTGATCTAACCAGAGCTAAAATATGGAGCCAGAACAGTCTTCAGTTTTCTTTGCATCAAATAAAACATTTGCCATTGAAATGAAAACTTGACTGAAAAAGTGAGCACTGGCATTGAAAAACTTGGACTGGAAAAAAAAAAGATGAAAGAAAGTTCCACTGGGAAAAAAACAAGGGGATCACATATGGAAATCATGCAGCCCCTCCAAATCCCTCGCCTCCAGCCAGAGCAGTGACTGACAATCAACAGTGAAGGATCGTCATTGGGGAAATTAACTGTCAGTGTATAAAAAAATAGAAAAAGACATCAGATCCAGAAAAGAAACACAATTGTCACTGAAAAAAAAGGAAAAAATGTTTTAATATGTTACATGCTGTGTTACTGTTTTTTTATGCATGTGTATTATGTTTTTCAAACTTTTTCAGTGCCGGTGAAATAATTAAAAGTCATGTTTTTCAATGCCAAACTGGGTTTCCAGTGCCTAAACCGAAAGACTCCATTTGGCTCCAAATTCAACTACAATTTCACCATTTATGTGCCAATCTTTTAACGGCGACACAGATATACAGGGAAAGGATTTCCCCCTCTATCAAAGACGAAGGAGCTACAATTATTTGGTGATTATTATCTAACAGACATTTTACCCAGCATATTCTGTTAAGGTGACACCGAAGATGGCCAATGACCAAAGTGTCCAAGTTAAACTGTTTACAAAGGACAAGAAACATTAGTCCACATTAGATTTCACAGGGTTGTACCTGATGCCTCGACTTCACAGCTTCCTCCACCACCACACGAGCCGGCAGCCATGAGGTCTGGTAGAAGTCCAGCCAGTCCAGGAACTCCTCCCCAACCATCTTCATCGCCTTTCTGAAACCCTCCTGGTAAAAAACATGTGTACAAATGTGAGAGATTTTTGACAAATATCTGTTATTTTGATTAAAAACTTATTGAGACCATGTAAGAGACACACATGCATGTGACTGAGGGGGGGGGCTGCTGTGTCCCTGAATTTTAAGAGGAGATGGAGGAGATGAAAATGTCTCAAGTTTTTCAATTACCGCAAAGAGTTTTAGAGTTCAGCAGGTCAGTCAACCATCATCGTCTGTCAAACATTTTTTAATATAAATCTTTCACACTCTCTGATTTCCCTCTGCCTGGCAGTGTGGGTTAGTGGCGAAATTAAAGCAGAGTGCTGAGACAAGAATTACAATCACGTGAACTGAAATGTGAAACAAACACGCAGGTCTGCTACTCCACTGAGACGGTGTCAAACAGCAGAGAAAGAAAACTGTCAGCCTTGTCAACATATGTGCACACCCGGGCTGCTTTTTCCCTGCAGGTCTTTTCTTCTCGCACGAAAGAGAGACAGAATATTTACACTAGGTTTTCGCCGTCATGTTTTGCACACTTTTCGTCTAGCTTAGGTGCCCTTTATGTGTGATTAGCATTAAATGATGCGGCCAAAACCTTGTTTATTTAACTCTCTCCTCATCTTTCTGTTGATTGATTGTTTTTTTTTTTTTTGCTCTAGTTTTCTTTATGAAGGACAATAAACCTCTTCAAACAGCTAGATATATCCTTTGTCCTATACAACGGTAACTCGATATCTTTGGGTGTTTGGACTGTTGTTAGGACAAAAAAAAATCCAATTTGAAGACATTAACTTGGACTTTATGAAACTGCAATGGGCATTCATGATTAATTGCATGATTATGTTGTGTTTCTTGTGTGTTTTCCCATCAGCATATATATTAATGTGCACAATGCAAGACCCAGTATCACTGTCAAGTGGCATCTGCATCTAGAGAGCATTATGACATACTATCATGCAGATAAACTGAACATTGTTGTGCGCAAATGTTCTCTTGCCTCTCTCTAACAAAACGTGCCGTTCGGTAAACCCTTCGACGCTGCTATATTTGACAATACCATTTCTATTTTGTGTAATATTTAATTCCTTGAATTTTATTTGAAGTTATCCAGTCTTTCACTTTAAGACAGACCCACAACACACACACACAGCTAGCATAGCTGACGTATAACAAACGTGCTGCATCAGATCGGTCCATGTGTTAAGTGTGGGAATACATTCACACTCGTGCAGTCCCTCACCTCAGTGTCCTGGTTCTTGCTGTTCCAACGTGGGTTCAGGTGGCTGACACGTGCGCTCAGCGTGGAGGAAACGGAGTAGCGGGCCTCCCCGTCATACTGTGAGATGCCGTTGTCTACAGCATCCACCTCCTCCACGAAGCTCTCGTACAGCTGCAAGGAAATGAAACAGACATGTGAGGTTATGAGCCTGGAATGGCACGGCAATCGGTTGTTTAATGTTTGTGCTCATTTTGAAAAGGAGTAATTAGAGGTAAGCCATTCTTTTTCCAGCTAGGGAAGTCAAGAAAGAGGACTTTCAGGAGAGAGAAACGTAGTGGGATTATATTATCCTGATTGAAGTCCATTTGGTCACAGTGTGCAGGCATTCACTGAAGACTTGAGGTCATTAAACTGAAAAGGAAAAAGACGAAACTGCTGCTATTTTACAGTTCACTGGTAAAACTCAAAAAAAGAAGTGGAAGGGTGAGCAGAGAAGCAGAGACCTGTTTTGTGCTGAAAAGTCACCTCCCCAGTGAAAGGTCAATCACCAAAGGGTTGACATTTTTACAAGTGGCTTACTGGTGGAACTAACTTTTGGGGCAAAAATAGAGATTCAGTTTGTCTGAGCTGGCAGAGGACGAGGCATGCACCATCCTAAAATAAACAGAGCCTCAGCCACGAGTAAAAGGATTAGTCGGGGCTTTAAACAAACTGACACATCAAAAGGCTGATGATAATCTGTGTTAATAGTGCTAATATTTATGGCGACCCAAGATTTAGCTGGCTTACTGTGCGTGGACATCAGAACAACTCTGTTTGCCAAGGCCTCCTGCTGCCCCGTCTGTCGAAAATGCTTTAAATATGACTGCAGCGTACTCTGTTTGTATTCGGCGAGCAACTTTGCCACATCCCTGTCTCTTTCTCCTTTGGTTTCTAACCACACTCTAATTCCAACTGTCTGACAAAGATGAAATGAACATAACGATACACATTCAGCATTCTCTACAGCCAGTGAGCGCATGTTTTATGCTTTTAAAACAACCAGCATGGAGAGAAGTGTAATTCATTTAACTGTTGAGCTAGCTGTCCTCTTTACATCTGATTTGGTCTTCATGTTTCATGATGAAATTGAAGTTGCTCAGATTCAATACACCGGCTGAGGCGAGGGAGAACATCTGTTTCCAGCAGAGTGTTTGTGTTGTGAATGAAACACAATGCGCGCTAATGGTTGCTATAGCGCTGGCCTCCGATAAATCCCTCCTCTCACCTTGTCAAAGAGCACCTCCAGCTCCCTGTCGTCCTCCTTCAACTGCGTCAGCCGGGCCAGCAGCTGACGTCCGAAGTGTACGTAGACCAGGCCGGCTGAGCTGAGCTTGGTCACCCATGGCTTCTCTGGAAAGAGGCTGTGGAAACTCTCTGCAAAGGTTCTGAACACAGGAGAGAAAACAGTGTTAGCTGACTGCAACAGAGATAATCAGACAATATTTCTATTTAGTGGGTGGGTGAAAAAGGTCATCATGTAAGTGCCATCTCTGACTTGTTTGTATGATGATGATAATGTGAAACAGATTGCTTCCACTTAATGCATTTCTGCTGGGCCCAAAACAGCTGCGGGTATCAGCTGGCCAAAACATGAGTGGTTAATCAGAATCAAACAAAAACACGGCTGTAAATAACATTTCTCTCCATCATAGATTGAAATCCTCACACTGGAGAAGCTGCGGCCAGAGAGATGACTTAAGCGGTTAATCAGTTATCAAAACTGTTAACAAATGGATTAAAAAATGGATCCATGACAAAGCAAAAATAAGTATGTCTTCTAATAACCTATAGAAATGATCAGTTTAATTGTATGGTTGGAAGAAACACTGGAAGTATTAGCTGTTAAATTGGGTCTGACATTTTTTTTCCCTCATCTGCCACTGCGGAACGTCACAGATCATTTCTACAATCCATTAAATTTTCTTGTCTGCCACTTCTCTACATAGAGGACTTGTGAAGTGTGACTCTGAGTCACTGGTACCTGACAGCAGAAATATGAAATATATCACTGCCATCTTGTCACCTTCAGCTCTGACTATTCTTCCCTTAAGAATTTACTGTTTAAAAATAATATCTATTAATATATAAACCACCAGTCTGCCTTGGTGAGTAAATTTTTTTACCCAACACAAACAACATTTACTGCATATTTGACAAGTGGCGGCCGCTAATTTCATTCCCTGCTTGTTATCGATGACTCGATCAATATGAACTCATCAGAGGCCATTTTGATCGTGAGGAACATTTAGAAGTCTATCCAGTAAAATTGCTGAAAAGTTGCCAATAATGGCTTCACAAATGTAAAAGTTTGCTTTTCTGTTTCATAACATTGTAAACTGAAAACTTTGGGGTTATTTGACTGTTAAGGCACCAATAAATAAATAACAAACAGTTACACTGATGAGTTGATCATTCAATTAGTCGATCAAAAGAAAATGTACCTACCTCATTTTTATTATTATTTTTTTCTTGGTTATTACTTTTTATTTATACCGAAGAAGTCCCATGTGCTTAAAACCTATTTTTCCAAAGGACGACCTGGCCAAGATAGCAGTACATTACCATTCAGCATAACAAGTTCATCACAATATTGTCCAATTCCTTTTTCTAAATTTGGAGGATGTGCTGTTTTATATCAGTTTAAACTGATCATCTTTGAGTTATTGACTTTTGATCAGAGAACGTAGGCCTTTTGAAAGTATTATCTTGTCTTTAGGAAACTCTACCAGCTATTTTTGTCACGTTTTATGGACCAAACCATTAACTGAGGAACTAAACAGCTGATTAATTGGTAAGTGATATGATCCAAAACCTATTCCCACCTTAACAAATGTGGTGGTGAAGATAATAAAGAAAGATTCTTTGGTAATTTATATATTTATATATATATATATATATATATATATATATATATATATATATATATATATATATTTTTTTTTATTTATTTATTTATTTATATTTATATTTATATTTATATTTATATTTATATTTATATTTATATTTATTTATTTATTATTATTATTTTTTTAAATCAAATCATATTTTGAGTTAAAGCAATCAACTTGTTGTGTCAGAGCAGCATTCTTGAACTCAGCCAAGTAACATAACATAGAAAATGTAAATCAGCTCATCTCAAGGCTAAAAGCTGAAAACACTTCAAAGTCAGGCAGATGATATCCAACACTCTCGGGAGATTAAACATTAGTGTTCTGCCCATAAACACTGTTCATATTTTCTCCAATAACTGAGCCCTCTTCAATGAAAAAATCTGCTGCAGCCGGATGTATTCTGTACATTACTGGCTGTGCATCAGACATCAATAAATGGCACTTCCATCACATCCATAAATGTTCTTTTCAGCTTCAGAGTGCACATGCATTGACCGCAGAGAGAAAGCGTGCTCTGGTCCACTTGTAAGCCTGAGCAGATAAATAAAAGCCACCGGAGGTCTCTCCTCTGATCCACGTGCTGAGATGGGTGGGCTCCAGCACCCAGCCACCGCTGGTCATTTAATTCAGGCTTAATTAGGATGCTTGGGCTGCAGCACAGCGGAAAAAAGGCCGTCAAATGAATGAGTGACATGCTCGGGAAGCAGGGGGTAATCACAGCCATTAAGACGGCTAATTGGCCAAGCTGAGGCATTTCTATGCTGATTATCAGGAGATCGGAGTGAATGAGCGAGAGGAAAGAGAAACAGAGTGGCTGAAAAAGATGCGCTCACCAAAAGAGAAGTCATCAAACTGTTTGTGTGAAATCAAAGATGGTCTCCTAGAAAACTAGCATTTAGCACTTAGAGCTTAATCAAGGTGAATCAGTGAAGCAAAAAAAAATATAAAACCAAGAACTACTTTGGCAATGAAAGTGTTGCAAAGCATCCTCAGCTAAAAATGCACTGCACTTCCCACACTGCTACAGCTGCACCACTTACTTTTGCTAAACACTCTTTATCATTGGACAAAATAGCTTAATGATTCCTATCCACTATGAGCAAAATCATGCTTCAGGACTCTTTCCCCTACTAAAAGCATCACAAGGAACTGAATGACTCATGAAGTTCAAGCACAGTAAAAGTGATAACTGAGGAGTAATCAGTCACCTCAATTATTCTGAGGTCAGTAATACAACGATGGGAAATTTGGGCTGCTGCGAGATGAACAGAGCACTGTGTTGGCGTTTATGACCTTTAAATGTCCACGTTTTTGACCAACAAATGCCAAAGTCACTGTACTGTCGGCCATTCTCTGACTCATTCAACAGTTCTTGACCCCTGACCGCCATCCAAACTCTCCCCTCCCAGTTTCAAAAGAGAGAATTTTCATTCTATCAAATATATTACAAGGCGAAAGAAATCCAAACAAGATTTAGACATTCCAATCTGGTTACCTCCATCTACAGGCAGATGGAGGGGAGTGTTCCTTTTTTAATTCATTTAAATCTCACTGCGACCTTCAGTACTGTAGAGCAGATTCAAAATCATCTTCTAGAAACTGTAATGGTCGCCGGGTCATTGCCGGTTCAGCTGCTTCCCTCCTGAGTCTGTGGTGTTCCAGTTTGCATCAGATTTAAAATGTGCAACATGTGAAAATATGAAGCAATTTAAAATGTATTAATCGCTGAAAATAGGGGCACCCTCAACTTTCTTGGTTGTCTATAACAGCTGGAATGATTTCTATGCACAAGACTCGGGACATTTTGTCCAGGAAAATCCAAATGATGTGACGTTAATGCACATTCCTGTGAACCTTGCCTCCCTGGCTGCTATAGACAACCAAGAAAGTCGGATAGGATCCAAAGTCATATGTTTCGTGAAATCCATTCAAATACTGGCAACACAAAAAGACTAAAATGTTCAATATGTAAGAATTGCCCACTTACCCATTTTATACTCCAAACAAATAGGGGGCAGCATTTCACCAGTGTAGCAGCTAACTACTGCTAACTGTAGCTGCCATTAGCTGGTCAGCTCAGTTAACCTCCAATACATCGGTCTTATTGCATTTTTCATACATGAAAATTACTTAACATTGTTACATATAGTAACTTTAAAAGAATTATTATCAATGTGCGGACCCGTTATGACGCATTGTCGATAACACATCTACAAGGTTACAGGAAGCTGTGTTTACAGGTAACACACACACAGCCAGTGGAAGCACCTGAAACCACATCACAATAAAAAGCTGCATAAGAACAGCTTATCTATGCGATTCCTCTGCAGAATGCAGACCGCATTCATCACTGTGCCAATGTTACAACAATACATTTGCTTACTTATTATTTCTTTGCTGAGTGGGAGCAGTGAGTGCATTTCTAGGATGAGCGACCACAAAAGTAATCCCTGCCAGATCTAATCTGCTGTGCTTTAGTAACCTTCAGTCTGTGTTTAGAGAAAATGTCTCATGCCTCCAACTATTACAGTCATTTCCTTACCTGCTTAAGAAAGCTCTAAACACTTCAGAGATAAAAGTTTTCCACATCTGCAGCAAATAAATTGTCTTAAAGAAAAAAAAGAATCTTGAATGTTCTTTTTGTCTTCAGCTTCCACTCAAGGGGAACCCTAACCCTAAAAAAGTATGGATGAAAACAAATAAAGAACTTCTATTAATTGTTCTTGATGCTGTCTTGAAGATATTAGTTTAAAAAATTGGGGAAATAACCATTTATGAAAAGAGATAGATATAAAATGTCTACACACTGCAGTACACATTATTATCTTTCTGTTTAATATGAAGCTGGAGCAAGCAGCCAGTGAGCTTAGTATATAGACCAGAAACAGCTAGCCTGGTTCAGGATGAGCTTTTTGCTCTTTATCCTTGCTGGAAACAGCAACTTCCTGGAGTTTATGCTTCCCCTGTAATATTGGCTTATCAGCATTTTAACACTATGGTTTTAATACAGACAACACAACATAGGGTATTTTGCAAAAATACTCATTTAATTTTAATGTTATGCTTTTATTTGCACAGTTCTGTCTTGAAGTGTTTGTATTGCTGTCAACTTCATCTGTGCACTATCACATTTCTGAAAACGTGCTCTTGAAATGAGGACTAATTGTTCTCATAAGCTCCCTCACCAACTTCCTCGATCACCCCAGCCCACTTGCATCCATCCCTGTCATCAGAACCATCTTGCCCCCATCAGCGCAAGTGAGTGACAGCTACATCCTCCTGCAGCCCCTGACAGCGCCGTGGCAGCCTCCGTGCCTCGTGAACTGACAGCGGGGGGGGTGGGGTGGGTTCAATTGAAGGAGCGCTAATTATCACTAACCACCTGCCAGGAAGAGAGCCCCGGCATATCTTTATCACCGTGGTCATAAAAGATATCACTGATTATCATCAGGACATTAAGCTGACAAGACATCTGGGATAGGCTGATTACTGATGAGACTTGTAGTGAATGCAATCATTTGAAAGGATCTGTGGCAGGAAATACAGTAGAAAACACAGAGTCTGTCAATTCATGATTTATGCGGTTAGGGTTCCTCCGAAGAGAACAGATACCGAGAAATCTCTAAGCTCAGAGAAATATGATTATTTTTTACTTGTTTTCTGGACATCAAAACAAAAAGAGCAACAGGCCTGAACTCCAGTTTGATTTCCTACTCTTGAGATTAAGAGGCCACAACAGGGGAAAGGAGGAGTTACGAACTTAAATCCAGGTGCTTTCCAGGCAATAATCAATGCTGCTTTATCTAAGATGGTACACTTACAGATTAAAGGATTTTACCAATTCATCTAAAATAGATTTATATCTTTTTGTACGGCAATAAATATCTGCCTTCATGTGTCATTTACTGTTTTATGACAAAGCTATAACTACATTTTTACCTTATTACCAATTAGTCAGCCTGATTTTTACTCTTTTGTCTATTAAATGTCAAAAAATGTTGAAATTATCAACTGTAAGTTATCAAATGTGCATTTTTTGTCTGACCAATAGTCAAAATACATAAAATAGACAAAAATCTGTAACCTACAAATGCAGCAAATCATTTGGATGTTGGAACCAATTGCTTTTCAGCATTTTTGTTATTTATTTTGTTATTTCTAAATAACTTTATTTAAATTAATTCATATCAAATAATTTATCAACTAATTTACTTATATTTTAGTTATACAATTCTAAATGTTTTGGTTTGTCCAACGTCCCCAATACCAAAAGATATTCAGTTAACCGTCACATAAACAAAACAGAAAAGCAGCAAATCCTCACATTATCGGAAATGGATCTACGAAATATGAAAAACTGTCTTATCGATTAATTAGCTATGTTTTAGCTCCAGCTGACACAGATATAAATATCAGCCATTACCATCTGTAATTAAAAACAAGACAATTGGGACTTTTTTTTACTGCAGACACCATGAGAGGTTCACACAGGAAAAGCCCAGGTGTAATTCATTACATTCATTATGATGGCTGGCTCAATGACATGGCTTACCGGCATATCTAAAGGGAATGAAGGGAACTGCTAATAACATTAGTTACCCCTTTGGCTTTGCAGTTGGGACATGCTGAACATCAAAGTGGCCCATCGTGCTGTTTAACAGTGTTTGGGTAGTTTTTCTATAATGATAGTCACACCAGACTGGACTGCATCTTAAATCAAAATCACACTGTCAATTTCAGTAGGCATTCTCAAACATTTACATTTACAGTACTAACGTGGGAATTGCTCTGTAGTGTTAACTTGGTATTGATTTTAAATAAGATTGTGTGGTATAATTTACTTGAAAAACCTCATCTCTTTGCAGAATCTTTTTGCCACAGTCGTACCTCTGATGGTGGTCATAGCGATGCTTCTTTGGGTCAAACTCTCCTCCCACGTCTACAACGATGTCGCACTCTGCCAGCTTTGCCGGGTCCCTGGTCCGGATGATCTCAGCATCCTGTGCAATGAAAACAAAGTTTAATATCACCTGATATTAAGGATTTTATGTATAAAGAGTGTGTTTTTAATATGCATTTTCTTTGATTCTCAACTTAAATGAACTTCGTAAAATTAACATCCAGACTCACTTGTTCCTGCATTTACATCACTGATGTAGACATTATTATTGCAATATCACAGCACTACATCACAACACTACTCAAAGCTGGAATATTGGGATATTTGACTCTTTCACTTGTTTATTCTGTGAACTTGTGAATATTTCTGGCCCTCAATAATATATCCATGCACATACGTATGATGACCATATATCAGTTTGGTGGACACAAAATGTGCCAAATCCCATGCAAGCTAAATGGGTTTTCTGTTGAACGCAGTCTCGCTTTTAGCCAAACAGTTCAGACAATAAGTCACCTTAAAGAGATCCAATACTATAGCATGGAAGTTTCTCCTGAAAAGTAAAATATATGACTACAGTAGATTAACTTTGGTTGTACTATGTGTTATCTCTGTTAGCTCCATCTAGCTGTACAGCAGCACCCCCAATTGGTGTGTTAAAACATGACAATGGAAGTATGAAAAGAAGAAGAAAAAAAAGAATAAATACTTTTCCATGCAATTCAGCCAAGGCAAACTGAACAAATACATCTAACGCGTGGTTTTATCAACAGGGTTTGAATTAAAGTAGCAACCGAACAGACTGTAATTGAACAGCAACAGCTGAGGGAAACAATACAAGCAGCCTATCATCCTGCCATAATCCTCTACCACAGTGTGCTGAACCTCACCTTGTACTCAGGTAGCTGCCGGAGGAAGAAACAGGCCAGAACTTCATCACAGTGGAAGCTGCCGTTGTGGGTTCCGATCTTTTTAACCGTCATGTTGTCAGTGCAGCGCTTCTTCGCTTGACTCGACATGTATCGCGGGTCAATGCGAGTAACGTCTACAGAGAGAAAACGGCAGCAGTTAGCTTGTGAATTCACCAGTCGGAAAACACTTGCCGGTTTGCTTAAGTTTATTTGAGATGTGATTTTAGTTAAGTTGATTGCAGCCGTGCGTACACACCACATTCAATCACGGCTTCACACGAGTCGTGCCGACGGCGGACAGATCTGGAAGCCGGACCGGATGTGGTGCGTCTGTTTTAGTGGGCCGAAAGAACCCGAGGGACGGGGAAGTGTTTGTTTGTCATACAACCATGGAATTGGTTGGGGGTTTTTTCCCTTCACTTTATATTTTCTTTAACAGGCCTCTGTGACCATAACAATATAATTAGAGGCACATTAAGCGAGATATTAGAGATTTTCGGGATCAAAATCCATTTTATATAATAACTGCAATTATGTGACAGCAGAGGGCGCTGAAGACAGCGCAAAGGCTGTTAGATTATATTTCAACAGTATATCAGTGGTGGTTATTATAAAGTACATTTACTCACTTGTACCTTACTTTAGTGATTTTATGTATATAGCCCAAAATCATAATCACATTGCCTCGGTGGATTTACAATCAGTACAGTGAGCGACATCATTGTTGATGTTTTGTTGTGCTGAGAATGGATTGGAGAGAGAGAGAGAGAGAGAAAGAGAGAGAGAGAGAGAGAGAGAGAGAGAGAGAGAAACCTTTAAAAGGGGCAAAAAAAGATGGAAGAAACCTCAGGAGGAGCCACATATGAGATATCGCTCTCCCAAGATGGACAGATGTGCAATAATTGGCCCACATACAGAACAGAACAGAGCAAGAAAATCATGGTGTACAAATTTAATTGACATATCTGATACAAATAAAATAAAAATAAAAAATAAAAAAATGTAATGTTTTTGTATGCCTAAAAAAACTAAATAGAAATGACTGAATAAACTGAATAAACAAACACCCAAGTAATCATTAACTCTAGCTGCCGCTGGGGGACCAGGGGAGTAAAAATTACAGACTAAATAAACAAACTCCCTTTGTTTCATGACTGAATAAACTAAATGAAAACAACTGTTCTTAGGACAACACCATTAAAAACTGTTTAAATTGTTTATAACCTGTCTTCATATCAGGCGGACCCTGCCACCTCTCTAGTTTCGGGGGACCTTATTTTCATTTGAGAACAGCTTGTTTATTCAGTAATGGAAAAAATAAATATTTCTGAGTTTGTATTATTACCTCATTAATACTGTAAATATTAACATTCTGAGATCTGAAATTCTGAATCTATATAGTGCTTCTTAAAAGAGCTAAAACATTGCTGATGCTTTCACATTAATACATCAATATTTATAATCCTTTTATATACATAATTATGATTTTAGAAAATGATGTTTAGAGTTAAGGTTAAAAAGGAGAAATAGAAAATAGAGCAGAATACAATGGAATTTATTATTGGCAGCAACTGGGCAAATCAAGGCCCCAGCTTGCATCTGCTCCAGGTCAATGGTCAAGGTCACATACACACACATATTGTTTCTGTCTGGCCCCAATTGGACTTTCAAAACAAAAGAAACAAAAATAAATGATAATAAGAAGGACAAAATGGGGGTGCTGATATTTTGCAATGGATTGAGTAATATGATTGCTGTTCTTTAGTTTTAAGTGATAGTAAAATGTGTGTGTTTAATGACAGTGGTTTGATTATAGAAGACCTTTGGAGATTTGTCTCTTTAACCACAGCAACGTTCACCTTGTATCATCTCTCTTTACTGAACATATAGATCATAGGAAGTCTGCGGGCAAATATAAGCGAATATAAATAACACACTGGAATTGTGTGGGATCATTAAGGAGAGTCAGCCTCAGATCTCACCCGCAACTCCCGTTCTCGCGGGATCACCTTCAAGATTTATTGACAAGGTAATTAGCCAGATGGGACCCCTGCACGGAGTAGTGAGGCTGAGCGGAGGTACCGTCACGTCTTTCGGGTTTTTTTCTCGTGTGGAAATCTGTTCTTCCCTCAGTTACCAGCGGACACATCAGCTGGAAACCAAACAGCCCAGCGTGTAAACGCATTCAGCAACACCGAGCCTGAAAAAAGGTAGGGTTTTCTTTAATTTCCTGCTAGAATCAGTTTTTCTTGTAAAGCATCAATCATCCGTCCCGTTCAGTGTGGATACACTCACCTGGTAATGTGCACACATGTATATTCATTGGGTGTAATCAAATGCAATTCCCTTCGTTCGGGACAAAGAGTGTTTGAGGAACACAAGATTTTAATCTGTAATCAAGTAGAATTGTTTTGCTGCCATGTTGGTTATGTGCACCACAGCCAGGCGGCGCTGTAGGTCAAATCATTCCGCCGGGCTGGTGTTCGTCGTGTTGGTCGCCTATCACTATCTCAACATCGCACGTTGACAGCTCTTTATTTCAGCCTAATGAAATCGATAAACATTGATTTAAGTGTGTGTGTGGGGGGGGGGGACTCCCATTTTCCAGAGAGGGCAGGGTGTAGGGTTTCTCTTGACAAAGATGGCCATGGTCCACCTACATGTTGTAATAAAATAAACACAAAAACAAATCAGCACTACCATGTGGTTTAAAAGATTTGTTTTGTTTTTTTGGGGGGGGGGGGTTGGAGTGTGAGGGGCCACAGTGTCCTGCAAACTTTAAGCATTGTGTCAAAAAGGGAGAGATACGTTTCAGTTTTACTTTTACTTGCTGATAAGGACAGACAGCATTGATAGAATCAGTGTTTAAACCACGAAATAACTCAAGATGAGGCAGTTTTATTGCATATGGGAGAACTGGCCACTTGTCAATTCCATACTCAAAAAGATTAGGGAGCAGTATATCACCAGAGTAACTGCTAACTGTACCTGCCGTTAGCTAGATAGCTCGGTTAGCTGTGCAGCTAGCGGTCTGGATTGGGACCAGGGAGCGTTTGTTTTTCACACCGTTAGCACGGGAGCTTTGGACTGGGGCTAGCTGGTTAGCATGCTAAATTCAGCAAATATCGGTGGATCTCAATATTTCGACATCATAATGTCAAAACTGCTTTTTATTCACCTTATGTTGATGATTTTAGAAGTTGTTGTTTTTTTTAATTTACACAAAATTTCTTACATATGATAATCACGTTAGAGGTGCACCATATCGTTTTGTAGGAAGACAATTTAATCAAAAGAGAAAGATTGTCATTGTCATTTTCATGCCCAACAAGGTATATAAACACACTTTTGTCATTGCTATTACTGACAAACTGATCTTAAAGGACACAATTTCATACTGTTTTACTTTGTGTATATGTGGCGGACCCTGCCAACTTCCTAGCTTCAAACAATGATCTGAGGACCTTATTGCCCTCTCAGAATAGCTCGTTTATTCAGTTGTAGCAAAGATGTTGTATTGTATTGTATCATCACCTCATTAATATTGTAAATATAAAAATTCTGAGTTTGAATTTCTTGTCCAAAACTACATAATGCCCCTTTAAGTTCAATATAAATATAAAATACAGTTTATATATATATATATATATGTTTTAGAATAATTCGATGGTAAGAACTAAAAACATATTTTTTTAAAAATAGCTCAAGTCTGATCGTTTGTTCCAATGCTCACATCTTAATCCCATTCATAGTCACAGTTTAAATGAGTAGATGCATTTGGTACTTTCTGTTCTTTCTGTTGCCTTCGGTGCTCAGAGCTCCTCATCAGCACCATGGACAGCGACAGCACTGACACAGCCGACTGGTGATGCTGCACAATGGCTGTTTCTCTTTTGTTGGCCGCTGTTGTTTATGAGTCTTTTTCAGGTGTCATTTATATCATCTCATTCTAAATGTGTCATTGCCTCCATAACAGTTTGGTAACACGTGATAATTGGCCTTTCTCACTTCATCTGAATCAATGACTCTTAACACAGGTAATATGTGATCCAGTCAAGTGGGTAATTATCATAATTCTGTATAATTGGCGACTGGTATTCCTCCAGAATGCAAATTTAGGAAACAATGCCTCTCCCTCTTAATATTCTGCATGCATTAGCCAAATTGGGGACGGATCATCTTGTCTTTAACAAGTTATAAGTGTTGACAGAATATTTCAGCTGCCTAATAGAACAAACACGTGTGAAGACAGAAGAAGAAAGGTTCAGATTTGTTGGCTCAGGGCCATGAGTGTGTGACAAGGACAAGCAAAACACACAATGGAGTCATAATAAAGCAGAGGCAGGAAGGAGGTGAAGTATGAATTATTTAAACAAAAGGAGGAATGTTTAAGAAAGAACCTAATTTACCAATAATGCTTGACTGACACTATCAACTAGGTTTTTTGGCCGCTCGTGTCTATGTCTCTAGGAAGAAATCCCTCAAATGTAATAATCTTGGGAGGGAATGTCATTCTTTGAGGTTTAACTTCTTCCACACAGAGGCCAATGAGGAGCCATAAGAAGTACAACACAACTGACAATTAAGATCTGAAGCAAAAAGAATCCCAAAATATTCAGTGTCTTTGTTTTTGCCTTGAGTAGTACTCTAGCTGCCCCCTTTTTCCCAAAAATCCAATGAGTCACGGTCACAGTCAAAATGAAATAAACAAGCCTGAAGGTAATGTTCATCTGCCAGCCTCCTGCTCTGCTGACCATCCAGCCCTGTATCACACGGCCAGCCTGTCCACCATTGGCTCGCCCCGAACCATGAGATTACAGTTATGGGTGGCGACCGAGAAAACGTCACACTGCTGCCTGTGATTTTTTTTCCCCTGCTGCTTCCAGTTTTACACGCACCGATGATGGGAAATGAACCTGCCCTGGGTTGCCTTAAAAGGAAGCGCAAAGCAGCGTTCAATCAAAAAGTCAATGATTTGCTATAGGGCGAGGGTACGTCACAGTCCCCTGTGTTATAACACTGCAGTGGCTGCTTTGATCAGTATGTTGTCTTGGCTGTGGATTATTAACCTTTGTTTTAACTCAAAGATCATGGGGGGCAGGCTCTCATTTATAATGACGTTGAGTAACAGTTTAAAATCATATTAAAGATACAAATTATCAAAAGATACAAAATTAAAATAAGTATATAATTAAAATTCATAAGAGATCCAAAAATGCAATAAAACAAAACAGGTGATAATTAGATGGTTTTAATTTCACTATGGTGGTGAATGGTATCAAACTCTTAATTTTAAGGGTGCCTTGTAAACTTTGTATATACGATATAATACATAAATAATGTTCAAGCTTCTAAAACTGTGGATTTATTTGATCTTGATTATGTTATTGTTGACACATCAGAGAAATTTGATCTCATTATTATTCTTGTTGTTGTCACTGTTGTTGTTAATGTTAAAGGGGCAATTTGTAAGATGTGGCCAGAATTTTTGTTTAAAACATTAAAAAAGTCTAACATCATAATCAGAGTACAATGAAACAACAGTGTTGACGTCTATGTGCTGTGTAGCAGAAATATCTACTGAAATTAGCATGCTAACCAGCTAGCTCCGGCTCATGCTGTCTCCAATCACTACTTTGTACTGCAAAAGGTTTCAAGAAAGGAAATATTTGTACACATTTTCTGTACTTCTGTACCCACTGTCTGAATTCAAGTTTTGATGTTTTACCAAACGAAGACGAGCTTAATTGCCTTGTTAACTCATCCTAAAACATACTTCATTAAAACTCTACATAAATGAAACAAAACTCACCAAAGCTTTTCTTTCTTGTGATGTAAGCAGATTCCTGTCAGCTAAAAGGGTTGCTTAGCTCCATGGCTAACTGGGCTACTTGCTACGTAAGCTAGTCGCCAAGTCCCAAGAAGAGTGCCAGGCTTTGGAGCCAGTTTTCACATAGTTTGTTTTTAACACATTGTTTACATTGTGAAAGATGCGGCTGTAAAAAGGCATATCAATTTTTTTGAGCATCACAACCCCTGCGAAATGACTTGTTTCACTATCAGAATATGAACCACTGAGTCAGATCCCATTCAAGTTAGCTGGGCATTAAGCCAGAAGGCAGCCAGCTCAGTTGGTCTAAGTCTGTAGTGCGCTTTGTGTGACGCACAAGGATGATCCAGGTATTTTCATACCTGGGAGGTTGAGCCTTGTGGGCTTCAAGCCCCACTGAGCAGCTTTCATAGGAATGAATGTATCCAGGTTGCATTCAGGTCTCATTATGCGTCCATGATCGCTACAACTAAAGATAGCTTCAGCAAAAAAAGCGAAGCCATCAGAGGTTAGCGGTTATGTTGCCCCCTAGAGTTTGGAGCTACTTATATTGGCACAGCATGGTGTAAATCTACACGCTTCCAAATGACCTTTAGTCTACATTATGACATCAATAATGTATGACCATAAAATGAATACATTTATTCCAGTCTCTGTTACTTCACCACTGTCATTGTGGCTACTTCTACTTGCTCTATTAGTGCTAGATGAAAACACTAGATGTACACACTGACTGAATTAAGAGTCTATAAACATAATTAGTGATTTTAAACATTTTTGTTGTCTGATTCTCGCCCTGGAGCACGTTGGCTGTTTGTACTGAAACCTCCTTGGTCCACCCTGAGGCCTCACAAACCTCATATTTTTTTGATTTGCATTTCTGAGAAAACACCTATTTAGGTTTGATGCTTATGCTTCTCTCATCCTGCATCCTGAGAGAAGGAGCCCATTTACATGAACAGATCTAATGAGATACAAACTGACTCCCCTGCAGCCAAAAGAAAAGACCCTCAAAACAAGAACCCCCCAAAAAATCGTCCGTGTAATTACCAACACTTCCCCTGTAACAGCTGGTGAGCCTCCACACTCAGGGGCATTTGGGAAGTGTAGTTAATCCAATGATAATCTTGAGCATGGTTTACACATATTATCGCTTTAATTGCTACGTGTGCTGTGCAATTATACCGTCACCAATTACACGGCTATAGTTTACTAGCCTGTCTAAGCATTCGGTTTCCCCTCTAATAGATGCCCCCTTATCGTGGCATGCAAGTGAAGCCACCAAG
Source organism: Acanthopagrus latus (assembly GCF_904848185.1). NCBI lineage: Eukaryota > Metazoa > Chordata > Actinopteri > Spariformes > Sparidae > Acanthopagrus > Acanthopagrus latus. The sequence continues at coordinate 12,080,318 of NC_051044.1, read as the reverse complement.
ACGTAGACTAATGGATGTACATCGACATAATGAATTAATTATATGTTGCGGAGCAGAGTGGTGGAGGATACTGCTGAAACATGCCGGGGATAAAGTGGAGAGAGATTTTTAAAAATAAAGGGGACACTGGATTGATTATTCGAGGCAGCCAATGAAGGTGTAGCGTGTGAGTGAGAGAGAGATAGAGAGAGAGACAGAGAGACAGAGAGAGAGAGTACTGTATGTGAGTGTGTGTGTGTGTGTGTGTGTGTGTACGTGTACATGTGTGGCCATCCATTAGAATGCAGAGTGCATCCTCCAGTGTGAGTCACCCACCTCCCTCCCCACCCATCCACCCGCCCACCTCACACCACCACCAGCAGCATCTCACTGCAGTCACCGCCTAATATTACGCCTCTGACTTCACACTGGCCAACTGAGGATCCTGTTTCTACGGCAACACGCTCCATACTCCGCCCCCCCCCCCTCCTCTCCTCCCTCCTCTCCTCCCCTTTCCCGGCACAGACCATGTGACTTTCAGGAAGGCTTCTCCAACCTCCCCTTTATTGTTATTAACCCTCTCCTGACTGCAGCGCCGCCAGAGGCTCTCCACAGCAGGCTGCCCGGCCGGCTTCTCGCCTCTCGGAGGTTTCAAAGGGAAAATCAGACGCATCTCTAATCTCGCTGGAAGATCAAAGCGCCGCTTGATCTAAATGTCGGATTTGCATATTTTAGAGCACGCTGGAATGAGTCAATATGGTTCTTCAGTTGTCTCAGACGTGTCTTGTCAGTGAGAGAGTGGTCAAAAAAGTTTAAAGTGGCACGGGTCAATATTTAAAGGTACTATGTCGATTCAGAGATTGAATTCAAACTCGACTTGAATTTTTAGATTTACAACATTAATGAGGTAACAAAACAAATGCAGAAATATTTCCATACCTTAATAAACTAGCTGTTCTCAGAGGAAAATAAGGTCCCAAGAACACTGCTTGAAGCTAGAAAGGTGGCAGGGTCCGTCACATATAAACAAATGAAAACAGTATGAAATTGTGTTGTTCTATAAGGTCAGTTTGTTTATTCAGTTTATTCAGTCATAAAAACGAAGAGATGTTTTTAAAATTTAGATTGTTTAGGCATAAAAAACAATTAATGAAGATTCTTCTATTCTGATTAAAATGTCCGCCCTAAAACCACAGAGTGCACCTTTAATGATCAATGGATCCTTGATTACTTCCATGTGAAACAGTTTTGCTTGTAACAGAAGCTCTCTGTAGACTGGTCTAATGACTTTCAGCTCGTTGTTTTGTTTTTTTGGTCCAAATTTACTCATATCATTCATTCTCAACACTTTCAACAGTGTCATTTTCAGCCCCAAGAAGCCAAAAAAAAAAAAAAAAACCTCTAAAACCTGCTGCCCAGCCTGCAGTGGAGCATTTACTCCAACTCCTACTCATTTTGGTAGATTTCTGGAGCCGAGACAAATACGCACAGATTCTTTACAACATAATTGCAGAGAATTTCAAGTCTCTCCTGCAGTGAAATTAAATGGCTACTCTTATGGTGATAGCCTGCTGGCAGATGCAGACATGCTATGCTTTTCAAAATGTCCAAACAAAGATATGAAACCTACAAGGCCAACAGTAATTGTTTGCTTTGTGTGTATTATTAAAGCATCATCCTATCAGCCTGTCATATAAGTGTTCAACATGGGCCGGTGCCCATAATTTTATTCTAAAGCCTTTATTGACCAAAACCAATAATGGGAAGATATGAAAATGTAATGTATAGATTAAAATTGCAACGAAAACATACAGATTCACTCTACGTTACATGGTAAGAAACACATCAAAGATAGGATCTATACCTTTTAAAGTGTACATATCATAAAAATTAATCTAAGTGGGGACTGGAGCTGAATCCACATGGACACGTCATGTCCTCTTGAGTTTTTAATCCACAGCATTTCTGTCTTTTTTTGGTGATACAATAGACAAACCGAAGCTTTAGTTTCAGTGACAGGCTTAGGATTTTGTATTGACTGGAAAGATGCAGACTCCTAATCAGGAAATCAATGTACGACTGCATGTTATGAAGCCAGACAGCTTTTTGAAGTCACTCACATCAGGATATTCATGATTATTATCATAGGAAGTCACCGTGATCAACTTGGCCTGAGCAGTTTTGACGCAACATAATCTTAAATTGCCCCCTCCCTAGTGATGATATTATCGAGCATCCCTAGATGCTAATATTGTTCCGTGTTTTGTGGGTGTGGAAATAGGTAAATCTTGGCAACATCAGTTAGTGGTAACTGAAAACGTGCACATACAGTGGACGACTACAGCAGCGCTAAATTGTTTACCTTTTTTTGTTTTCGGTCAGTATTCTATCATGACGTCTTCTTTCCGCTCTTGAGTGCGTGGTGCTGTAATGCAAGCAAGGTCAAGTGACGGGAGGCATCAAACACTCATCTTTTATAGAGTTTTTAAATGGAAAGAGGAACCTTGGCGTCCGGCAGTGATATCACCTGAACATTGCCTCATTGGCCGAACCGTTTCCTCATCGTCCCGTCGGGAGATACGTAGGTCGTGTCTGTGTGTGCATGCGCCTGAACACACGCACGCGTGTGTGTGTGTGTGCGTGTGAATGGACGAAGTTTATGAATGAAAAGTCTTCTTCCTGAGCTGCAGACAGGAGGTGAGATCATCTTGTTGAAATGGAGAATCCCCCACCCGCCAACCCTCCTCACACACCCACCAATGCCGGTTGGCGCCAATCTTAATGAATCCCATCAGCGGGCAAAATGGAGTAGTCGTGGCAACCTGATTGATGACAACACAGTCCAGTATCAGCTCCCCCCCGACAGACAGGAAGGGATGTCTCTATTGTGGTTGTTGACACAGACATACAGAAGTACACACACACACACACAAACACACACTTACCTGTGTTCTTTCATCCGAACATCTAAAACAATGATTCTGCTGCGGCTGGCTTTCAGTCAATATTATGTTGTCGCAGAGTGCCAATTATCTTTTGCTTTCTTTGTTCACGTTCCCGTTAGGAGCAGAGTTGAGTGGATTTGATGATTGGCCACCTATTCAGCTGTGTGTGAGGGAAAGTGACAATGAGTAACACAAGGGGCTCTCGATGAAGATCCAGAAATAGGCTCTCCAAAGAGCCAGGAACTGCCCTCCCCCTCTGTCCCTACACACACACGCGCACACACGCGCACACGCACACACACACACACACACACACACACACCTCTAATCTACCCTTCCCCCTTAACCGGACTCGGACAATCTGTAACTGCTTGGCACCAGTCCGTTCACAGCATACTGTGCTCTCATGTATACACACACACACACACACACACACACACATTCCTCCTGACATCCTTCACTGCAGGCTCCTGTTAATTCCCTCCTACAGATTATGAGGCATGTTTCCAAACAATGCAGCATTTTACATCAGACGGTGGTGGAGTGCTGAGCAGCCAGGTTACGGCTTTGCACTTGTAATTGTGCACGCTTTTTTTAAGTGTGTTGAATGTTGAATTACAAAGTGACCTTTGCTTGAACACAGCATTAAAAATGCATCAACTGACCATCAGAATTGGGCACAAATACGACAAAAAGTATCCTGTTACAGATTACAAGTATTTGCTCATCAGATATTTCAAAATGAAAACCTTAATACTTGCATGAGAATACATCTTTAATTGAAACCACAAGTAATTTGTAATTAAAAAAATACAAAAAGACATTCTATACAAACTGATACCTGGCATTTTAGTTATTTAGTTGCTTTCATATGGGTTGTGTCAGGTGTTAAGTAGCAGCAGATGGGAGCTCTTCAATCACAATGATGTCATCACATTGTGCTATTTAGTTTATTATTCAAGTAACTTGGTGTTTTACTTCATCTGGTCCTTTACATCAAACAGAGATCAGTCAGTGGTTAAAACAGTTTTCTAATGGAAAAACATTAAACTTTTCTATATTTCTTATAGTATTAATAATTAACTGATAATTGATTGTTATGGCATATAACTATCAATTAAAGATGTTGCTTTAAAGTGCAAGGGTTGAAAGATTATGCATGTCATTATTGATATTATTGGTTACAGTGATCCCTGATAGAATGAAAAACAGGGTTTTAAAGTTTAACAAACCCGTTCGAAAAGTGCGAACTGACAGACATGGAGCTTAAAATATTACTTTTTTTAATAACACTCATACTGTATACTTCATACCATAGATAAGGAAATATAAACTGTATGATAATCACCAATTTTCATACCGCAGTATACCTTTAAAGCATCGCTGCTGCCCACAGGAGAACACATGTAGCTCATTTTGAATCCACTGCGCAGTCTTAAAAAAAATCAGTGGAAACATTTTCTAAAAAAGCTGTCGCTTTGGAGATTTGAAGTTTTTATCTGATAAGGAGCAATACCCTGCGGCGTTCATTCTGTGCCTGTTTCTGCTGGAGTAACCACAACAGAAGCACAAGCTGTGTTGGTGGACTTCAGAGGCAGCACCACGGACCCTCGGAGGACTGAACATCCCCGACGAGGAGCCGTACTGCAACATACAGGCACCGATAAATAAATCATGAGGAAAGTTTTAAGAAAAAGATAGAAATAGAACAGAGGATGTTCTGCTCCATTCAGACCGCCTTGAGACAGAGCGGGGAGGAGGAATTACAGATGTGGATGGCAAGAATGATTAAAGTCGCTGGTTTTGCTGGCTATTTCTATTTCATGTGATATTAAAATCCAGATTAAACATTCATAAACCATTTTTTGGCTAGGGCTCCTCGAGAATTAATTAGCTAACTTGAAAAATACTTTTCCATTCGATTATGAAAGAAAATTAAGCATTCAAGTGAGCCGTCAAAAATCATTTTAGAGATGCAACAATGCTCTGACAGTGTTCGAATAAGTTGCAGAAAAGACAGTTAAACATTTAATGACTTGCATAAGACAGGTCCATTATTATTTTGCTTTCCTCTTCGTGGGAGTGAGAATGTTATAAAAAGAGAGGCAGAGAGACACACAATGCAAAGTACTCGGAAAGAAAATAAATCTTATCTTCATTTGGCGAGGCTTCATGTGGAAGCAGAAGGTGGAGAATAACTCATAAGAAATGAAACAGAGGTAAACAACTTTCTAACTGTAATTTCACTGGAGGTATCACTTGAAGATGGTGCAATGATCTCACTTTCATCAGAATTTCATAAAGCCCTGCAGAGAGGGGAAGACGAGGGGGAGGCTTTAAATTCTTGTGTGCTCTGCAGGTTTCTCAGTCTCACATGATCGGTTTGCGCACTAGTTGGGGTTTCCCCACCGTCTACAAGCAGAACGATGAGGTCATCGTTATAGGGCTTAAACCCAACACGAGTTTAATCTGGGAGATAAGGGCTGGATTTGGATTTAGCACTCAAAAAGGGTCACGTAGCGCCAACCAGTTAGACCGTCGGTAAATACACAGCTCAGACACGGGATCTCCAGCTGCACCACAAACTCATATCTGCCTCTGTGTCAGTGAAATAGTTCCACTCTTGGAAGATTCTCCAGTGTTGACACTGATTTCATGATCTCCCCTGCAGAGATGCTCTGACATCCTTTCATCACGCAGGATTACCCTGATTTAAGTGTGCAAGCTGAGTGATTAGGAAGTGAGTTGTTTTGTGTTGTTCATGCTTAAGGCTCACTATGATAATCAAGTGTACGTTACCTGCAGAATAACAAAAACTGTGCTTGAACTTCATCGTAAAACCCTTGAAAAGACTGCAAATTATTGTTATTAGTGACTGTTGTAGACATTAAGGTCTGAAAATCTGTTGTTTGTCTATTTTGGGACTTGACGCAGCATTCAGAATCTGCTTCATGTGACATTCTTGTGTCTTGTGTGCATTAGTTTTATGACTGAAAATGGAAAGCTTCAGCGTATGTCATATCATGATATGATATGATAATCATAATTTAAGCTCTTATACAGCCATATCAGTCATGCTCAGCCCTACATCAAACACACAGAGAAGAGATTTGTGTAGAAAGTTGCAGAAATCGGTGTGATATTTGATTTCATTCAGGTTAATTGAAGCCGCTGAGGGAAACAAATCACGCCTGGGGAAAGTCCCATTTAGGTTCCTTCTGTGCTCTCTGAGAGAAATGGGTCAGTAGAGATTGGAGATGAAGATAATAATAAAAAAAAAAATAAAAAAAGGGCTGCCGTCCTTCCCACATGTCCCCACTGTGGCAGACGATGGGTGGAGGTGGGGGGGTGGCGCTCACAGATTATGCACCAATTAGACTGGATACAGAGGGCATTAACAGGGTTTGGAGGGATTTACACGGCGCTGTCCACTCAAATGCTGCATGCTTCGGGGATGACATCATTTTGATCACCTCACATACCGGCTGACCCCCTCCTCCTCCTCCTCCTCCTCCTCCTCCTCTTCCTCTTCCTCACGCTCGCACATAAACCCGTTTACCTGCGGTTGTCCCGTGTCTCACCGGACTGCGCGCGTCACAGCGCCTTTCTCCTCTCTGATAGGAGGAGAGCAACGCTGCCTCCCTCCCCTCCCATCTTCCCATCCTCTCCTCCTCTCCTCCCGTCCTCGGTCGTGTTTACTATAGGTGAGACAGCCGTATAAATTCCTGCGTGTGCGCACATCGCGTCCTCAGAGGAGAATGGAAAAGGAGGAGGTGTAGGAGCAAGGAAAAAAAAAACCAAAAAAAAAACCAAGCGACACCAGAGGGGAGCGGAGCTGTAGCCGTGTTTACTGTTTACGCAGGAGAGAATAGGCAGACTTCCAGTCATCCAGGGCGGCAGTTGGATGCGCTGCAGAGGAGGAGGAGGAGGAGGAAGAGGAAGAGGAAGAAGCGTGGATGCTGGGATTTAACGACAAAACCCAGAAAGGGAGGATTATTCGGTCATATTTTTTTTTAGAGTAACTTGGATGCGGAATACGCTCTTGGAGTCACCAGAAATGGACCCGAGGTGTCGGAACTGAGGTAGGATTCGTCGCTTTCACGTTGAATGGCATTCAGGAGAACGCGTCACAGCTAATCTCACCCCTAAATGAACGCACCAGGCCCTTTTTGATGTTCACACATAAACGTCTTAGAGTGTCATTTTAGGTGTTGTCAGTGTCGCTCCTCCAGCCGCAGGAGGAGAGGCGACGATGCGCACAAGAAACCCCCTTCCGATAAATCCACAATGCACTGGCCTGCAGCGGAGCGTAGCCTCCTCCCGCAGCTCCCGCAGCTCCCGCAGCTGATACCTCCACATAAATAAAGTGTGCAGGCACTATTAACGGACAGAGACTGGGAACCAGTCGGATGTGAATGATGTGCGCAATTATTCCAGATTTTCAGACACCAGATGTGTCTCACTGCTTCTCTCTCACTCTCTCTGCAGCACAGTATTTATAATGAAGGTGATTTTTTTTTTCTTTCTCTGAGCTTCATGCTTCAGGTTCTGGTGAATGGATCATCCAGGCTGTGTGTTGCCTTGTTTTGGGATATTCACTCTTACAACTTATAGATTGCTGTGTGTGGTGGTGTCATGACACCGTGGGCCCTCATGCATCAGATGTCAGGTACATTACTCAGAGTGAGGATGAAAATAAGTGTCTTAATTGCATTTTGGGCTCAGCAATTTGACACAAATTGACCTTCACACTGATCAGGATGTGACATTCTCAGCCCCTCTCACTCTGACTGTGATAACACAGGAGGATGTTCGTGCTGTTAAGGATTTTGATTCGTATCGTTATTTCTGCAGAGCCACCTAGTTTTTTTTTTTTCTTTCTTGTCAGAGGCAGCAGCAGAGGAGGAGTGAGTCACTTCAAAAGAGCTCCGACGAGAAATAATACATTTTCATTCTCCGCCGAGCGTGTACACACGCCGCCGTCCTTGGAGAAATGACAAGCTTTCGAGGAGGCTGACAGAATTCTCTCATTATTCGATCTCATCCACTTTGATACGCCGGCGAAAAAAAGATGCTCGAGTAGGATGTAAATAACCAGCTGTGACAGCGTGGTTTTCTGGTTTTGTAAATCGTGAACATGGCAAACCAAGAGGAGTGCAGTCCTGTGTGTGTGTGTGTGTGTGTGCAGCCTAATATTCTCCAAGAGTGACACAGTGATGCTGCAGCAGCTACAGAAGGTTGTCAAGTTATTCTAAGACGGGGGGGGGGGGTCTAATATTCTTTGCTGTGAGGCTTCCTCAGATTTATGGTCCACACAGGCTGTGCTTTTGTCCTTTATCCACACATCCTGAATCATGTTTCACATATTGATTTGATGTGTTCAGAGATCAGACAGTGTGACTCATAAGCTAATGGTACCCGGCACATGCAGAGTGAGAAAACCAAAACTGGACCAGTGGTGCAGCAAGCAATAAATACTCAATTCTACGTTGTGACAAAGGCGAAAAAAAAAAAAAAAATTCAGAAGGTTTTGAATTAGATGCATTGTTTCTTCCTGATATTACTATTATATGCTGATGATTAACTCATTCTGTTGTTGTGTAGTTATTTTAAGTCAAGTCAGTTTTATTTATAAAGCCACGAATGACAAATCACAGTGCCTCGGGGGGCTTTTTTTTTTTTACAATCTGTGCAGTGCACAACACCCTCTGTCCTTAGACCCGCAATTCCAGGAAGGAAAAACTCCCCCACAGAAGAAAACCCTTTCAGCAGAGAAACAAACCTCAGGAAGAGCTACACGAGAGGGATCCTGCAAAAGACGTTTCATGGTGCAGAACAAAACCAACCAAATCACAGATATTCAGATCACAGTGAGAAAATGTTGACAAGAGTAGATTATCAAATACAAGTCTGTGGATCCAGGAGGACAACTGAGTGGCACCTGCTCCATACAACCTCTTCACCCTTAAAGACACTGTTAATATAAAAGCTCTCTATGGGAGATGCAACAAAACCAAAAAATTGACATGAGCCAGAGGAGAATAGAAGCTTTGAATGTGTTTTTCTGTGATACCGATCGCAGCTAAAGAGATTTGCCCTCTTATCTGATTGCGTTTGGCCCAGATCTGAGCTTTTTTTCGGGGGGTGCAGAACAGTCACTCGACAGAGCTGCTCTGACACTTATGATAACTAACAGCAGTTAAAGGTTCTTGTCATAGGTGACTATGAAAATATTCATCCTCCAGAGGTGATAATCTCCTACAGACTCAATATTCAGCTCTCATTCATGGGATCAATTTAACTTTGATTTGATCTGTAACATTTTCCATCCTCTCTTTCTCTCTTCCTCTCTCTATGTTTGATCTTGTCCAGACTTCCTCTTCTCTTCTTGTTCTGATGACCACAGGCCCTCATGGCGCTCATTCATGAAAGTCGTGCCCCCTCTCCTTCACTGTCCGGCTTCAACACACCCATCTCCGACCCGCCGTCCTTTCGCCGCCTGGATGCCGAAACGCCATGCACCCCAGAAATGGACCTCACCCCGACCCAGTGTGTGCTGCGCAACGTCCTGTCCATAGACACCGGAGGCGCCGTCGAGCCCGGGGGCGGAGGAGGAGAGGGGCAAACTGCCGGGCACAACCAGACACCGGGCGAGGAACAACAGGAGCACTTTGCCAACAGTGTCCTGAAGCTCCACGAGCATGATGGGAGCCCAGGAAGGACAGAGGGAGAGGGGCAGGAGCTGGACAGCAGCGCAGTCAGGAGCCAGGCGGGTGACGCCAGGCTACAGTGCCAGTCTACAGGAGGGGGAGGAGGGTTTCTGGAGGGCTTGTTTGGGTGTCTGCGGCCTGTCTGGACTATGATCGGCAAAGCTTACTCCACAGAGCACAAGCACGACCTAGACGGTAAGTCTCTCAGTCAAATCCATCACAGTTAAAAACACATAAAACACATCCACACACACTGGCTTGCAATGGCTGTAGCCTTTAATGGTCGTAGCCATTTAATACCAGCCTGAATCTTTGATATGCTAATGAAATTATCTTCTACCAACTGTTTAATTAAATCAACAGAAAAATGACTCCCACAAAGGCCATGTTGTAAACAAACACTTGCCTTGACGTGAGCTGTAGCCAGTGAGAGAGACTCCATCAAAGCTCCAAAGGGCTTATTTTCCCTTGATATCCCCCCCATCCATCCTCTCGCCTGCTTGTGCTCACCCCACCTCCCTCCCACTGCCACCCCCCCGATGAAACTAGCTCCCTGTAACGCTGTGTTGTTTATGTCTGCAGCCACTACAATAGCGCAGAGCTCCCCCGGGACTCCTCTGCCAAATCTGCTTCATGAATTATGCATGGCCACGCTCTGACCCTGTGCCTCTCATCTCTATTAACGCAAACCTGACACACACACACACACACACACACACACACGTACGTATGTGAGCATGCGCCCAGAGATGATTGTAAGAACACACGAACACATCCACAAATAGAAACACTTAATATTTCATTTGACACGGACACATAAAGTCCGATAAGATGTCACAAACGAAACTTGATGGTATAAACACGGCGGGCTTGAAGGTGGCAGATTTATACGTCTTCTTGTCTTTGCCGCCTCCTGTTATTTTATCACCCGTTTGACTTCCACGTCTCCCCTTCGGCTCCCCTCCTCCCCTCCGTCTCTCATTGTCTCCTTTCCTTTCCTTTTCAATCCTGGGCTGTTATCACTCCCATCCCATCTGCACCTCGCTGCTCCCCTCCTCTGCGCAGCATCGTGGGGGAGTCACACACGCCGACGAGAGCAATACGGATATTATGAAAGTGAAATAAATAGGGGTATTGCGGCTGAATGCCCGCCTGCCATATCACAATGCTCCATTCTCAAGCTTTGATTGGAAGGCACAATGGAAAAGCAGGCACATCGGCTGTCCTTTATTGATTGTGAAGGACTGCAGGCTGCCGGGGCGATGTTCTAAATTTCCTCAATTTTTCAGATCAAACAAAGCAGACCTGGGGTTATTTCTGGCGCGTCAGATGTGGCCTTACGTCTTTACTTTGGGGGCCCATCGGAGACAGAGCCCTCAATCTATCACTGGAGAGCGTTAATCATTTATATCACTCTTATTAATATGATAAATGTGTCTGAATCTTCCTTTCTCTGGGTTAAGAACAGCAGCAGAGCAGGCCGTATATTTTCTCTGTATTAACAGTCTGTCTCGGGCCACATGGACCCCTGGCGACCCGTGGGGAATCCCCCCCTTCCCCTCTTTTTTCTCTTTACACAAGCAGAGCCAGCACCACCGTCACTACCCCGCTACCACATTAGGCTCTCAAATCCCCTCCCCGGTTCCAACCCTCTCCTGAGCGTTGGACCCCTGTTTTGCGTCAGCCCCACAATGGCACTAAGCAGGATTTAGGAGGCTGAGGGAGAATTACCCACAGGAGATTAGAGCTTCCTGTCTGTCTGCCAGCAACAGTGCACAGCCCGAGTCTTAGGTTAAGGTGAGGTTCAACTACCGAACAAGATATCAGCCGGGGCTCTGCGTTTCACTGTAAGAGCCGGGGCTTACAACAGGTTTTACTGTTACAGATCTGTTATTGCAAAACAGCGATGCCTGATGTGGGGCCGTGTACCCCCTGCTGCTAGCTTTAGTTGTTTTGTTTTGTTTTGTTTTGTTTGTTTTTGTCGTGTTTTGATAAGCTATAGGTTTACAGCTAAGCATGAAATGAACCTGAACTATTAAATGAATACTTAAAGTTAAAAGATCAATACCACTCTCATATATGTAGAGTGAATATGAAGCTAGAGGAACCAGTTAGCTTAGCTTAGCACAAAGACTGGAAACAGGGGGAAACAGCTAGCCTAGCTCTGTCTAACGATAACAAAATCTGGCAGCCAACCCCTCAGCCAGATTGTTAATCGCACTAAAAAGTGTAAAAATGACACCTCGTGTTTTATAGTGGGCTATGTACTGGTCTGTTACGTGAAGTCACTTGATCTATAGGTAACTTTATTAGGACTAAACCATGTTAATTATCTTATATTATGTCATGTACACTGTATGTTGGTGAATTTTCGAGGTGCTGGTAGGTGGGTTGTGCCACCTTAAGAGAGCGCTTGGCTCGCTGTTTCCACTGTTTACAATCTGTATATTAATCTACGCTCACCAGCAGCCAGCTGTAGCTTCATATTGACTGGGCAGACACAATAGTGGTATCGATCTTCTAATCTAATTCTTGGCAGGAAAAGAGGTCAAATATGAAGAGACTGACGTTGATGTATCCAGACAGGGGATGACGTGTGTGTAATAAAGCAAAATGAATCATCACAACATCAAAAAAAAAGGGAGGTGCCCCGGGAGCTCATTTTGTAGCATGTCATGCAGACTCTCTGTCATCCTGTTTCCAGTCATCTCTCTAAGCCGTCCTATTGAATAAAGCCATGAAAAGGCCAAAACATTTTTTTAAAAGGGGAAGTAAAAGTATGAATAAATAGATAATATTTCTATTACCCATCAAAGATGCAGCCTTTAATAACAATGTTATGAAACATGAGTTGCACTGAAGAATATGAGTTTGCAGCTTAGTTTCCTCATCTAACTGTGTATCACAGCCTGTAATCAGTGAAGGTTAAAATGATTCCTCTGTTCTACATCTGTAATTGACATGTTACTCATCAACTACTTTCTCTCCATTTTTCCCCCCCCCATTCTCAGAGGCGTGGGAGGTCCCGTTTGAGGAGATATCTGACCTGCAGTGGGTGGGCAGCGGAGCCCAGGGTGCCGTCTTTCTGGGCAAACTGCATGGACAAGAAGTCGCCGTGAAGAAAGTGCGAAACATCAAAGAGACGGACATCAAGCACCTGCGCAAGCTCAAACACCCCAACATCATCACGTTCAAGTTAGTAGACACGATCAGCTGGATGGATTATTAGAGGTCGTAACCACTCATCACGTGTTCTGTGTTAACATGCTGTACGTACTTCTCTATTCGCTCTATCAGGGGTATTTGTACCCAGGCTCCATGTTACTGCATCATCATGGAGTACTGTGCCCAGGGACAGCTGTATGAGGTGCTTAGGGCAGGCAGGCAGATCCAGCCATCCCTGCTCATGGACTGGGCCATGGGCATCGCTGGAGGCATGAACTACCTTCACCTCCACAAGATCATCCACAGAGACCTCAAGTCACCAAAGTGAGTTTTATAGACCACTTTTTTTTTTTTATTTCAGTGTAAATCATAAGGTCACAAGGTTCCGTCTTTAATCTGTATCTCTGTCTGACTTGAGTGATGGTGAATATTTGGATATAAAACAGTTCCCAACCTTTTCTGGTTTTGGAAACAGTGTTTGCGTGTCACAGATGGAATTTCTCTACCAGTTGTGATTTGTTCGTGTGCAAACTTCTCAGAAGCCTCCTCGAAATTATCCAGTAATTTACAGAGAAAAAAACGATTATATGAAAAAAACAACATTATTTTCACCCATGCTATCACTTTATCTTGTGACCCACAGCAGGGTCCCAACCATCAACTGTATAAAATAAGGATGAAAAAAAAAATGAGAAAATGATTCTACTTCTCACTTGATTTGTCACCTCATTAAACAGTTTACTGTTGAGTTTATGTTCTTAATCGCTAGTTTAAAGTCTTCTTCAATACTGCATTATGATTCATTTTGCAAATTATGGCCCCATTCAGTGTAAAACAGACAATAAAGCAGATTATGCTTTCAGAGGTGGCTAATTTGTAATTCACAAGTCGCTACCACGGCGTGTCCTCTGGGTCTCAGTCAGATCCAATCAGTATCCTCCCCGAGCTCCATTCACTCATCCAAACACGGTCACTTCTGGCTCCAGAAAACACCAAATCGCCAAATTGAGGGCTCATAGGGTCATCCACGAACTAATGGGTGATGTCACAGTGGGTGCTGCTGTCACTGCCACTGCCTCACAATGAAACATTTATGCTCCAATTTAGATGCTGAGATTAGGCTAATTGATTGGTCCTAACTGCCACACCACTGTACAGGTTCTGACAACACATTAAGTTGATGACGTGTGATGTTGCTCTACAGCCCAGTCATTGGTTTAAATCAGTACAAATCTTGTAAACATTTTGTTTAAGTTAGCTTTTTTTACTCAGACGTGTCAATATAAACTCGGCACTCAATGTTTCGTTCCAGCATGCTGATCACGTATGACGACTCAGTGAAGATTTCTGATTTCGGCACGTCCAAAGAGCTCAGCGACAAGAGCACCAAGATGTCCTTCGCCGGTACGGTGGCCTGGATGGCTCCAGAGGTCATACGCAATGAACCCGTCTCAGAGAAGGTGGATATTTGGTAGGTGTCACAACCCTTTTTTACACTTACTTCTGCATTGGCGAGTCTTTTTGCGATTTTCTCTTATGGTTCACGTGTCATAGAATCTTGTTATGTGCAGGCTACTACAGTATAGAGCGCCGGATCCTGTTTCCAGAAAATCTATTCAGTATTATGTACAATATCTCATTACATGAAATTCTATAGGGCCTCTGCCATATCTGATGGGTTGCCCTGTGTTAATCCCCCCCTCCCCTCCATCCTCTCTCTCCCATCCTACATCCCTCCATCACTCTTCCTCTTGGTCCTGAAAGGAACGCTGGCTAATTTAATAATTGATTTGCCAGATGCTGCAGTGCTCAGGAGAGGCTGGAATAACCTTCTGAGCCTGCGGACGGTTTGGCCCGGAGCCAGCAGTGCATTAGCAGAGAAGTGAAAATAGGATTAAAAAGCTTTTGATGTGAAGAGAAAGTAAAGCACGGGTGGAGAGTGTACAGTTTTGTTTAAATGTATGTAAATTGTGTAGTAATACATAGCACGAACACAGTGAGTCAGAAGAGGAGAGGCGTTAGCGTTATGCGGGATGTGTTCAGTTTTGTTTTGCGCTGACGTACCGCACTTCACCAGCTGGTGCAACAGAGTTTTTTATAAGAACTGTGCTAAAACGGCTAGAATTCAACATAAATACACAGTAAGACAATATAGATTAATGAAAAGAAATATAAGCTAAACTATAAACTACACTGAGCTCGCTACACAGTTTATCAAATAAACACAAAGGAGAAGACAGAAAAAAATACTCTAAATTACAAATGAAAAACAATAAAAGGTGTACAACTGTTAATAAATAAACAGCAATAACTAAAAATCACGAAAGGAATGTCACACAACAACATGAGAAAATGTAACTGCAAGATGAAGGCTGGCAGTATGGAACCTGTCTATTCTGCTGCAATAGTGTGAAGCTGCATTGCGTTGAAGAATGCAGAACAGGAACTATATCAAAATTGAAAACATGAAAGCGTACTGTAATCACTTCAACCTCGTATTTTCTTATGTAAGTGTCTTAAGTATTTTTATTGCATCACCGCGAGGCCAAACATCTCTAAATCATCAGATAAATCTCAAATAAGTAATCATTATGTGTTCCTGTTCAGATGAATGATAAATAAATGGTGATAACCTCAACTCTGTGTTGTTCTTTAGTTTACTCACATCTCTTTTCTATTGTTTTTGTGGGGGATGCAATGTGCAAGCTGAGCCTTCAGCCATGGTGACACTAGTGGGCAGGTCAAAATAAACCAGGAAACCTACATAGGACTGTACATCAGCGATTCAGTCATTCATGTGAGGGTATTCACAGTTATCCCAACAATGAAATATCACCAAAACATAATGTTAAAATAATGATTAAGGCAGCAAGAATTTGCTACACTTGGCTATGTGGCTACTGGTTCTGTGGATAAAATGATCAGTGATCAGTCATTCCTCTGATTTAAAAAGAAAATTGGAGCCGTATTTTTTTTTAATGAACTGAATGCCCAACCTTCCTCCTAGTTCTCAGATTAGACTTCAGCAGGACCTGAGGTTGTGAGAGTTGATTATTGTGGTGGAAGTCAATTTTAGACGAGAATATGGCCCTCGTAAAATTGTTCCTGTGTAGTCACCATACGAGCCGTTTGATTTCCTGGTCTTGTGGTGTTGCTCTTCAGCTGGATGTTCTGTTCACACACACTTGATTGTGTATGTTTGTCTTGTGTTTACTGTTTCAAGGTCACTCTTTTTAGTTTAATTTCAGTTAAAATTTCCCCTGGTTGAATAAGGATGTATATATTATAATTGTACTTGTTCCTCTCAGATCATTTATGAATTATATTACTGAATGTTATAATACTGTGTAGAAATACGTGTATAACATTAATGCAATCCATCATCTATTTAACAGCTGTTAATATTTAACCTGGTGGTTGTGTTGCTCAAACTCAAGTGTCTGTTCTCATGCGTTTATATCGCAAATCATAAACACGGAGATGGAGGGACTCTAAAAATACACATGTAAACACAACATCGCACACACACCCCCTCAGTGCTGCGTGTGTGATGCTATTGGCACCTTGGATACTGTACATGGTCACCATGGCAACCCAGAGAGTCAATGACAACAGACTTTCCCTAGTTACGTCCCCCATGGGGTGCTGCTCTCTGGCTCACCTACCAAACAGACATAAAGCTGGAGGTCCTCAGTGAAGCTCTGAGCTGTCGTGAAGTGAAGCGTCGTGTTACAGCAAACGTTGGGAAATCATTTGTCACCGGTTACAAAGGCTAGATCTGAGAATTATTTTCATTATTGATGAAACTGTCCCATTACTGTCAGGATAACTCGATTAATTGTTTAAAAATTATGAAAAATAATCATCACAACTTCCACAGCCCAAGGCAGTGTCCTCAAATTCTTGTTTCTTTGGACCAACAAACTGTCGAAAACCCAAATTTTCTTCATTTACTGTCATAAACAACAACGTAAAAGCAGCAAAGTGCTGACATTAACAAGATGGAGCCAGCAAATGTTTGACGTTTTTGCTTCAAAAACGAGGGAAACGATTAATAGTATTTGAATTTGAATTGAAATGATGAATTTATCAGGCTGATAACTGATTCAACCTCGATAAGGATCAGCTGAAGCTGCTGAATCAGCATCAAAAGCTTTTTACATGGTTAAAGCTTCCATCAGATCGAACAGTTCTCAAGATTAATATCCACAAAAAAGTTGAAAGTGGGACATTTCAGCCGTGCTTCCTTTGATCGGTTCACTTCACATCTTTATCATCGTGCCTGAAAGTAAACGCCACATCTCTCTTTTTTTCTCCGCAGGTCCTTCGGCGTCGTGCTGTGGGAGATGCTGACAGGAGAGGTGCCCTATAAGGATGTGGACTCCTCCGCTATCATCTGGGGAGTGGGCAACAACAGTCTGCAGCTGCCAGTACCCGATGGCTGTCCAGACAGCTTCAAACTGCTCCTGAGGCAATGCTGGTGAGCGGGCGGGAGGGGAGGAGGCAGAAAATGAGAGAGAGAGAGAGAGAGAGAGGAAGGAAGAAGAATGATGTGGAAAAAGACAGTTGAGGCATCAGCGCTAAGAGGATATAATGCCGTTAGAGGCTTTAATACGGTGAAAGAGAGAGTGAAAGAAGAAAGAGAAGAAACGTATAGATATTTTATAACCAGGGAGCTTGAAATGCAATAAAAACCTTTCTGACAAAACAATTGTTTAAACTGTTCACAGGAACTGCAAGCCAAGAAACAGGCCCTCCTTCCGACAGATCCTCCTGCATCTGGACATCGCCTCAGCAGATATCCTGTCGACCCCACAGGAAACGTACTTTCAATCTCAGGTGAGTTTCCTTGATCTCTGTCAGCAGCCCCAGCTCAAAAAGATACCTTAATATCTACACAATGGGTAAAACGTGGTGACGTTTTTCTTTAAAATGACCATTTATCAGTAGTAATAATAAGTAAAAGTGGAATCGATAATGCATCATTCAACATTTACGTTGTTTTTCTGGACAAGTGAGTCAGAAATTTTAAATAAATAAATAAATAAAATACAAATACAAATGAAATGGTCTTATTAGATTAGGCAGCTCAGAGAAAAACAGGATGAGGGAGAGGGGGGATGACATGTAGCAAAGGGCCAGAGGTCAGATTTTAGCCCTGGGCCACTGCAGCAAGGACACAGCCGCTGAAAATTAGGTGCAAGATAGATGGTATTTACTATTTTTTGTTCATTTATTAGTGGTAATCAAAAAAAACCCAAAATGTTTGTTTTGCTCTCCAGCACCAGAACAGCGTGTTTAATTATGTTTTACCTCTCGCTCCAATCGGGCAAGTGAGTTACTAAATCTACGAGCCTATCGTTGTATTTCACTTGCCCCAGGCGTTCAGGCAGTCCCTATTGTGCAGCCCTGAAATTAAGTCAAAAAAGCACTTCATGTGACACTTTATATGTAATTAAGGGACAATGCAGTTGAGAATCATCAATTCTCAAGTCACAGTCTCCTTTGTCAAATAACAACTTAAATAGTTATTAGATGTATGAGCTCTTAATAGAAGCCTCCTGTCGACAGCAGCCAGCGTCTCGACCAGTCATTTTGCTGTCAACCCACTGCCATTTTATTTCCAGTCTGCTGCAGTAACTACAGGCAGTGCAGCTGCACAGGGGCCCCAAACCTCTCGGGAGCCCCACTAATAATACCTGCGCTTTCAATCACAACATATTATTGTTGGTTCCTTTGGCCCTTTGTTCCTTGTCATGTGAGTGCTGATTTGTGTGGTCAAAGAATGGACCTTTTTCATCCTGCCCATCATATCAGAGCGTGATGGGGAAGAAGGTCTGTGTGATGGAGAAAGACGGTGCGGGTGTGGGGGATGGGGAGCCCGTGACAAATATGTCAGACCATAGCGAACCCAAACAGATGAAGGATAGCAGACTTAGAAGAAAAAAAAAAAAGTATAATTGTGTGGAAGATATGTGTTAACTCAGCCGTGCAGAACCGCGGATCCATTTAAAACTCAAGCATGAATAATCACGAGGGCACACACAAACACACAAAATGAATACCATTTCATTTTGTTTTTCTCGCAGCAGCCCACCGCCTCCTCCTCCTCCTCCGTTTACAAAACACAACCCTCTTTCACTCCTTCCACTTATCCTTGATCCTTTATGTCTCCCCCTTGTTCCAGTTCCTCCCCTCGCAACCCTGCCCAGTTTCTCTCCTCGCTGCCCTATAATGGATTTTTCTTGTGACGCTGGAAAGAAGTATTTGCTGCTGGAGTGTATTGATTGCTTTAATGGCAGGGCGCAGGGAGCAAAGGCAGGGAGAGAGAGAGAGGAGAAAGAGGGGACAGGAGACATAGAAGAGTGCGCACAGAGTCCATTAGCTTAATAAGGAGAGCATCAGTCATGCACAGACAGAAGTATACACACACACACACATGCACGGACACACACGTGTGGTGCGCGCACATGCATGTTTGTGCACACGCTCATATATCTGACTTCCTTTGTCCTCTGATATGACAGGTATCAGATAACAGCTGTCACGCTCCACTGTGTACCAGAAAATGCCCACGCTGCATTTTTTTTTTTGTGCTCTTGTCATGTCAGTTCATGTCAAGTCTCACTCCCTGCATATTGATTATCATCTGACGGCTTAATGGGTTCAGTTTCAGACACACGCATGAACCCTCTGTAAGTGAAGAGATGGAGCTGCAGTGAAGCTTATTCTCAATGTTAATTCTTTTGTTGTTAGAAGTATGACTCAAGTGAAGTCTTGACACAGTGTTTTCCTGAAAATGATAAGGTTTAGGCACGGCAAGCTGTTTTGAGCACCACCTCAGCAGGATTAATGTTAAAGTCATTGTGGAGAGCATCAAAACTAACTAATCTAATGGTTGTAGTTAGCCCTTAGTTGACTTATTTAGACAATTTTAGCTCTCAGCTTTTTTCTGTGTTGTTTATTGATCATCTGCTTTTCCAACTTCCAACTTCCTCACCCAACATCCTCACCCCAAAGTCCCTCGACAAATACATGCACCTAATTCTGCCACTAACCTGAGTCGTTCTTGATGATCTCAACGAGATAACACGGTCATTTTGAGCCTTTTCAAGCGTATAACTCTAATAAAGATACATATAAAAAGAGTTGCTTCTTAAAATGTTACACAAATGTAGAGCTGGAAAGAACAAGCTGCCGGAATATTAAATTCTGAATATATGATGAAGCAGGCGCCTTCTTTGTCTCCTCCTGTCTGCTGCATCTACAGAGGAAGAAACGACATTCCCCAAATAAATGGTCCGTCTGATTTTAAATTACATGACCCTCAAAGTGTGGGCTGATTTATGACCAACAATGATTTATACAGAATCTAATTACACATAGTGGTAGTAAGTGAAAGTTGGAGGTAGTGATGGCGGCAGAAGTATTGGTACTAATTATCAGAAGAGGAGGAAGACACCGTCATCAGTCTTCTTATCAATAAGAAACATAGGATATATTATATCAATATATTGATGTGCGTCATTGATGCTCTCTGACGGATGTGTTTTACGTGTGTCTCCAGGTGGAGTGGAGGGACGAGGTGAGGCACCACTTTGAGAAGATCAAGTCTGAGGGGACGTGTCTCCACAGGCTGGACGAAGAGCTCATCAAGCGACGCAGGGAAGAGCTCAGGTTAGCGGAATCAATCGTGATGAGGACGAACCCCCTTGAAATACAGATGGGGACGCACAGAAAGTAGCTACGCCACTTAGAAAGACATGGGGGATGTGAAAGCCGTATATATTTATGGAAGTAAGAAGATCAGTGTATTAATTAATGTCCTTTTTTTGTTCTCTTCTCGCAGACACGCGCTGGACATCCGGGAGCACTACGAGAGGAAGCTGGAGCGAGCCAACAATCTGTACATGGAGCTCAACGCCATCATGCTGCAGCTGGAGATCAAAGAGAAGGAACTGCACAAGTACGAAAACCGTCATTGATTTACAGTAGATTGAAAAAGTATTCACCCACCTCACAGCTTTATAACACTGACTAAAAGGGAATTGGATGTCTTTTTGGACACAGATCAACAGAAATATAACCTTTAATGTCACAGTAGTAACATAAGATTATAACTGAACGGTCTTTTTTCACATCTAGCCAAAGTAACAGACAATAACAGTAATTATTAGTATTCAAGCAGACACAGGGAAGCAGACTGTAGTGCTTGTGAAACGTATGGCAGTGTAACAGTAGGAGAACTAGGGCTGTAATCACTGTAAGGCTTTATCCATCAGCGTTGGTTAAGCAGTGTGCTTTTCTAATAAGTTCACCCGTAATGTGAAGTGAATGGCCATTACACCCAGTCACACAGGGCCACAGCGCGTAACAAAGTGCTCTCATACGACGAGTAGCCACTGACATCCATTAAACGAGTATTGGCTCTGTGTTTTAAACGCCAGGAGGGAGCAGTCACTGGACAAGAAGTACCCTGGCTGCTTCAAGCACCACAGCTCCAGACAGTCGGCCTCCTCCAACTCGATGGAGAAACTCCTGAAGAAACGCAACGTACCTCAGAAACTGCCCTCACACAGCAAGAGGTGAGACAGCAGGGAGACGTCCACTAAGGCTTTTGTTTCAGGATTAGTCTGCTGATTTTCCAAATGTTCTTACTTGTCCATCTTCAAGCAAGTTGCCCTGCTGTATTGGTGCTGGGCTGGCAGCCCGTGTGAGGAAAGGGGTTGTAGAGTATCATCAGCCTTATCCTTTCATTTATATGATCTAGACTGCTGATCTGACTTCCAATTATTAATAAACGCAAATTACTATAAGGTTTATTCTTCTCCCCTGTCTTTAATTAAATATTTCCCTGTCTCTTCCAGGCCAGACTTGTTAAAGTCAGAGGTCATCCTCCCAAAACTGGACTCTTCGATGACCCAGGTCACGATCCCCAACAAGGGCTCTACCTCCCCCGGCCGCTCACGCCGAGGAAAACCCCGCTACAGGAAGGCGGGTAAAGGCAGCAGCGGGGACCTGGCTCAGCTGAAAGCCACTCTCTCCTCTTCACTAGCAATGGTCAACTCCACCACATCTGTTCCCAGCAGCAAGCAGCATCTGGACCCGAGTGCGGCCCTCAGAGGCCTGCAGCACGATCTTCTGCTCAAGAAGATGTACTCCTCGAGCCCGGACCTCATTTCGACCACCCTGGAGGCTGAAGGGCGGAGGAAGGGGCAGGCCAGGCCGGGGCTGGACAGAGCGGGCAGCCAGAGCGCCTCGGCCGGGCTCGGGGAGAGTAGGACTGGAGGGCCAGATGAGGGGCCGGACGTGGGTGCAGGGACGGACGATCTGGCAGATACACCTCCACGCAGTGACACGCCCAGCGAGGACGCAGGTTCGATTCCGTTCTCCAGCAGCCCCGACTCGCCGTGTGGCCGGGGAGCAGCTGCAGGGAGGGCGTCCGTGCTCGGGAACCCCCGCGTTTCTCACGAAGGCGAAGAGAAGGAGGACGGCACGGTGATCACACGCTCGCCCAGGAGTCAACGCCTCACACCTGCAGCACTGCTCTACAGGGCCGCAGTCACACGCAGTCAGGTGAGACTTTACCAGCAGTGTCAAACTTTAGGGAAATCAAACCATTCTGATGTCAGTTGTTGCCAGTTAAGCAACATACAAAACATTTTCAACAGCATCTGTCGAGAAGTTAAGGTGGAATAAGAAGTCCAGACCAAACCTTTCGGTGTCTGATCTGCTGTCTGTTATCACCATCACTCCATTAAGTGTATCCTCATTTTTATGTATACCCAAAAAGACGAAATTCAGGTGTTTGATTACAGAACACTTGATTAGGAGTGAATTACTGCCACCTGTGCATGTTGCAGCTGATTTGTCAGCTGTAGTAGTACCTGAGAGCATTCTTATGTTAGATACGAGTCATACGTGTTTTCAGTCACAGGTTTTCTGAACATGGTTTTATGTATAGTATCTACCCAGGGTGTCATCAGGGTCATATCCTACCAGATGGCTCCTCTTGGCAGGTGTTAGGATTATCAGTGTGCACTAAAAGCGGAGGAAACACTGATGTCATACGTACTCTTACTTTTCTCCGCAGAGACGTGGCGTGTCATCAGAGGAAGAGGAGGGAGAGGTGGACAGTGAAGTGGAGTTGCCAAGGAGACGGTAAGAGTTCGATCTAATTATCACAGAGCGGCTGCGTTCGCATACGAAACGTTTCATACGTTCATTTTCACATAAATCCGTAAGAACATTTACATGAAGCCGGATTGACGTCACCCAGAGCTGCGGCGCGTTTGATCTGAAAATGGTGTGCACTGCTCTGCAACAGTTTTCGGGGATGAACAACACGTTTTCCAGGAAATGTTGTCGATCAGGCTTTGAGGAATTGTTTCTCTCCTCTTTGTTAGAGGTGTTAAAAAGGCAGACTAATTAGTGCACCTGGATTACACAACAGAGTCTTCAACGCATCTCTGTTTCAGTTTTAATCAAAGTCTTGTGTCAGTGAGCAGGAGGCTAATCAGATGGAACAAATGACAACACCTGTGTAGGTGTGCAGGGACTTTTACACATATTATATTAACAGCAGCAACAAGCAATCACGCTAGTTTGACCTGTATATTCAGCCCAATGTAATGCCAAAAGTGCAGCATGTTAGGTTTGAATCTCTCAACATTTTTTTCATCCAGCATAGCACAATAAAGAAAATAATGGCAGTACAAAAATAAGAAAATGTTTCTAACTTTACTGTATATGTAACCTTTCCTGTTTTGTTTTTTTTCCCCACTCAGGCGTCCTGTGAGCATGACAAAGTGCCAGTCGCTGTCCACCTTCAGCTCAGAGAACCTGTCGGTGTCGGACGGCGAGGAGGGAAACACTACCGACCACTCGCACAGCGGCACGCCAGACGTGGTCAGCACCAACACGGACGAGCGTCTGGACGACAAGAGCGACGACCTTTTGTCTCAGGGCTCGGAAATTCCCGCCGACCCGTCCGACCCCACCCAGCTGGGCTCTGACGGGTTGTCTGAGAAGGAAGCTATTCTTCGCCAAGTCAAGACCCAGCTCGCCAGTAATGACCACAATTATGAGGTAGGCGGCAGGGAAGGGATCAAAGGAGACGGCAGGATACAGACTGATATATATACAGAGGGATATTATCCTCATCCCCCCCTCCACATTCCCCGGTAGCTGAAAGAGAGCACCAGGCTGTTTAGTATAATATGTTCGCCTAGTCTGCCTGACTTATTGATCTTTTATCTGACTGAGGTTTGCGCAAGTACGATGGTTCTGAAATATCAGAAGCCTTACTGTGCTATGTATCGATCAGTCCATGGTGCTGTCTATGGTGCTGTGACAGGTTGCAACTTGCAGTAGCAGAAGATTGAGAGGATCATAGATTATTAGTATTCCCAGCCTATACCTGTGTTTTCACTTTAGTGTTGGCTTAGAGCTGTATGTCCCGTCAAAAATGTATAAATCATCTACTGGATACAAGATCTGCAAATTTGCAGTCAACATTTATGAGTCTGTTGCTGTTGCAGCTCAAATGATTAATGTTTTTCTCCTGAACCAGGGCCTCTACGATGACTCGGACTGTGACAGTGCAGAGCTGGACCACTCAGGCAGTGCAGAACCCAGCCAACCACCAAGCAACTGGTGAAAGTCCGACATCCCAGCCCACTCAAACACCCGCAGATCGGGCCGGTGAATGCCTCTCTTACTCTTACAGGAAGGGGGTCATGATCAGGGACATTGAAGAGAGGCAGGAAACGAAGGCCCGGGTCTTTCACCACAAGCAGAAACGCAAATCAAATCCTCGGTGGGTGTCCTCAAAGAATCTTGCAAAAAAAACATAAAATCCCATTTCCTTTAGAGGTAAATGCATCACAGTGATGTGAAACTGAATCGGGACATGAGCCGAGTCGACGGCGCAGCAAACCCCCCCTCTGGTCACCCCCAACAACCGGCTCAAGATCAGCTTTGCAAGAACAAATGACACCTCAGTGACAGACACCTCGGTCAAAGAGGCCCTCTACCTGACTGTCTATTAATATCATCTTCCAGGTCAATTTGTATTTTTTCCTCTCCGTTATGAAAATGTGTCATTTATACGTTATTTCACATCATGTCATATGAGAACATAATTATAAAATCCTATCAGGGCTT
Source organism: Acanthopagrus latus (assembly GCF_904848185.1). Classification (NCBI taxonomy): domain Eukaryota; kingdom Metazoa; phylum Chordata; class Actinopteri; order Spariformes; family Sparidae; genus Acanthopagrus; species Acanthopagrus latus. The sequence goes on along the minus strand of NC_051044.1, from coordinate 12,055,354 downwards.
CTATTATACTTCAATGTTTCCCTTGACAGCATTAGTGGGACAGACGCTGATGTTGCTGCTTGCACTTAATTTATGAAATGTACTGATTTCCTAGTGATCACTGTGTCATATTGAATTTCCTCTAAAAAAAGAAATATTATGCACTAATTTATTGTTAATTTACAGTGAAATTCATTGATATTCCTGAAGAACAACGATTACATGTTTTGATTTGAGTTGTTTGCATTTTTATTTATATTTACGTCATGGGTTATGTTTCCATTTTATACTCCTGTGTTTTAATATAAGTGTAAATATGTGATGTTGTAAAATGAACAAATTTTTTAAAAACGTGAGATTGTATAATTTAAAGGTGCTGATGTTTCTAATTTGTTTGGCGCTAATCTATTTGAACCTCAAAAAGCTTATGGTAGTAGAATGTACTGTAGCTGCTGTTCATGTCTGAGCATCAAAACACAGATAAAAGAGGAACATGTGAACAAAGTAAAAGCAATATGTCTGCTCTGGTACAGTATGTCCTTTCATTCAGGACAGACAGGCTTTTTTTTTTTTCTTTTTTTTTATTAGCATTGCAGTGTTTACTGTATTAAAACAACAACAACAACAAAAAAGGTTGAAAATGTATTTCTGAGCAGCTGGGGGTGTATATAGCATCAGAAAAGCATGCTTGTGGATAAAAGTACAGATAGCCTATTGGTCACATTTTGTGACCCAGATCAAAATGAGACATCAGATCCATCCAGAGATGAGAAGAAATACAACAAAAGCAAGATTTAAGTTTTCTTGCACACTCAAGTCACCAAAGGCAGGTGGATGACAGGACACTGAACACCTAAATGGAGAATGAACAAATTAGCAGCCCCCCCCACTAATGATATCGGTGGACGTCTAAAAAATGAGCCCTACAACATCATGATGTATCCTCAGATCAAGGAGATTCACTTGTGCAGATCACTGATCACCTTAAATGTGTCCAACAGAGGGTCATTTCTCATTAATGCATAAGGGCTTCCTCCATATTAGACAGTATGATACATGGAACTCTGGTGTTGATGTACGTGGTCCCTTGACAAGCCATCTTTTGTGCATGTGGTTCGATCTGACTGCACAAAAGCACATTACTTCCTGTTCCGTTAAAATGATCCCACTCAATAAGCTATAAATGGCAGCTTCTTTTTTAAAAAAAAAGCTGTTTTAGTTTAAATTTGTAGACAATTTTAAACTGATTGTGTCCCCCCTCAAGATTTCAAGCTAGGAATCCTCCTGCAGGATGAATTGTTGCCAAAAAGCAAACCTACTGCCCTCTAGTGTCTCAACTGTGGAGGTACTCCTGTTTCCCTTCGATGCCGACTGAAACAACCCTGTACGAACTGAAACGTTTGCTTTTTATACAGCATTATTGTAACAGTACAATAAATATATTTAAGAAACGATTTAAAAATAAAATCAAACTTGTAAAATCTCATTGTGTGTGTGTGTGCGATATGATTCAAGACAAAAACATTCTCAAGAGAAGTTGTGGTTTGAGCATTTCACATCTTTATTTCTTTCTTTTTTTTTTAAACAATGTTGTGGCACCCAGGTCAACAGTCTCAAAAAACGTGCACAAAAGTTTTTCTTTTCCTGCAAATAAAAAATAAAATAAAATCTTGACTTGAGCAAAGCAAAGAGCAGGAAATTAGTGTTAACTCACAACCCTTTTCTTTGACTAGTTCCAGAGCTTCAACGAGTTCAGTTCTCAGCCTCATCACATTTCATAGACAGATCAGTGTCCAGGAGTTAATCCCCCCTTTGGTAGATAAAAAAAAATATTTCCTCCATTTAAAACAAATATTCCAACATTTTTTTTTTTTTTAGTATATATCAGTCTTTACAAAAAAAGCGAGGAGAACCCTCTGCTTCCGACCCCTAGAGCCAAACCCAAACCCCCAAAACCTCCCCATCCCAGCAAAATATCAACACATGATCTTAGGACCAGGAGAGGGGAGAAAACAGGAATGACATGTAGAGGGGGGGCAAAAAGTGACATGCGTAATCATACACATTTTTAAATTATCAGGATAAATTCAGTGAGTGTAAGAACATTTGTCATCATAACCAAATATAATCGGTGACAGTGCATGTACAGCTACGTATTCTCAGTGACACGAGTGTAATTCATGTTACAAGCACTTCAGTGGAAAAGGTGACAAGGGGGGAGGATGCTGTGTATATTTAAAGCAAGTGAGTACGGACATAAAATGGACAGACCGACTTGTGGAACTGGGTGAGGAAAAGGAGGGTGGCGTGTATATAAACACAGAATAAAACAGTCACTCTATTCTTATTTTTGATATTTTTTATTTTTTCCTTTTTTGTCTTTTCCTTTTTAAAGAAAAAAAACTGACTGTACAGAACTAAATCTATATGCCTATTTAGAGTTTTTCCAACTCTACTCCTCTGTGATGGGAAAGAAAGAAATTAAAAAAAGGGAAGAGAGCGAGGAATTCATAGTAAAAAAAAAAGGTCTAATAGCAACTCATTAAAACCTCCAACTCGAGTCAAAAAGGGAATTAAAAACCTAATTGTTTGCTTCTTTCGACTAAAACCAAAAAAGAAAATAAATAATGAACTTAGCGGATCAAATCAGAGGCAGATGACATGATTTCAAATGAGGAAGAGGCAGTATAATATATAAACTCTTAAGTTGGATAGTTGCATTGACTGCTTTATGGTAGCCGATGATATAAAAAGTGAGATTTAGTGCAGATGCAGTGTCTTATCAGTTGGCTGCCAGTCCTGTGGCCTCAGAGGAAAGCCTGGAGAAACAGACAGAGAGACACCCGGAGACCAGGGAGGGAGAGAGAATAAGGCATGCAATCAGACAGACAGGATAAATGTCATTTTATCTACATTACATGATCATAATAAAAAGCTAGATAAGGAGATCATCTGGATTTACTAAACAGAAGAAGTATGATCAGTATATATACTTGATTCTTTGATAGAAGAAATGTGTCAAAGAAATAGTTCAACATCTTAGGAAACGTTCTTATTTGCATTCCTGCCAACAGGCAGATGAGAAGAATGATAACGACAAGTTTAGCTTAACTTGTCATAAAAAAATGGAAATGGATGGAATCAGCTGGCCTGGCTCTGTCCAAAGGGTAACAAATTCCAACTACCAGCACCTCTAAGGCTCACTGATCACTACGGATGAGCAATACAGCATCATCTGTAACCTTAAGTGAAATGGGTGGTCCTAAACGGATAATGGGATGAGGCAGAAGTTTTAAAATTTAAACCTGAATTTGATATGGGTTGATCAGAAAATGCCATATTCATTATTTACTAGAAACTATTTTCACTTAATACGATTGAGTTTTAAATCAAGATTTTGATCACAAGAGTAAGAACTATTTACAGAGTTTTTTACCTCCAAGTGTCTCTTTGAAATGGATATATACATTTATATATATTTAAAAAGAGATTTTTTTTAATATCCAAAATAATTAGCAATGCATGTTAAACATATATTTTTTAATGTAGACAGTAGATGTTCATTCCCTTCTGTCTGGGCCCCATAGTAACAAAGAGACCCTCAGCATGTGCTCAGATCTAGCCTGGCCTCCGCTGAGAAAGTTATGTTTCTACCCGCATCAGTTGATTGGACGGTTTGTTGGTTGGTGTCCATGATTACACAAAAAGTACAGAGCAGATTTTCACGAAACTTGGATGGAGGATGGGTCTTGGCTCAGAAAAGACCCCATTATCTTTTGGTGCGAAAGGGATGGAGCCCGGATGTTTTTCTCACCATCTCCAACATTAACATCAATCAATATTTGTTGTTTTCTCAAAGAATAAGATATGGATCTTGATGGAAAAAATAAAATAAAATCAGGTGTATTTAGGTGGCTGGTTTGAGATGCACTCATACAAAAATACATTAGCTGTACTGAATACTAATTTAAGCTGAGTAAATCCCTACTGATTAAGATATTACATCTCATTAGATCAATTCACACAAAAAAAGACTTGTCACTGTTGCGTTGCCAGGCAACCAGCCGAAACTGTAGGATGTCTGTTCTCAGCCATTTCCAGATCATCTCCTCTAACTCATCAAGACAACAAATAATTCTCAAAATGTCAAACTATTCCTTTAAAATGATGCTAAACTTGTTTTTTTGTTTTGTTTTGTTTTTTTTATTTGTCTTATCAACAGAAAAATCCTAATAATTGGTGGTTCGGTGCCTTTTATACCTGAGGGCAGATTTACTTCTTACATAAGCCAAAAAAACAATCATGATACATATAGTCTACATTATAACCGCAAACAGTAATCACTTAAAATTTACTACAAGAAAAACTATTCCCATAAATACAATGTGACATCTTAAAGAGAGCCGCTACCTGAGCAGAGCTTACACGAAGAGAGAAATGCTTTAGTGAAATAATTCACTATCCATGCTAAGTTCAAGTCGTTTAAAAATATAATGCACTCAACATGTCATTTCTTTTAGATACAGCCCAATCAAGCTACAGATACCCATTTTATAAATATGGCAGCAGCCATCTGTCTGGCTCCTTTGTGTGCATTCGTTTTCTGTAGTAAGCGTGGCGTGGCACAGCCAGATACAAAAGCAAGTGCAGGTACAGACAACAAAGGGCATTGTCAGTACTTCAGCAGTAGATGACTTATGTTTCCTTCGTTAGTAAGGGGAGAGCCTTCGTCTTTTAGACTTGGAGCTCAGCTCTGGGGCGATTTTGGGCTCAGTGGGGATTGGGTGTGTGGGGTTACTGGCCCCGCTGACAACATGGAGGGCCAGGAGAGGGAGGGGCTTGAGATTGAGGAGACTTGACACACAGGCAGGAGAGCTGGGAAGCAGGGAGTCAGTGGAGGAGGAAGAGGAGGAGGAAGAGGAAGGAGGAGGCGGCCCTGGAGCCAACAAGGACAGAGGGATGGAGGCTGAGGGGGGCACCACACAGGAGGAAGAGGAGGAGGAGGAGGAGGAGGAGGAAGAGAAGGAGGAGGTAGCAGCAGAGGAGGTGGTGGTGGTAGTAGTAGTAGTAGTAGTGGTAGTAGTAGTAGTAGAGGTGGAGGGAGGGCACGGGCTGGTCTGTTCAGGGTTCAAGGAGGAGGAGGAGGGAGGAGGTTTAGAGGACTCTACACTGTAGAAAGAGAGACAAGGAGAGAGGGACAACACAGTCGGGATGGATCACAGGGCAAGCTGGTGAGCAATGGGTGGGGGTGGAGGGGTTAGGTGCAAGAGGAGGGGTTAGGTGTAGGAGGAAGGGTGAAGGAGGTGTGGGGGGGGGTCACTCAGGGGTGTGATCAAAACACAAGACAAAAAGCTTCATTAGAAACAAATGGGTGGTTCAAAAAAATATTTATAAACAAACCAAAGCAGAAGAAAAGAAAATCACATCTCTGGTGATGAATCGAAGAGGAGCAAAGTAAGGGTACAATAAGGGGGAAAACACCAACAAGTGCAGACTGACAGAGAGCTAGCAATACCAGAGTAATGACGAGCAGTAGCCAAAAAAACACCATTAACCCATTAATTTGAGTTGGAGCACAAATCCCAAACTAGAACGACTGATGCAGCAGGTAGGCCCGTTAGGTATTTTCATATAATGGCAGGTACAGAAACTATTTTATTCTTCTAATTTGGAAAAATCTTTTTTTCTTTTTTACATTTATAGACTAAATCAAAATGAACTGAAGCAACCAGTCTGTAAAGTGAAACTACATGTAGCACAGAAACTGCAGCGTTTTGATATTTAAAAGCCTGTGACTAAAAGAATCACCTGTTGGGAGCTAGAAACGGTATTTAACTGATTATCTCACCTTGCGTTGATGAGGTACTCCGCCAGACTGATGCTGGCAGGTGAGCCTGTGATGGTGACCTGGCGGTCAGTTGATCCATCCACTGGATTTGCAATCTTGATCTGGGCACCCGACATTTGCCTGATCTCATTGATCTTGGCTCCCTGGCGGCCGATGATGCACCCAATAAGCTGTAGTGGAGAAGAACGGCAGGGTTAAGTAACAGTTACTCTTAACTAGACTCTGAATGATAGAATGAGCAGATGGCTCTGGTAAAGTGAGGCCTTGTATACATGTGTACAGATATTTGTTTAAACACATATTTCCAAGTCCACACAATGTTCCTTTAAAATCTTGTTTTGCAAAATATCTGAATACCTGCAGACAAGGCCAAAACATTTTATACACATATGGTGGTCATACACAACTTTTTGATAGCTTTAATCCTAATCAAACCGCATAATCAACATTAAGATTTTCAGTTCTTTTATTTGAATTGAGGGTGTGAAGACATGCCTCAACTTTAACTGGTAACAGTGATAAAAACAGACTTTTTGAAGTACTTACATCATTTGGAATGGTCATCTCATGGGAACCGGTTTGAGCTGAGGCATCTATCCCTAATAAACATAAGAATGATAACCAACAGTGACCAGAATGCAAAACCAATCTACATGCATTAAATGTCATATTTACCAAATTCGTTAAAATTTTAGGAGAAAGATCCATCTTCTATTTCCAAAACTTGGCTGTGTAGTTGTAGTGTTTTGTGAGGATTATATTATCATTCATCATATGTCAACTCAGACTTTTCCTCAAATGTTTGAAGGTCAAAATCAACCGAGATGATATTATGCAAATGCTGACTTTGAGGCTGACGAGTTCAAAGCCAATGGGCCTTGTTTGTGCTGCGTACCAGTGAATCCCTGGTTGCTCGGTGCAATGGGGAAGGGGCTCTGCTGCATAGCCAGCTGGTGAAGCTTTGTGAGCTGTGGAGAGATAGCAGCAGAGGAAGACTGTGAGAGTGAGAGAGAAGGCAGGGAGAGAAATTGAGGAAATGGGAAAACACAGGAAGAGGGAAAAACAGAACAAAAACATCACAGTCAGTACAGACATATACACAGAGAGAACCTGACCAAAGAAAACTCACACAGTCCACTCAATACTGTTCATCTTCTCAAAAAGTTCTACATGGATCACTGGTGTCTGACAATAGGTGTGTTTTTGGTCTTGTCTATGTGGGGTACCCCAAAGGCATTCCTCCAAAGTGCAGGCTGCATCTCTTGGTAATGATTTCTTGCAGTCTTCAGGGTCAGGGCAAAGTCATAATACACAAGGGAGGGAACTCTCAATATGCATTTTGAATTAGCATCCCCAGTTATCACCATTATAGCTGGAAGGGAAGATTTAGGGAAGTGAAAATTGCCATAAGTAATGACAAGCTAGTTACATAAAAGGGTAAATCAAACTGTTTAAAGGCTTTACAACAAAAATGAAAAAAGTAAACTGTATAAATGTTACCATATTTCACATGATATTTGACTGATACTCTTGCCAATATTCAGTGGCAGGTAAGACTAATAACATATCGTCTATCAAATCCAGTGTTCATTTAGATGGAACTTCTAAAGCTCATTAAAAAAAACGACAAAATATTATTTGAGACGAGACACCAGTGAGCAAAGCACAACGTAGTAATAAAGAGCTGATGAAGAGGGAGGAAAGAAACCACATGTTTATCTGAGACAGACAGACTAATGAACAAGGTATGTCCAACAACACAGAATACAAGGGAAAGAGTTAGCAGCAGGAACACATCATTATTCATGGAAGAGTGGAGAGAACAAATGTTAGTTTAAATGAAAAACTAACTACCAGCCAACTCAGGAACTAAATAAACATGACGTTCTAACAGCGCTGCTCTGTAAATAGTAATCTAATCTAATAATGGTAGGTCAAAAACAAAACGAAGGGGTAAGTTCAGCTACAGTTAAAGGCTGTGAAAGAAAAAAAAAGACAGGGGGTGGGTGGTTGCTCATTTTGGAAGAGGACAGTTGTAATTATGGATGGGAGTGGTGGGGTCAAGTAAAAACGCCTACTGCACTTACATCTGGCTGTGGAATCGCGTGCTGTCCTTGTACGGCATATGCCTGAAACAAACGAAAACAAAGCTTTCACAGGCCGCACATCTGATTTAGATTTTGGTCAGGTTACATCTCTCATAATATGTAAGTATCTCCTGAAGACTCAAACACATCAAAGCCTATTCTGGTCCAGTCTCATTTAAGAATATTCAACACGCAAGTCTTTTCCAAAGCCTACACATTTCTAAAAAAGAAATCTTTAGGTACATCATAGTGGAATCAAGGAAAACTTTATTTACAAATATTATTTTTTTTTTGGCTCAGACCAACAATAGTTGGCCACCACACCCCTGAAACGTTTTGTTTGAAACAATGAAATATAAAGTGACAAAGGCCACGACAAATTTCTTAGGCTACTTGAGCTGTTCGTACTCCCTTTTTAAGTACTCAGTTTTCAAACCATTTCAATAAGCTGATCTGGTTTCTAAACTTTAATTCCCTCTACAGCTAGTCTTGACTATTATGGTCCTGGCCAATCAAATACCATTATTATCATTATTATTATTATTATTATTATTATTATTATTATTATTATTATTATTATTATTATCACCACCATCATCATCATCATTATAAGCACAATTATGGTTCAGATGCTGATATAAGCAAAAATGACAGACAACTGAAGAAAGCAAAGCATCATCAATAAAACAGGTGAGATTCTGCTTCCATCTAAAGTGCCATCAGTACCTGTCCACCTGCAAAGATGACGGGGGATCCTGAAGGTTTGGGTCTGTAGGGGATAGTGACCCCTTTTGGGGGAGACTGTACAGGAGAAAAAGCAGGTGGATGTGTTATTACATTACAACCAGTGTTACCATGTAACCACTACAAGTGTAGCACAACACTGATACTAGCGTTAGATTGTAGTAACACAAGTATAACCACAACCAATCCCAACAACAGTACTTTATGTGCCAATTTGAAGTCTTAAGATGTTATTTTCCTATGTGATACAGCTGCATTTTGCACATTTAGCCAAAGATAAACATAATCTAAAAGTATAATTAATATAAGTGAAGCGATTTAATTATTTCTTACAGCTCTATAATTTTTGATTCAAACTATATATCCAGTATTTAAGTCATCCATCAAAGTACCTTCAGAGTAATACTTTGTACATAGTTTTATGGTAATTTAAATATGTGTAAAATGCTACAACTGCAGTCCTGTGTGTCGGCTCAAGACAGCCTTGGTCCAAGACAAACACACAGCACCATAAAGCCCAGACATCGCACCCCTCACATCATTAATTCAAAGCCCAACAGCTGCCACATCATTTGCTTCATTGATTTCATGAGTCCACTTACCTCGAGCATAACCACACAGATCTGCTTCACACACTCGATTATCGACTGGGGAGTTCCAGCTATGGTGATGGCTCGCTCCGTGGAATTGGGGAGCATGTCTCCTGCCACTTGTACCTGAGCACCTGTTGACTGCAACGCACAACCAGAGTAATGTGAGAATAGACCTCAAGACCTGTGTTCCATCAGTGCCTGGTGTACCTAAATTCCCCAGGTAGAAAAGGTGACATCACCTAATACTCGAGGGGTGAGGCTAGGTTTGTTCCATATGTTTGATACTAGATGACCGTCTCTACACATACCTCTCGAATTTCCTTGATCTTGCAGCCACCTTTCCCGATTAGGGAGCCACACTGGCTGGCAGGCACCACAATGCGTAGGGTCACTGGGGGCTTGCTAGTAGCTGTGCTATTTGTCATTGAGCTGCTTATGTCCTAGAGAAAATACGAAGACAAGAGTTGACTTAGATTGTGTTTGGGCTGATCACTGATGACTTGTAAATCCATTAGTTAGTATAAATTATGACCTACCTCTTCCAGCTTTTCAATGATCATGGAGAATGCTTTAAAGATGGCGGTGGTTGGACCTGCCAAAGTAATGATCCTCTCAGGACAATTGCCCTCAGAGATGTTGATGCGAGCCCCGCTCTGCAGACAAAGAGAAGAGCAAGGAGTTAAAAGATGAAATGAAGATGGAAGACTTCAGATGGTAAAACACACTGTGCAAACTCTGGCCTCTCAGGAATGACAACTTTACATCCTGTTATATTTAACCCTAACTAGTGTCAATAAAGAGGATTAGGGACCTCACCTCTTCTCTCATCTTCTTCACAGATTCACCTTTCTGTAAGCAGACAAATCACAATGTCAGACTTACGAACGCAAAGTAAAGCAGAAAACAATCAAATAATGGACTTAAATTATGTAGCAGCTTACCTTCCCGATAATACTTCCAACTTCCTAAAATAAAAAGAAGATTTATTAGGCTGAATGATCATCTATTAACACCTTTAATGTTTTCATACCATAGAGCCTGACCCATCAAACCTCAATAGCTACAGCATCGGTGCACTATCTTCAGAAATCCGTCAGTAGTCATATACTCTAGGTCTAAGGACTGAGATACACGCTTTATCATAGACAATTCTTGTTTTTGTCACATCCAACACAGACTGAAGATGGTGCTGTTCACCACAGTAAGATATATTCAAGCACACAGTATCTGTAGGCTGCCAGTTTCTAGCTAGTGCTTGGGCCTGTTTTAGGATGCTAAGAGCTAGTACAAATGTGGAGGATCGTTTTTGGATGTGTTACAGTTTTGAGTATCCGCAGTATAAGCCGATGCAACAGTGTCACATTTTCAGCAGCCCCTTTTTGCTGCATGGCATCTCAGCATTTGAAAGCACGATAACAACAGGCCACTGTGGGACTAAACATGCAACAAGTGTGTGGCTATGCTGCTGTTGTGAACGCCAGATGGATTAATGACAAACACCAAATGCAATATCATGCCTCTTGGTTATACATTTTACCAAGTGACAGAGGTGTTGAAATGGCTTAGTGGGTATCATCTGAACTGTCGCCATTCAAAGACGAATGCAGGGAAGAGAGCCGCCTCCACAATTTTGAAGGTAGAAAGGACACAAGTGCTTTATAGGGGTATAACCAAATAGCAGCAACGTGGCAGCAAAGAGGAACATGTTTATATTTTAGCAAAACGAGTCCAGCTTTCCAGTCCAGTGTCACATATACTTTGCTTTGAGGTACAGGATCACATCACCGAGTCGATAGCCTTACTCAGTCATCACATCAAAAGTCCCTGCCCTTCATACATCCCTTGAGAGCCTTCATTTCGATAAATATTATGTCATAGTCTATTAGTGTGCCGTCACAAGCAGCTGATGGGTGACCTCACCTTGCCATGCATGAGCAGCCTAATGGTAAGGGTGACATTGAGCCCTCCTTCAATCACACCGGAGTCCATAACTGCAACCTAGTTGTTCGTACAGAACTGGGGTCTTTGGTCACTGAGATGATCTAAAAAAGGGACAAACAGACACATCAGACAATAAATTAAATACCAAGACTGACAAGTGAGGAGACTGAAATGCAACAGTGACTTAATAGTACACTTATTGTAATTTACATGCTAGCATTGGCTAATATACAATTTGATCTGACCTTAGGAGATTTCACAGTTCTTGAAAACTGCAGACTCTACCTATTTCCATTCCTCACCATACTTTTGCTTCATACAGATATCCCCAGTTTGCTAAGCAATTATCTTAATGATTTCATACCAAACTACAATATTAGTTAAATCACACAGCCATTGGCTGATAGCGTTGGATGATAAATATAGTATATGATGTTTATAATTAGTTATTCTTAAAGACAAATTACGCTTTCAGGCATAAAAATGAACATATTCAGAGGAGCTTGGTAAATTTCTAAGATAGCGTATGCTAACCTTGATGCTTATTAAAACTAATGCGTACCACGATCAGTCATACAAACAGCTCAGTCTACTTTTACTGTGCCACTAAGTTACACGCTTACATAGTTGTGTGTTGTGTTTTATTTTTAATGCTGCTCCGACCCAAGTTATCCGACTTTAAACAGGTAAATTAACACTGAAACCATCGCAAGGCTAACTAAAAAAACATAAGATTGTATGCTAACAGCGACTTCATCATTAGCTATGGATCAAGTTTATCAACAAATCTGCGGATAATTACTGCCTCGACACTACAGTTAGACCTATATTAAATAAAATACACCCACAAGTATGTTCAGTATGAAAAGCAGGTATTTCTCTGCTTACTTCGTGTGTGTTGTTGGGTTTAAAGTAAGTCCATTTAACTATTATCGCTTGCTCTAAGTCTGTTAGCAACTTAGCATGTTGGTCGCTTGCCGTGCTTGGAATGAATGAAGCATGCGTGCGCTACTTAGCAAAGCTAGCCACTTAGCTTGACAGGTTAACGTTATTAATAGCTGCCCAAATACCTGCAACCTTCGTTGCATGGTAGTTAGGTCCTCCTTTGGTCAAGTGAGGGCACCAAACAGCAGACAGCTGTTTTAACGCAACATTAAAATCAAACTTCCCCGTGGCTAGCTGAGCTAGCTGAGCTAGCCTAACGTTTCTGTACAGAGACTGCGTGCTCATCATCACGCGGCCTGTTAGCATGCTGCACGGGCAGCAGCTAGCTGCTGGGCGCGATTTCTTTCCGCTACTTCTGATCACAACAAAATTACAAAAAACACCCAACATCAAATTAAAACTTACCTGATTCGTATGCTGGTAAGTGACCGGGGGGAGGGTTGGGGTTGTAAGGGTAGAAGGGGAGAGGTTCGGGAGGGTAGAGACCCGGGGGAGAGTTTAGAAAGGACTCGGGGAGAGGGAAGAGTGATGTGAGATCGAGCTCCACTCCTTTACACAAAGACAACAAAATCATCACCTCTGAACTTTCCCCTTTCACCCAAACCAAACCCCCATCCCGAGCTGACCCGGGGACGACACACATTCACGCCTACTTAAAAAAAAAAAAAAAAAAGAAGTTGTCGCAGCATATTTGTGGGACTTCATGCAGCAATACGGCATCTTTAATTGAATTATTATAATTTACAGACAAGACTTTTAGCGTGCAATAGTTAACATTAGTGCTCTGCTTTACAACATCACAGTAAGAGGTGGATGCTGGAAATAACAGATAGCACGTGTTTTACATATATTTAAACGTTTAATTTCTAAATAGGAATGCTTTGTAATGTGTTTATATTAACAAACTTCAATAATACATTTACTTATATGACCACTAGTGGGCTTCAAGTGTACTACAACTTCAATATTTACCAAAGGGGCGACACATGTCTATTTAAACATCATTTATTGAGCAGGATGTGGGCCTTTTATACATTATAACAGTTGGTGCAGATTCAAAACAACAGAGAGTTTTTCTACGGTTGTGTTGAAGTGAATGTCCTGCATTCAAAACCTAAAAAAGTAAAGGTTTAATCTGCTGAAGGTGTTTGAAGCATCAAAAGTAAAGACAATAAATATCTGTAACATTGTCCACCATTGTGATTTCACAATTAACAATGTACATATTTCTAAAGCAAAGTTGCACATTAAGAAAGTTGTTTTTGCATATACACAGAGCCAATGCACAATATAATAAAACCACACATTTTCAAAGAAATCCTGTTTATATATATATATATATATATATATATATATATATATATATATATATATATATATATATATATAATATATATATATATATATATATATATATAGTATGACCTTTTCTGTGTTTATTGTTAATAGTCAGTGAGGCAGCTCTTCTGTGAAAGCCTTGTCACGAGCCGGTGGCCTCAGTCTGAGTCACTGCTGCTGCTGCTGCTGGAGGACTGGAAGGAAAGAGAGAAAATACATATGTACACATATTTTAATACCTTTGACTTTTAACCACATACAACAAATGTATTTCATTTCACGAGGGCAAAATCTGTCATTATTGACAAGATGAAAGTTTAAAAATGACCTCCCATTACTCACAAAGTACACGGGGTCAGAAGAAGCTGAAGGAAAGTTATTATCACCTCACTATTTCAATAGCTGTTAATTACAAACCTATTGTAATAGATTGTAAAGGATCATGGATTCATTTGGTTTAATCTTGCCTACAATCTTCTTCTCCTCCAGAAAAAAAAGTAGATGTAGGAATAGTTTTAAGTATTTGTATTTCTCTGATCCTTTCTGTGAAGGCGTGCAGCTCTTTGCACTCTACATGACTCTGTTTATATTGTTTGGTGAAGGTGTGTGTTTGCGGCCCTGATGGAGCCTGGAGCTCAACAAGTTTCATCTTTTTATCTAATACTGACACGTGCATTAGGGGCCGTTTTAAACAGTTCTTACAAGGTGTATCTTTAAACCAAGTCTCACCTTCCAGTGACCGTGTTTGTTCCACTTGTTGGCTTTCTTCATCTTCTTCCTCAGCTTTTTGTTGGCTTTATGTCCGAGCAGCCCCATTCCTATTCCTGCCAATCCTCCGGATAATGCTCCACCGAAGTGATTTACCCCTCCATGATGATAACCTCTGTAGTTGTAACCGGCGTGGTGATGACCTATGTGGTGGTGACCCATGTGGTGATGACCCATGTGGTGATGGTGACCTCCGTGGTGACCCCCACCTGGAAAACATGGGTATGGACCCGGGGGAACACCTGCAGGAGGGACTGGGCCTACTGGATATCCAGCTGGACCCATGGGATAAGGATGTGGATAAGGTCCTGGAGCTCTGTAAGGCATCGCCCCTTGGGGTGCATTGGTGGACATGGCGGGGTTCATTGCAGCTGGGTATGGTGGATGTGGAGGCTGTGGGAAAACTCCTGGTGCAGCAGGATACGTGTATGCAGGGTTGTAGCTAGGTGGGAAGGCCGGGTTTGGTGGGCCCACCATAGGAGGCCCTGGAGGGGGAGGACCTGATAGACATATAAGCACACATACATGCTGATTAAAAAACATGCAGAAAGTGTGTGTGTGTGTGTGTGTGTGTGTGCGTGTGTATGTGCATGTGTGTGTATGTCTAATATCCTACCTTGATTTGGCCACATGGTTATGTTTTCTGAACAGTCAAATGCTTCTGTAGTAACACAAAATCCTGAGGAAACAGTGAAAAGTGCAAAGGTCAGTGATGGATAACATTTTAAAAAGGTTTTTTTAAGATGCATAGAAAAAGAAGAAGAAGGCAGAATAACTTTAGTAATATGTTTAAAAACTAAAACCACTAATGTACCTGTCAGTATCAGGGCTTTTAGTAATATTGGACGGCAACTAAACCAGGGGTAAAAGAAGCTAAGTAGTAGCCAGAATATGTCTGGTTTGAATCCCTGACCAGATGGCACTACATTCTGGCAAAATCACTGCTGGAAAACTGAGGGTCAAGATCAGGTGTGAGATCCTGTCGTTGTGTCTTCAGGCCTCTCCAGCTTATAGCTTTATGTTTGTACTCAGGTTAAAGACGGATGATACATTTCCTCATGGCTCTCAAATGTCATCACAGCAACTTCTGTGATTTTCAGCCGACTATGACATAATGTGCCCATTACATGAGGAGGAACGCTTCCTGACAGCTGAAAATGTGACTGGCAGATACTGTGTTCAGTATGAGAGGAAGCTCACACATCTGTCAAATTCATTCTGCTAACTTCTCCTCCCTGACAGCTGGATCGATATTTGCTGTTGCTGTGTGACGTGCTGTACTATTTCTATCAGACAATAGAAGTACAAAAGGCCTTACACAAATGCTCTCTTTTTTTTTTTTTGCCTGCATATTCATTTAATATCAAAAAATGAAGAACAACATGGCTTTGTTCATTCAACACAGTGAAAGAAATTGTGGTGGAACATTTTTTCGTCATATCAAATGACAGAAGTGTGACACAAAATTACAGTAAACCAATCTGCTCATGATCTTAATATGAAAAAAAGCTTGTATGTGTTGTTGAAAACACAATTATGTCAAATTGTTTTCCTGTGAGACTTACATTTTCCCACTGTGAAGCTCAAACCATCCAATAATTTATAATGCTACACGATTAATACATTGCCATATCAACACAATAGCAGAAACATATAATTTGATATAGTCTATAGTCAATGAATATTAATGAAGTAAAGTTAATATACATGAAAAGAGCAAAATGTATTATCTAAGGAGTTTCTTATTTTGATTTAGTATTTGGGTGTTGCTTAATCTAAATCCATAAAGTCACTACACATTCTTTCCATCAGTGCAGTTCTGTGGTTTCTGTAAATCAGTTAGAAAAATCAGTCAGTAAAAAGTTTTCACTATCACACATTTTATCACTTGGCTCTACAGCAAATGTCTCGAAGATGACTTCTAATTACTCGTTTTGTCCACAAGAAGGTAAAAGCTCAATGGCATTCAACTCACAGTGATATCAAACTTTATTTGAGTAGCGTCAGAACCTGTGACAGCTGTTAATATCACCTGATCAGTGAACTGACTGTATTTATACTGTAAAGAAAATGGAATGACTAATCATTCTGGGTAGATCAAACATAAATTTGTGGTGCCTGTACAAGGTGTCACAACATTTGTATTGTGTGTGATGAGATTTAATTTTTTTTACTGATTGATTTAAGAATTATTGTATGAGATAGACAAAAAAACCCTCAATTTACAGTTACAATAGCACATCAGTTTCCACCCCATTAGGTGGGCTACACCTGAAACTGAAGAAAGTTTTCCAATTAACCTCACCTGCACAAAAGGTGATTTTACTGTGGATACATCTTTATTACAACTGAGCAAATACTTGGAAAAGAAACTACACCTCTTACAAACATTACTGACGGACACAAAGAGAACTCATCACAGCTCATAAAGCTTAAAACATGACGGTCTCAGAAATCACATGTACATTTCACAACAAATGCAAATCTACATCAGCTCACAGAGATCAAATTACAGATCTAAACTAGGTCTGAATAATCGCACTTTTGTAGTTTATCAGTTTTATCATGAGTAGATTTCGTTATCTTACCTTAGAGACTTGCTTCAGGTCTGCTTAAGTTTCGTCAGGAATAGAGTTCCTTATATGTCTTCCGCATTGTGGTGCATGGGAACAGTAAAAACATGCACGATGAAGCCACGCCCACGGTACCCGCACACGCCCATTATTTGCGTAATGGAAACAGTCCAATAAGCTTTGACTGTGAAGTTGATCCACCAGTTTCTGTGGTACAAAAGATGGTCATAATGGAAATAATGATGTTTACTCTCAGCCATTGTAAATTCTGTTTCAGTGACACACACACACACACACACACCTGACATGAAATAACCAGGCTATGATTTACACTCCATAGTCACACATAAATCCATTACATCATGGATCAGCTGGTATGTAAACAGCTATACATGATACACAGGGCTCTCTATAGTTTTAATGGACTTTGCTCTAATAAAGACAACAAAGAAATTTACCAAAACAATTAAAAACTGTGTTTTTGGCTTGTCTATAAATCACTACCTGAAACACACTTTTATAGACTTGCTTGCTTTTGCTTGCTTTAACTAAATTTTCAACTTTCATTCTTTCTACTGTTCTCAGACTATTCATGTTTTTAATTTCTGCCTTGTGATGTCTTTTTTTCTTACGCCCTTTAGTACTTAAATCTACGTAAAGTCGTTTATTCTTTATTCTGTTTCATATTTTGCTACTCACAAGCTTTTTGTGTTCCTAATTACTTTAATGTGATGTCATTTTCTAATCGTCCTTTTACATTTTTTTAACATTATCAATTTTTTTTTATTCTCTCTTCCTTCTCATTCCCTTTACTTGTAATGACTCATATTGACTCTCTGAGTTTTTACATTTTCTGTTCTGCCTTCCTGTTTTAACTTCACCTTAGACAAGATGTCCTTGTTGAGCGTTCATAACATTATCAAGATAACATTATCTTCCTGAGTTTCCAGCTTTTGCTTGTTTGTCATAGCACTATGTAAACTCTGTTTTTAAAGATGCTATCTAAAGTATTGTTATTATTATCAATATTATTAAATGCATATTTTTTAAATTACTTTTAAAACAAATACAAACAGAACTTTAGGTTTGTTGCATTAGGTTTACATTAGGGCTGTCACCACATCAGATCTTCACTTCAAGGTGATCAAAATAATTCATGATAACGATATTACGATACTGATCTCACTACAGGTAGCCTGTCCATCTCATACGTTGTTTTCTTCAACAAGATTTGGTTTGGCAGTGGTAGCCTAGACATTTTGACCTGTCATAGTAGGAAAACGACAGGTGTCACTAATAACATTAACATTGGCTGTTATATTGAGCAGGCCATCACAGTGTAATAGGGATCCAGCATGCACAATAACAGGATGTCAAGGCAGCTGAATGGAATTCAGTCATCGTTCATTCAATAACTAACACCTGTGCTTTTCAGTGAAAAGGAAACCGCTGTATGTGAGATCACAGAGCCACCAACCAGTCATTGTGAGGATCTTTATAAAGAAATCATATTTAAATTGAAAACCAAAAAAATGTGCAGCAGTTATATAACATAGCGCTGAAAAATAGGATATCATTTAAAAATAAGACTTATTGTTTACAATAGAAATGTTGTTGGACTTTAAAATGTCCCAACAAGAGGGGTGTGTATTTTACATGTAGTTAAAAACTAATTATAAAATAGGTATATCATGCTTCTAATATGTTTTCCTTTTTCCTTCAGCATCTTTCTTATTAAGAAACTTAAATAATTCTTGTTTATAGGACCACTAGTGAGTGACTAAGACTCTCATCATTCAAGGGAAAACACGCACATCTTAGACTCTTCATTTTTCATTAATTTATTGAGGCAGAATTAAGTTAAAACCCTTTACAAATAATTACAATTACTGCGGACATGAAGCAATGCAGATTGTTTTTTCTGCAGTCATTTGCAGTAGTGTCTCCATAAAGACACCTTATACCTGCATAGTTCTCCACCTTTGGGTTAATCTTCCTAAGACAAAATACATAATTTACATAATTTCCTTTACTGAATTGTAATGTTAGATATTCTCAATCAAAACAAAGCTGTGCAATAAGATAGTTGTCTGCACATTGCTGCAGTCCCTCTTCAAATAATGACATCAATGCCATAAACTAAAAGAAAAAAAAAATACATGGTGGAATGTTAATACAGCCAAAACGCTGTGCAGATGTTCACAACGACAGCTTACGCATGCATTTATAGTGTATATAGATAAAATGCAGGATATGCAAAAACACTGCACTTTCACAGAAGTCCTGTTCAAATTGATGAGCAGGTTTTTTCTGTGTTGATTGTTAATAGTAGGTGTGCCCTTTCGCAAAGCAGCATTTCTGTGAAAGCCTGGTCTTGAACTGATGGGCTCAGTCGGAGTCACTGCTGCTGCTGCTGCTGCTGCTGCTGGAGGAGGACTGTGGAGGAACAGAGTCACATTATATACATTTCATAATTTTTATACATTGTACGAATGACAAAGGTGCAATTACAGCTTAATGATTTTTCATAATGTTGTATCTTCAGAACATTTCATGTATAGATGTGTTTACAGATCCACTTGTTGCTGCGTCTTGCATGAGTCTCCCAGCAGCCATTAGATGTCACTGTAACACTGATTTTAAAACTGATTTCAACTAAAGTGCTTCAGATAATGTCAAAGTATACATCATAATTTAGCATAATTCAAGCTACATGGTTTTATATAGGATATCAAATGTGAGCTAAATGTATTATATGAATATTTAACAGGTCACATCTGCTGTAACTCTCTTAAAAGCCAACACAATAATACACACCGACAAAACTGCACAGTCACTGTGCTCACAGCAACCTTGTTAGATGGAAACTTGAAAACACCAGTCTTAACTGAATCTATTCAAATCCAAATGGAAGATCTTAATGGTGAAATGGAGAATGGCAGAGTGAGGCTAACATTTGTGGCTGTCATGTACACTACCACTGATGCTGTGAGGAGATAACAGTGTCAGCTAATAGTTTCAGGTGGTCTTGTGTTTCTCCAATTCTTCTTGTGCAAGAAAAATCACAAAAAAGGATATTTAAGTAGAGCTGAAACTATAAACCTAATAGCTGATTGACAGAAGAATCCATTCTGATGAGTCTTCATTCAAGGAAAAAATGGTCAAGTCCAAAGTGCATTCTAGTGTCTGGGTGTGCCCTGGCTGTATAAGTAATCTTAACTGTAAAAGTCTATATCTCTCCTTAAAGTTGACTCATGTTGACTCCTGACATTCCTGGTTCCTCTGCTGCTGCTGTCCTGCACTTTGCACTCGACAAGACTGTATTTATATTGCTTGGTGAAGGTTTGTGTTGGCAGCACTATGGCTGAGGAGCGACCGCAGGCTCACATTTGCATGAGGTGCCATTTCAAACATCTCTTACATGGTGTATCTTACCACCCAAACTCACCTTGCCATGTTTGTGCCCCCCATGTTTGTGCCCCTTCTTTGCTTTCTTCATCTTTTTGTGGGCTTTATGTCCGACCACTCCCATTCCCATTCCTGCCATTCCTCCAGCTAACATGGGATTCATCCCGCCGTGGTGACCTTTTTTTTTGTCTTTGTGATGACCTTTGTGACCCCCTTTTGGAGAGTGCGGGTATGGACCTGGGTGAACACCTGCAGGAGGAACCCCTGGATATCCACCTGGAGCCATTGGATAAGGATGTTGACCTGGAGCTCCGTAAGGCATCGCCCCTGGTGGTACATTTGGTGGCATGGCTGGGTTCATCCCAGCTGGGTACTGGCCTGGTTGGGGGAAGCCTCCTGGTGCAGGTGCAGAAGGAAACGCAGGGTTGTAGCCAGGAGGGTAGGCAGGGTTCGATGGGCCCACTGGAGGGGGAGGACCTGATATACATAATGTCACACATACATGTATTACTCAGAGCACCTTTATTCAACAGGCCTATGGCAAGAACATAAAATGCTGGTTATGTATGATGGTATCTCACCTTGATTTGGCCACATGGTTATGCTTTTTGACCTGGCAAGTCAAACACTTAAGTTTTCACAAGAAATCCTGAAGAAACAGTGAGAAGGAAGTTAAATCACAGGGTGGTGAACACTTCACCTCATACCATTTAGTACATGGAATTTGATCTAATCCAAATCAAAGAGTCACCACACAACAGTGCAGCTCTCTGGTTTTCTGTCCTGATGATCTCCTTCAATCCGTCAGCACATCTGTTTTCTTTGTTATATCTGCTGTATATAAGAACTCCAACACTGTTAAACTGTTCCAGCTCTTGTCAGTGGGCTGTTACATCTTGTATCTTACAGTATCAAAAGGTCAAGATGACTAATTATGTAGGATATACATCTTACAGTAATTAAAAAAAAAGGTAAACCACAGGTGGGAGGTAATGAAATACAAATACTTTTTTACTGTTACTGTACTTAGATTTTTTTAGAAATCGTTACTGCTGACAATTTTACTTTTAAGTTTAACAGTCTTTGAATTATATTAGTATGACATGAGGTTCAGTTAGCGTTGGACAGAAATGGCCATTAGACTTTCAGAGGGACACTTCTTACTTTTTCACTTTGAGTATGTTTCAGAGCCTGTACTCTGTTTTACCTGAGTAAAGTTGAATCAGTACTTCTACTTGAGTACAGAATGTGTGTACTTTTTCTACCTATGATCACGACTCAGCACTACTGAGCAGAAAACTTGATAACCACCATTCTGTAGACAGGCAATGTATTTAACGAATATCCACATAACGTCAAAACTTTTTGATAATGCCATGAGTTTAGATTTGCTCGAAATTGGGATTTTACAGGGTGAAAGAGAATTATTGGCTGAGCTATAGAAAAAAAACCAGGATCATTCTATTAAGTATACTATGTCTATACTACTACTACTACTACTACTACTACTACTACTACTAAGATATTTATCTATCGAGCACCTTTAAAAACTAAGTGGTTTGACAAACAACAAAAGCAGGAAACTCAGGAAGACAATATTAAAGAATAAACACTCAATAGTCAAGTCAAACACAAAAAACACAAGAAGTCAATATGATTAACAACAACAAAAGGGGAAAAAAGCCACAAAACAATACAAGAAAAATAAAAATATAAATAGTGGGAAAAGTGGGGAAAAGTAAAATAAATAAATAAAAAATAAAAATAAAAATAAAAATAATAATAAAAAGTTTATCAGGCTTCAACAACCAATAAAACACAAAACTTTGTATAACATAGAGCACTCATCAGAGGTCATGACGTGAACAACATGGTGTGTCAACTGTGGTTTTTACGTGAATCCCTCAACTAACAATCATTTCGCAACACCTTCTCTATCTAACTCCACATTAAGCTGCACGTACGGAGACAAAAATGAGAAGAAAAAAGTCTGAATCATCGAACTGTTGCAGTTTCGGGTTGTTTTGCTGCTAGTCGCTGTTATTCGTTTCGTGGTCTTACCTTAGAAAACTTGTCTCAGGTCTGGTCTGGTTCGTCCAAGAAAAAGGGTTTGTCAGGAATCCAGAGCTTGACTTCCGCATCGAGCTCCACGGAAGCAGTGCCAGAGGAAGCCACGCCCATTGTTAAAGGCTCGGCACATGACACCAGTCCAGCGACCCGTGTGGATGATGAAAAGTTGACCCACGTGTTTCTGTGGCACATGATATCATCATAACGGAAATAATGATGTTTAACAATTGCAAGTGGTATTTTAGGTGGAGGTTTGCCCATGACGCTCAAACACACCTGACTGCTCTGACTCACTCTCACACAAACAATATGTAGGCCAAACAACAACAACACAGGATTTTATTTGATCTAAATAAATAAATACATAAATAAATGAATAAATAACCACTGCAATCAACATGCATTTTTTTTATTGTTTAAAATACAAATTGGTTATAAAGAGGGCTCCATGGGACTTCTGTGTTGTGCTGGAAGCCGGTCATTAGAGATGGCCTGGGCAATAAAGTACAGAGTGTTTTTTACAAAGATAAAAAAAACTGGAGAAATGACAGATAAAGGATGTACAATAGTTCAGTTCATACAGTAATACAATAATAAAACACGCAAGGTAAGAATTGCACAAATATTAAAAACAATAAGTACTTTTTAATGGCAAAACAGAGCTAATCACAAATTTCCCTGTTTGCAGAACTATCAAAGGAATTTCTGATTCTAATCTGCCAGATATCCTCCAGCAGCTATCCTGGGTTTTTTGCCTTGACCTTGTCCTCTGCCTGAGGATCTCAGGCTGCATTCAGTCTCGTAGGGGATTGGTGAGTCCGTAATATAATAAGGCAGTGTAAAAAAGTAAACTTCTAAAATCAATTAAAAAAAAGTTAAGTAGACTCAAGCCAAGTAAAGAAAAAAACTCCAGTAATGTTTATATCGATCATTTTAAGCCTTATTAATATTTTTATATCAGAATTAGACAGAAATACATTCACTTTTCAGAAACCAGATACCTACAAACCCTCCAAGACCCCACTCTTACCCAGGCAGTAGGTTCAGGTTATGCTGGACAGCTTGTTTTTATACAGTGGCACACTATAATGAAATGACAACTGTGGGGACTGACTTCATCACACAAATACATATAAGTTCACTGAATCCACAAAAGTCTGTGCTTTCCAGTCATACCTCATAGGTACCCATAGAACCAACATTCATTCTGATATCTGGAAGTGAGAGATCATAATTTAATCTCTTATTTAACCCCGTCAGTAGTCAACCCCTAGTAGTTGTGTGTTTCTTCTAAATATTTAAACACAAAACCAAAAGTTACAAAAAATTAGAAAAGGAACACAAACAATTATTATTATAATTAATCATTTGTGTTCACTCACAAAAATAATAATTCCCATTTCAAACTGATGAAAATATACCACAAAGCTAAACAGTGGTCACACGAGAACAGTGCAAATATTTGATATGTACAATACAACTAATTTAGCTGTTTAAAAAAAAAGGAAGGAAGGGGAAAAAAATCATATCGAGTAACAAGACTGGAGAGCAACCAATCTGTCCGCAACACAGTGAGCAGTGAGGCGGGCATCCGGCTCAACATCCCAACTGTCTGTCAGGATCTCCTCAAGTTCAGGTCCCTGAAATTTGTGAGAATTTGGTCAATACATCCACAGACTCAACATCACCACTATCATTAATATCTTCATAAGCTATCCTCTGCACTTATTTTCATTGCTATCTAGCCAGTACAAAGTCTGTAGGTGAAAATAAGAAGCACCTGGTCTAAGCGTACCTGTGGTAGCAGTTCCCAGTGTTGGGGTATTTCGGGTCTCTTCTCCATGTGACACACGTACAGGATGAGGCTCTCCTTGGTGACACTGGCTCCCAGCTCAGATTCATAAGGCAACATACGCTTTGGAACAACTCCAGATGAAGACATTTGTATGACTTTTAAAATCCCTTTAGTACCACAACACAAGTAAAATGTATCCAAGCAGTGCACAGAGAAAACAGCTGATTACACAGATCAATCTCAAGAACAAACTAGAAACTGAAATTGTAAAGATCTGTACAGTACTGACATTATCCCCAATATTTGGAATATTCTTGGCCAAGAAGGCAAAGATGAAGAGTAATAGAAACTGAGGTAAAACCAGAGTGAACGAATGGACATTCATGTAATTGAGAGTGCTATGAGATCACACATTCTAGGTAATCTGGGAATTGCTGTGGTTGTTTTTTTTATTTTGGAGAGTAGCCAGGTTGCTAGTGGTGGCCATGTTACTAACACTGTCTTTCAATGGCGGCGCCAACAGTAATACCACAGAGAAACCTTAGGAGGGGGTAAAGTTGTAAAGATGTCTATGCTTGCCTTGAATAAATACATTATATTTCATATATTCTATTCTAGTTACCATATACGTTTGTTTTGCATGCATGTATCTGATCAAAGAAATTTACCTTTAAATAAATCCGAGCAGCGCATCCAGATCTCCCACAGCAGAAGAGCCAAGGCATACATGTCTGCCTGCATGAGAGACCAGGTGTTTTTCAGGTTTACAGAGCCTTCCAGGACCTCAGGGGACATGTAGCGCAGTGTGCCCAGCTGAGCATGACTCTGCAGATGGATAGAAATGTGGACTGGTTGTTTTGGCATCTGTTGGACGTCGTCGCATTGTGTAGGTTTTAATTCATTCCAGGCAATTCCAGCTCCACCTGGGTCTCACCTCCATGTTTGCTGTGTCGTTCTGCCTGTAGCAATGTCCTGAAGAAGAACGCAGGATGGTGGAGCATCCAAAATCACACAGGGCACAGGTACCGTCGGCTTTCACAAGCACATTGGAGCTGCTCAAGTCTCTGTGGGCCACATAAGGTTTGTGCACATCTGTTGGAAAAGACACACTTGCTAATAAGAAAATTCTCCCCCTTGTATGCAACCTTATGCTTTTGTTAATCACTCAGCAGAATAATACTCACTTTAATACATTTTATTCTGTGAGAAAAGTTAAATTAAATCATAAATTATACCCACATGCCAGTACAGGAATGCTTTCTTCATAAGTAGGCTCAGATATACACGCACAAATTCATACAAAATCATATTTTGGCCAATACCGTGCCTGCGGATGTCAGAGTGGAGATAGGCGAGCCCCTGCGATAAAGACTGGCACAACTTCAGTGACGACGTCCAGTTGCTGGTGTTGTCACGCAGAAAAGGGTGGAGAGTACCCTGAAATCAAAGTTAAGGTAACTATTTAGGTCCAAGCACATTAACAATAAAGAGTGTAAAGCGTTCAACGACTTTGACATCAGGTATGTAAAACTGTGATGTAAGTGTATATGTGTGCACCTCCCTCCTGCTTAAAGAAATGATAAAGGAAACGCAAATGCAATTTAGTAGTGGTGAAATCTTACATAATGTTTTCAGTTGCCTATAAAATCCTTTTGATCTATTTCTTCTTTTCCTCCTTGACCACTCAGTGCCACTCACATATTCAGCATATTGCAGGACAATAAGCCAATTGTCTCCATCCGGTTTTCTCCCAGTGCCCAGGAAACGGACAATCCCAGCATGCTTCATTAGCGGTAGCTCA
The DNA here is from genome assembly GCF_904848185.1 of Acanthopagrus latus. Taxonomy (NCBI): domain Eukaryota; kingdom Metazoa; phylum Chordata; class Actinopteri; order Spariformes; family Sparidae; genus Acanthopagrus; species Acanthopagrus latus. Next base: position 12,029,464 of record NC_051044.1, on the reverse strand, counting down.
TAAATCTCCTTCTCTGCAGTAAATTTGTGTTTCCAGCCTGCAGGGAAAACTTTCACTGCCACCACGGATCCCTGGTATTTCCCCTTCCAGACAGTTGCAAAATTCCCATGGCCCACAATCTGAGAAAGGTATGAACATTTAGGTAAAATATCAGCACGTGGTAAGATCACCTGACTGTATGATGCACTGATATTTTGCACACAACTAGCTATACAGTACAAATCCACTTAGATGGCTCAGTTTACCTGCTCTAGTTCAATGTCAGCAATGTCAATCTCACAGCTTCTTGTTGCCTGGCAGGAACACAGCGGTGAGACACCAGAATCATCAGGGGAGCGTGGATCCTCATCTTAAACAATAAAAATAGACAAGTCTTTAAATTAACACACATTCACTGAAGTTGATCTGACTTTCCAATAAAGTCAGCTTGTCTGAATAGTCACAGAAAAGACACAGAAGCCTGATTGAAGAGTAACAAAACAAAGGATGGAGGTGAAAGGGAGTGTTACAGCAGAGATAAACACCAAGGCCAGCCCGTTAGATAGAATAAAAGGCTCCAAGGTCAGAAGACAACGTCATGAGAACCCAATCTGAGTTTAGAAAATATGGACACATAACTGGAGAATGTTTTTCTTCAATCAAGAAAGGTTTTTTGACACAGAACCACTTCTTCCTTTAGAAGCGCAACAGTTATACAGTCTGTTTGATCTGAATTCAATTCTAATCCCATGAAAGTGATCAATTGAGAGCTGCTGAATTTAAACACCATTCTCAGATAATAAGAATGATGTCTAAATTAAATTTCCTTTATGTTGTGTACATTGCTCACTGTGAAAAGCAGCAGGCAGGTGACAGAACTAAAAGTTATAGCTTTAATGCAGCCAAAGCTATAGTCCATAAAATCCAAAGTCCAAAATGCTAAAAATCCAAAACACACGGCAGGCCAGAAGGTTGGCAACAAGACAGGAGTAATCTACAAGCAAACAAAGTTCAAACCAGCAACAACAGGAGGACAGGACCAGGGAATAGATGAGAAACACAGGAAAACAGAGACGCAGGGTGAGACCTGACAAACAATTCACGAGCAAGGACCACACCATCAATGAGATGTACATATTTATTCAGGTGGAATATGAGTACAAGAAAGAAGGCAATAGAGTATAAATGTGATGTTGATGATGTGTTAAGCGGCTGCAGTGTGGGAAAGGCTTCGTTAGGGATCAGTGGCAGCTCCTGGCAGACCTCATTTAAGAAAGAAAGAGAAAGATGGAGAGCAAGATAGAAGAATGGGAGGGAGGGTGAGGTACGATAAATGAGAACAGGTAGGCATGAAGCGCAGTGAGGCTTATATAAGAGGAGTGATTGAGGTGTTGTGTTGCTCAGGGATACTATCATTTATTCATTTTTCTGACCAAACACTATAATAATGATTAATTGGAGTTTTAACTCATGGATCACAGATGAGCAGGAAGAAAAGGCAGGAAAACAGACAAAGACAGGAAGTGGAAAGTAAAACATGACACATGGAGATCAACTATCAACATAAAGCAGGAAATCACAAAACTAAAACTCCTGGATGGATGACAGCCCTGCTTCCACGATGCTTAAAACATCCTTACTTCTTTCTTTAAAGAGGCTCAGCCGTTTGGCAGCAGTGATCATGAGACCCAGGATAATCAAAGCCCCAAACAGAATTACACCAGTTTTCACCATGTCATCTAAAAAAAAGAAAACAAAAAGTAAATGTTAGTGTTATCTGTGAACGATTAATAATGACCCAGTGTATTAATCATTCTAAATGTTCCATTATTAAATCAATGCAGGATGTTAGAAAAGGAGCAAACATATGATATTTGCTAAAAAAAAGGAATCTGACCAATCAAATAAAAAAATTAAAGGGGAGTCAAAGGTGGAGGATAGTGAGCTTTTAAAACATTGATACAATTTTCTGTGATGAAAATAAAATAGCCACTGTGGCATAATGTCAGTTGATAATGCCAAGTGATATACAATGATTAGTTGGCGATTTTATTATTATCATACCTCCAGAATACGGGTAGGCAAGTGGAGGCTCTTCTGACTTCAGTGGCCAGGTGATGTTGCTGTTGCAGAGGTCTGTGTTGCACACACACTTAATGACGCGACCATTGAAGCGCATTTGTGCCTTGCAGGTCGCATCTGGGCAAGACTTTTCAGCTATATCACAAGCTGCAACAGCAAAAACCAGTAACACAATAGACAATTATGAAAACAGGATAACCATACTAACCCTGCATAATTACCTATATTTATTACATATTGCATAATATACTACGAGTCTAGAGGTCCTTGTCCAGGTGTCTTATTTCATGGTTTCTTACCACGAACGTCAACCTTTAGTTGGCCATCAATGACCACATAATAGCCCACACAGCATTCGGTGTTCTCGCAGAGCTGCACCGACCCGCTTACATTGCCAACAGTTGTGTATATTTTGTTCTGGGGAGTCACTTGGAAGGCACACTGTCTCTTCTGAGGAAAAGACTGACTGGAGACACATATACAGGTGCATTCTGGGAGAAAAAGGGAAAGACAAGCAGTTGCTGTGGATGTGATTCAACTAGGTAAACATCATTTATCCTCCCTGGTTATAACAGCAGGGTTGGCGATCTGACATCTAGGGTGACTCATTTACTAACAAACTAAGATTCATCATCACAGACCATTTTCCCATGCGGCCATTTTCACACAAGGTGGGAAGCTTGAATACTGTTTTTTTTTCTTTTACCATTTTACCACTTCTCGATGATGGACGGTGACAATTTGAAGGGACACCAGGCCACATTTCAAGGTAAACTGTACTTTGTTGCTGTTACACTGCTGCTGAATCTGGAATTTCTTCATAAATAATTTCAGTGAATTCAGATATGCAAACTCCACGGTAGTGAAAAAAAATGACGAGATGTTGAACTAAAATTACGAATTATAACTGGTAATAAAAATGTTAGGATTTTAATTTGCAGATTAAGTGTTTTGGAGCATTTAGAGATTAAACTAAAAAGAAAAAAAAGGGTTACATGTTTACATTTTATATAGTATCTTTAATTCAGAATTAGACACGATGATACAGATACTTTAATAAACATTCTAGCAAGTCACAATGTTATTTCGACCAGTCAAAATTATGTTTCAGATGGTCAAACTTAGCTTTAATAGTTATAACAGCCTGCAATAAGTTCACATTCGCCATTTTAATAGACTGTCCCCTCTTTGTTTTGAAAACATCTCTGGAACTATACAATTAACCTCAGAGTCATAAATGTATTGACCTATACATCATTAATTCTTGGGAAAAACAAGACTCAAAGGCAGTTGACATTTATCACGGCGTTCTTTCAACATATACATAACTGGAACTGCCAATCTAACATGGAATGAACACCTCAGTGTCACTTTATGCAATGCTTGAGCAAATGACAATCAGCTATAAACATGCAAATGAAAGGTCAACAATAAATCAAAAGTTAACATGGAAAACAAACCAAAAGACAGAAGGAAATGCAAACACATGGAGGTTAAGAGATTCAAAGGAGGGTGACTTTTTTTTTTTTTTTTTTTTTAAAGTGAATTCACTCACCCACAGCCAAAATCAGCCACCACTGTTGCAGGATCATGGTCACTGTGAAGCCAGACCGACCCAGCAGGGAGTGAATGTTTATCAGCCCTGGGAATGTGCGAGGACTTCCCCGCATTTCCCAGAATCACTCCCACTGCCACACACCTGCGTGTGGTACACACACTGTCTGTCATATGATGAGCTGTGGGAATAAAGGACATCCATCAACATAATCATCTCCCACACCAGGAATTTAATCTGCATTCTAGTAGGAAGTTGTCTGCAGCTGACTAAGTTCTTTAGGGCCACAAGAATATGTAAATAAATGAAGAGGTCCCAGAAAACTTCACTTGGGCTACAGAAGATGGCGCTTTAACCCAATAACAACATACAGTGTTTGCGTGGTTTTTCTCCTAATTTTATTGTAATTTCAATAAGCATGTAAGACCAATTGTGGAAGGAAAAGAAGAGGATGTATTTGAAAACAATAGAAATATTCAGTTAGTCAAAATGATTGTTTTTTCTGCCATCATCAGAATTATGAGATACTTAATCAAAGTTGTGACTTTTCATACATTCTCATCAGCCACAGCTAAACTTTGTATTTTGTTAGCATGCTGCTATAGTTCTAGAGAAAACAGAAAGTAATTTGGTTGCCTGTGTAAGTGGGGCTGAATAAGAAATACCACTTGTGTACATCTCAAATTGAACATGCAAAACATTATATCTGCTAAACCTCACAACTTTTACTTGTCAGAGAGTAGTGTAACAATGACATATTTCTGTGGGATAACCCGGAAGTTAGCATCACGCTGGTTCCCTTGATAAAAGCCTATGGGATTTTTGAACTGGAACGTGTAAATATCTTAAGCCTGTGTTAACCACAGGCATTCAGCCAAAAAACAACAAAAACTCTGAATTTGAGATGAGGGAACTGTGTGTGCTAAAAACGCTAACTGATTTCCAGGTTTTCGAACTACAAACTACGCCACTCTATTGTGGGCATGTTAGCATGCTATTGTTAGCATGTCCTGCCTAAAGAAGCTGCTATCACGAATGCAGTCTCTTTTGTCTTCAAATGGCAGAATGTTTACTTTATCCACCTTAAATGTGGACCCAGAGTTTTAACATGACCATATACTGATTATACATTTTGACTTAATTTCTAATTTAATAATTTTTTAGTTATCTTGAGTATTTTTTAATTTTCCCCCACTGGTCCTCCATATATGATCAGAAACAGCTCTTCCTTTTCACATGGACACAAACACAAACTCACCTTTTGTTGCCAAATTAACTTCTTTCTTCTTCTTCTTCTTCTTCTTCTTTTTTTTTTTTTACTTTCTACAGTTATTGGCTACACTCTTTAATATGTGCATTTTAATCAGACAACCACCATCAACATCAAGCCTTTTAAAAATAAGTGATCAGTTCGGCTCTATTTTCGGCTGCATGGTATTTACATGAAGTTCATCCTAGGAGGGCGGAGTTTAAACAGTGTCAGTTTGCAAGGCTCAATCATTACATTGGTGCTGCCCTCAAAATCAAAACAGGCGCACCCCAACGGTCAATCAGATTAATTGGACAGATACCTGCGCAATGGGCGGGCCTAGCTAAACTAGCTAGTCAGATTTGAGAAGATAGTGGATTAGGCAGTCCACAGTCTTAAAGCATAAAATGGTAAAGTTACTTGATTTGACTCATCTATTAGGGTAAAAGACGTAGAACACGTGAATTCAATTACATGTTAAGCTAAGTTTGTTGTGTATCTCTCTTCAGGCAGAGGTTTTAGGGATGCAATCTGTCAGAAAAGGGCCAACGTTAGCATTAGCTGATGTTTTTGCTAATGACTCTGACAATGAGCAAACGTTTTATGGATTTACTGACAATGACATCAGCGACCATGGCAATAAGGCGAGTAAATTTAAAAAGATTAGTAAAATAAACACAAGCCCATCTCTTCAAAATTGTTTTGTTGGGTTGGTGTATTTTACAAAGGACATTACCTGTATGGATTTGTCCATTCATTGTCACTTGAATGCATCTGACAGACTATGCTTTTTATTTTCTGATGCCTTTAACTGGAAAGATACATTTTAATGTGTGAACTATGGTGTTAGAAATGTTTCACCAGCCATTTAAGAAATCGCCTATATTTATGTCCACCAGAGTTCAGATGTCAAACAAGAGGATGAAGCTCAGCCTGAAATTTCCCTCAAGAAAGAGAAAACCACATCCAAAAAACCTGTTGGTGCCCGCTCCTTCAGCCTGAGGGTGGCTCTCCGCTCTGCCTCCTCCACCCAGCAGTCCATTGAAGAGGAGGAGGAAGGGATGGAGGAGGCAGAGGCAGAAGCAGAAGAGGAAGAACAGAAGCCCCAAAAGAGAGGGGTTAAGAGAGCAAGAGATATCAGTCAAGCAAAGAAGACGAGACGTGTTAAATTTGAAGATGAAGGTGAAGAGACAGCAGTGGCTCGGCCATCTCCCTCTGAAGAGTGTGAATCTGACTCAGCAGAGGATGAAGCAAAGACTTTCCTGGTCAAGCGACAAGAGAACATCAAGGCTAACAAAGCAATGGTAAAACAGAACCAGAATGAGTATGGCACTGTTTGTAAACTGAGGCACTGACACTGTGGCTGTGCCCTAATACTGCTTTAGATTTCCATATATTCTTATCTTTTATAATTCTGTTAGATTTCTACTCCTCCTTGCTTACTGTAAGGTTGCTGCTGTGGCTATGTTATAATAATAACATTCCAAGGCACACCTGATTATGAGGACTGCAACTAAATATTATTTTCATCACAGTTTATCCACCAGTTATTTTCATGGTTCATCAAGTAATTGTTCAGCCTATATAATGTCAGCAAATTATGAAAAATGCTTATCACAAAGCGATGTCTTCAAATGTCTTCTTTTGTCCAACAAACCACTCTAAAACTTAAAGACTCCTCATTTACCATCAACAATGACAAAGAAGCGCAGTAAATCTTTACATTTAAGAAGCTGGAACCAGAAAGTGTTTAGACTTTTTGCTTGAAAAATGACTTAAATGTGAAATTGATCATCAAAATAGTTGATTTTTATTTTTCTTTAAAAATGTATTTGAATGTTGTGTTTTATGAGTACACATTGCTGCCAGCCTAAACAACAAAAATTATGGGCTGTTGACACTGAAAAATTCCACAAATTGTGCTAGCAGAGTTGCCAAGGGTCTCTAATGCGGTTTATCCTCCCTGTTTTCTAACAGTTGGCCCAGTTGATGGCGGACCTGCAGAAGATGCCGGGAGGAGCAGGGCTTCTGAAAAAACAAGCAGGCAAACTGAAGACAAAAGAGAGAAGTTCTGTGAGTGAATATGCAAAATCCAGAGAGTTATTGTTAATATTTAACAGGAAGGATGGTGGACAGAGATTTAGATTAAGATTCCTCAAAAGGTGAAACAGCAGTCAGCAACAAGGTGGTCACCATCCTCTTCCTTCTCCTCGTAATACAGTAGATCTCTTAATAGTACTATTTCTACATAGACCTACAGTATGTGATGAGTTGATTTTTATCCAACATTACTTGCAGCGACCGCCACGCTCTGGTGTTGGAGGAGAGCTCAGGAGGAACCCTGACCGTGCATCTCGCAGACACACTCGCTCTATGGGGGGAGTTGATGATTCAACCCCAAAGGAGGAAGAAGTGGAGCTCAGCTTGGAGGAGGAGCTGGTGGAGGTAAGTTTTATTATAAAATGGTTCAACATTTTCTGTCAGATATCTAGTGTTTTTTTTTTTCTTACACCACTATATAAATTGTTCTGTGCATCTTTATATTTCGCTTTAATCACTCAAGTTTTAGTTTAAGTAGATTTCAAGCTAGAGAATCAGGAATTTGACATTTGAGTATTATTGTGTAGTGCAACAAATTGTAAAACCGAAAACATTTTTCACAACTGAGTGGGCTGAATAATATGAGTAATTTTAAAAAGATTGGTAAAATAAACATAAGCCCATCTCTTCAAAATTGTTTTGTGTGGTTGGTGTATTATATAAATCAGGACCAGTACCTGTATTGATTTGTCCATTCATTGTCACTTGAATACATCTGACAGACTGTGCTTTTGACAGGAAAGATACATTTAAGTGGGTGAACTATGGTGTTTGAAATGTTTCCCCCACCAATTAAGAAATAGCCTATATTTATGTCCACCAGAGTTCACATTTCAAACATGAAGATGAAGCCCAGCTGGCTGAATAATCTGAGTTAAAACCCTATTTTTTTCATCCATTTTGTTTTCCTAATACATACTGTATAATGGGGGAGGTTATCATGCAATAGGCTTTGTGCCGGTCTGATATTTGCTAACTTAATCTGTGTCTGTGTAAAGACCGTAGCTAAGCAAATCATTATTTTCATCTTTGTATTCCAGGTACGCCGAGCCCCTCGGCGCCGGGGTGCACCACGGCCTAATCAGAGCAAACCTCATTTAATCCGTCCAGTGGATGACATCACAGAGGATGAGATTGAGCTGGTTGCTGACAACATGACTGATAAAGTCTACAACAGTGTCACAGTGAGTTCTCTGCTGGACTACCTGCACTTCTTTTTCAGTGAGATATTTGGGTTAAGATGTTAGTTTACTGCCAAATCAGAAGCAAAATCACTGTGGCAGCTTTGGTTAAGTGTGCTGATAATTAAAAGCAACTCTCAGTTCATCAGGTTGCAGTATCTCAGTTACTGAAGCCTAAAACAACAAAAATGGTCCATGTACATGTCCACCATCTTGGTTGTTGAGGTTTCTTTGTGTATTTTCAGGGCTCCACGTGTCATCAGTGCCGTCAGAAAACTGTTGACACAAAGACGTGCTGCCGCAGTGAGGACTGTCGGGGGATTCAGGGTCAGTTCTGTGGGCCTTGTCTGAGGAACAGATACGGAGAGGATGTCAGAAAAGCACTGCTTGATCCGGTCAGGCCAGCAACAACACTCTACACCTGTGCAGATGCACAGAAGATTCATTATGAACATGTGGACTTGACATGCAGACCTGAAAACACACCCTGTGACTTAATGTATTGACTTTGGCTGAATTATAACTATTTGTACTTGCCATCTAAATCTTAATCTTCCATGGGTTGCCTAGGCAGCATGTATAAACTGGGTCCTTTTCATTTATTGAATGTTAATTCATATCCAAGTCTCATCACAAGTACATATATTGCTTTGGTGTGAACAGAAAGCGTGAATGATTGTTCATAGAGAGAAGTAAATATAGTCCAATACAGAAGATTTAAAACAAGTGACTATAAACTCTTCGTTAAGTGGGAGGAGTATTTGCTAAACTTGCATTTCTGTGTGATACGTTAGTACTTTTTTAAGTAAGCAGCCTAGAGGCATAAATCTCTCACTTGAGCTGTAAAGTTTTGTTTTTATTACAAGCAGTTTTTAACCATTTGTTGATCTCTTCAGGAGTGGAAGTGCCCCCCGTGTCGTGGCATTTGCAACTGCAGCTTCTGCCGCGCACGCGATGGCCGCTGCCCGACTGGCATACTGTTCCCCCTGGCTCAGTACCATGGCTTCTCTGATGTCCACTCCTACCTCAGCAGGTGGGGAGTAACACCATATGATTTAATTGTGTTAAACTCGGGTGTTCACAAGTTGCTGGCTAATGTAACAAACATACAATTTACATATTTTCTTTTTTTTAAATGAAAGATAAACCTGTGTTTACAAATAGCTCCTTCAGGTCTAACTAAGGGGGCAAAAGGACAAAACCAGCACATGATTCAAATTGTTTATCCATCTGTGTGTGTTGGAAGTGACAAACATCTATAATGTATTATTTCTGTCTTTACAGCCTCCGCAACAAACTGAAGAATGAGGACAAGGATGTAGAAATGTGATGCCAACACCAGGGGGGGCAATTGTTCAAACTGTTCTGTTTTCTGTGTTGAAGTTTTAGGGCTTTGTTTTAGTTCTTGTAAGTCTCTCACCACTTGTGTTTTTAAATGAATAAAGGAGTTTTAATAACACAAACAAAGAAATGAGACAAAGTGTATTTATAATTTTAATCCAGCTGTTGGCATTTGCAGTAGTTGTATACACACACACACAATATAAAATCCCTTATTTAAAACGGGGCAGAAGGAAAACAAAAATAAGAGCACTTGTTGTCCATTGAACTTGTTCTATAGATTCAAAGGAGTTTTTAAACATACATTTTACAAGTTACAAATGTTTCTCAAATAGAGCATAATTCCAAAGCAAAGAGAATTTCAAAAGAAGAAAATCTTTGACCGTCAATACATTTAGCAAATTATTTATTTGGACAACAAAAGGGGTGTGCATCCGAGGTTTGCCTCAAGCTGGATCTTTTCCAGTTAGAACTTTAACATACGTATTACAAGAGTAAAAATTTTCAGAAAGTTCACGGACCAAAGAAAGAGTTCCTAGTTTTGCTTATAAAATGAGTATGAACCTTTGGTTTGAGCTTACATATTTATGCTGTCTGGACATTATTACAAAATACTTTACTCTGACCAGATATGACTATAGATACACTTTTCCACAGAAATAAGAAACTGATGGGACTGCAAGGCAAAGTCTCAGTTGATAAGTATACCACAGGAAAAAAAACATACTGGGAAAATCTGGACTGTATAGAATACATTATTCTATGACAGAAAGGCTCGTAAGTTTACACAGTTCATCTACATATATATATATAAAAGTAATAACATAAGATTAAGATTGATTGTGCATGAGAGGTTCATACAACTGAAAGGCAATCTCTTGCAAACGTGTACGGTGATACGGCCTAAGCTAAGAATTTCTGTGGCCTCTACATTTACCCCCCCCCTCAAAAAAAGAAAAACAAGTATTTACAAAAAAAAAAAAAAAAACGTTTTTGCTATGATAAACCTATCAAAGCATGATGGCTTGAATGTGTGTACCTACATAAGAGGTTAAAGAGTTATTCTCAGGATTTCAGTGCCCTGACACACCTTCATCCTCACACTGATTAGTGCTTCTGGCTCTGACCTGGTCATGACCTCATGTGTTCCACCTCTCCTCTAAACGGTCTGCCCTAAAACGCTTAACATATTATTCCAATGATACTGAGATAAACATTATGACACTGGGGATTGTTAGTTTGAGGATTTCCCAAAAACTGCAACCACAGATTTGTGTGAAGCAGATATATTTACTGCTAAAGATGGTTATAATTGCAGTTTTAAGGGTAATAATGGGCTAATGTGGCCCAGTGAGCCTGAGGGACATGCCAGATACAGCAGCCCAATTTGAGTGCGCACCTGAGGTGAAAAGAGACAAATAGCAAAGCTCACAGCTTTGAAAACACAGATGAGAGTCTGACTTAGTAGTTTCATCTCTTTACTAAAGACGCTTGTAGCGATTACTTGCCACCAATTCAGCATCATGTGTGCTAGTCTGTGTTTTTTGTATTGCAATCTCAGTATCATTGATTGGGTGTGGGACAAATGTTAGTGTAGTGCCATTTCCATTCAGGGGAAATAAGTTTACATGATGATTTCTCTAGTCTAACATTTTAATCCAACTCCAACCCTTAAATGCCACAGGTTTCTAAATACAAGATGGACATTAATTTTCCTGCCTCGGTTGTCGAATTCAATAGTGTCCGTTGTGTTGCATCTGTGACCACCACTCCTGTCTGAAGCCTTTGAGAAGTTCTGTGTCTGCAGTCAGACGTGCCCTTTTTAACCCCAAATGTCCAAATGCAACATCCACCGAGGCCGTCTCCCTGCTCCTCCACCGTCCTCAGTAGTTGTTGCCATTAATTTGGTGAAGGTCCACCTGCATCATGTTGATCCCACTGCTGGCTAATCGAGCTATGCTCTCTGCAGATAAGGTTTCCATGGTGACAATGGTGTGCTGGTCACTGGCTGACACCGTTCCTGGTTCGACTTTTGTGACTGCAACAGGGGAAGCCGCATCATTTGAGACCGAGGTACCACCGACGCTGACGGCTGCTGCTACTGCTACTGCTTTCTTGTTCAAATGGGTTTTGATGTGCTTGGAGAGGTGATCGCTGCGCATGAAGCGCTTGGGACACTCTGGGCAGGCAAACCTTTTCTCACCTAAAAAGGAGGAGAGAAATAATAATCAGTATAAACATAGCTGCAGTTACTGTCTCCAACCGACTATTGGCTACACTGTTAAAAATGTCCAAGTGTTAAAGACTGAAGCATTTTGCTGCAATTTGAGTGTATCATGAATGTGGTAAAAATCAATATATGCGGGATGTTTTGTTTCTAATAGATTAAAGCGAATAATTAATCCTAAAGCAACAACTAATGATTACATTCAATTTCACCTGGTTGGCCGATAAAATGTGAGAAAATAGCCAAAAATAAAAGATGCACAATGTGCCTAACCCAACTGACATATTCAAATTGCTTGATTTGTCCAATAGATCATTCTTGATGTTTTGTAATCATTTAATGTCCTTATAATGTAAGATTAACTAAAGGAAATCCAAATTGTCACCTGTGTGTGTCCTCTTATGGCGCTGGAGCTCATCTGAACGGGTGAAACGTTTGCCACAGAAGGACCAGCCGCAGACGAAGGGTCGTTCTCCTGTGTGCCAACGGAGGTGGGCCCTCAGGTGGGATGTCTTTCCGTAGATCTTCCCACAGCCAGAGATGTGACATATGTGCTGCTTCTTTTTAGTTGGGTCACTGTTTGATGCAAAAAACCATAAGAATCACTGAGCAGCTGGGTTCCCTTTGAGGAGACCACATACCATCAGCTAAAAATTTAAATGTAATGTTTCTTCAACAGTTTTGAGGGTATAACTTAAATTTAATTTTTGTAACTTAAGTACAAGTTAATAAAAAACCTAAATCTTTACAAAACATAAAGTTCAGTATTTGGTGAAATTTGTCAGAGCTATGTAAATTCAAGTTTTATGTAACAACTGACGGTGTCAACAAAACCTGAACGCTATAGGTGTCAAGGTGAAATTCATGGCAGAACAGTTGGACTGTATCAGTGTATGTGTTGGCCTACTGAAGTGGTTCAGTGACATACCGTCCTTCTCCATCCTTGCAGAAAGGACAGGTACAGGCTTCCCTGCGGTTACGTCGTCCTTGAGGTGGTGGACTTACATCCTCATCATCCATGGCTGTGCTGTCATCCAAACTTTCTCCACCTGTGTGTAAGGTCTGCTCTCCTGTAGTGATGGAAGAGAAATACTCAAGTCTGAGATAAATTATAAAATAGTTAAGAGTTTTTTTTTTTGGCAACAACATTTAATTACTTAAGTTCACATCATGCTCCAACTATTTCAGTCATACATCAACTTTTTTAATAATCTTTCCTGTAATAAAAATATAGTTATTTATTTTAAGTTTGTTGCTTGTTCTTTTATGTGAACATTTTTATGCTGATGTCTTGGCCAGAGCTCCCTTGTAAAAGAGATTAGAATATCAGTGAGAATATATCTGGCAAAATAAATATTATATAAAAGATAAATAAATGTAAAATTCATGAGATCCATTTGAGATATTTCAGGTTTCTTGTATGTACAAACCTTCCAAAATGTCAAACACAACGATGTGACAGCGACACTTAAAATACTGCTCATCAAAGTCATCAAAGCTTTAACAACTATGTTAAAGTAAATGTTAGTTTAGAGGCAGCACTGAAAAGCCCGCCATTCAGTCCTGCTGGAGTCCAAACAATGCCGGCTACATTAGGTAGCTTATGACCAGCACATGATTTCAAAAGAAGGACAACATACACTTAAAACAAAGCCAAAACATTAGAATGTGTTCAAATGTAGGGTAGCAGGCACATAAACTTAATGGGAGGGACTGCCATTAACAGAACTGAAGAGGGCGTCAGACATGATAAAGCTTGATGTAAGATGGGAGGGGTCATGTTACACCCCTACAATGACACAGAAACTGTGGCCAGCCCACGACTACAGTACTGTAACATGTGACCATCTTCTGAGCAACACAGTGTCATCAAGAAAAGAAAAAGAAATCCAACACAAATACATACAGTGTGGTAAAGAGCCCCGGGAGACAGTGGGACAGCTGAACTGGTTAAACCAGTATAGAACAACAAAGAGACAAGAGCTCAAATCCAGAGGTACAAGTTACTTTGCATTTCAGAGCAAACATTTGAGGAAAAGAAACCTCAAACAGCAAGTTGACCTTGTTGTGTGGAATACTTAGGACATTTACTCAGGCCAACTGTCAGCTAGTCTACTTCTGGACAATTACAGTGTACTGTAATAGCAGGACATTAGGTGGTGGTCACCTGTCTTTCCTTCAATGACTGAAACTAAAGACCATCTAGGGTTCATTTCAGCCTCTGTTCACATCAAATCTGAAAAGTGACTACAAATGGCAAAAAGACAAATAACATAAACCACTTCTGTTTGGGGGTATGACTGGTCCTACATAAAGATTGCATCATTCAGTATCAATGCTTTCCTTCTTCACACACAGGCTGTTGGGTTTTCCCGAGTCATTCACAGCTCAAAATGTTTGAAACGATTACTTAAACTGAATGTTAATATCACTTTTGAAAAAAATATTATGTATACTTTTGAACATTTAACATCAACTATCTCTAGGAAGCAGGCTACTGACTGACCTGCTTGGGTGATGGCGATGGGAACGGTCTGCAGCTGGTGCATCTGCAGCCCAGAGCCTGCAAGCGAGTTGAGATTTATGGTCTGGATGCCTGGGATCTGCACTGTGTTGACAGACACTCCACCAGCTCCACCAGCTCCCTGAGCCTGGCCAAGTTGTGGGAGCGACTGCACTGGGGCCAGCGTGATCTGTGGTCCTGTCGGATTCTGAATCTGAATGGTCTGCCAGCTCACCTGGCCATTGGGGCCTACAGTGCGCAGGAGGATGGGGCCTGTGTTTGGCATAATTTGAAGATTTTGAAGCCCTTCCTGGCTGAGTGTTGGAGTAGCAAATACCTGACCACCAGCGGTCGTGACAGTACCGGCCTGGATGGTCTGGAGGGGCGTTCCACCTTGGATAACCTGCTGAGGCTGGATCAAGATCTGCTGTGGCTGCTGCTGACCGTCTCTGTTGTCTGGCTGTATCGGAACACCCAGAGATGTTGCATTATGCTGGAATGTCCCCGTCATCATTCCGTTGCTGTTCTGAGTTTGCGTCATTCCATAGGAAGTGGAAGTCTGCGTTGTGACAGTGGGCGCACTGGTCATGTAGCCGGCCCCAGAAGACACTGGATGTTGTGATTGCTGTAGAAGTTGGTTTCCTGTATCACCTCCACCATTTGCATCTCCCCCTGTGCTGCTTGTTCCAGTGCTGACAGGCAACAAAGTGATGTTTCCATTGAGTGACACAGGCATATTTGCCAGAAACTGGGGCTGGTTTTGTAATACACCATTGCCCAAGCTTATATTTTGAATGGGGATCGCTCCTTGGAGGAGACTGGGCATCGTTATTATGTTTCCTGCTGCGCCAGGTCTGTTGGTTGCAGCTATGATCTGCTGGCCGTTAGGAGAGGACACTATCTGAAACTGCTGTCCTGGTGCTGCGGCAGGTACAGCAGAATCTTGCTGAGCGTGTGCCAACTGCAGTGGCTGGCCATCGACTGTCTGAAACTGGGGAATAACCTGGTACTGAATGTTGGGCATCATTCCTGATATGGTGGTAAGAACCTGCTGACCCTGCATCGATGGAGCCTGAGCTACAACAAATTGCTGTGGCTGCTGTTGCTGTCCCTGAGTGCTTACAGCTATTGATGGTGACAGCACCTGTCTGCTCTTGCCTGCATCTCCTACTGTCATCACCCCTGAGGAGTCAGTGGTGATGGTGTTAGTGCCTGAGGTTGTTTGAACGCTGATCGGGATAACCTGCCAGCCGTTGGCATTGGAGGTGAAAACACCCTGGTTTATGTCCAGCTGTTGCTGCTGGTTCTGTTGGTCTGAAGGGGAATCATTCTCTCCTGGGGTGTCAATTCGACTGCAGGTGGCTGCCAACAAGGCAAGAGGAGATGGCTGCTGTGAGTCCTAGAAGGAGAATTCATGAAGGGAAGAGAGAAGGAATTTATTTAGGAAATATACAACTCATGATTTTACACAACAATATATGAATGATAATATGCCAAAATTAATAGTGAATAATCTGATCAAAGTAACTAGAAACCAAATGTATCAAATGCATTTTGTGGAGAGGAAGTGTAACGTAGTGGAAAATTAAGATACCTCAAAATTATATTTAAGAACAGTAATTTAGTAATTGTACTACAGTTACATTTTCACTATAAAAAAAAGTATAGGTCCCATATATTGGTTTTCAGACTTCTGAATCCTCCTCGGTACTGAGCCAGAAAAAGCCATATCAGTCAGTCCCTACCAGAATCTACACAAAATGAATTCAGGAGCACATAAAAAAAACGATTTCCACAAAATAAATAAATACATGAATAAAAGAGTGTGACTGGATTTGTAAATGCTGTGTAGTCTCACTCACAAAACAGTACCCATGACATCAATCCTATGCGTTTTGATGCTAAGTCTCCTCCAGTGGGTCTGGAGTGAGAGGTCCAGGGGGAAGCAGGGTGGGAGAGGATGGGAGGGACCACATTTTTTCCAAAGTAGCGGCGGGCTCGGCTTCCCCTCCCCCCAAACCCACCCATCTCCCTCCCACACTTTATTTTGCCCTATAAACTGACACAGTCCTCTAGCCACCCCCTCCGGGGCCAGCCAAATGGGCCGAGCGAAATGCACATGAAGTGCCGGGGTTTGACGGGAACACCCCGTGTGGGCGCAATTTACCTGCCCATTCCCCACCCCGGTGACATGTGCTCTGGTGAGAAAATCAACAACCCGTACGAGTCCCGACACAAAATGAATTACAGAATCGAACATAAACGAATTACAGAATCGAACATAAACGAATAGGAGACACATCGGCGGTATAGTGGATATAAGTCGGGAGTGTGGTCAATGTTTCCCGGCTGACAGTCATCCTCTCTGGCAAAACAGGCGCAAGTCTGGTTCACCTACTTGTGCATTTGTGTTTCGCTTTTGACTGAAGCCTCCACCGCTCTCCACCGCGGCCATGTCACCCTGCTGCTGATCTGCGGAAGAAGAGTTTTGTGAAATGACTTGCTCTTAAAAGTAGTTACGATGAAATAACCAGCCATCAAACTGGGTTGACGTTGCGTTCAATAACTCAGGTGTGGGAAGGGGGGGTCAGCACACACACAGTCGACATCACATTAATGACTAAACTTGAGGGGGTTTGGTAGGTAACGTAAAGCAACTGAGACAAGAAATACAAGGAAATCCATGCCACAAGTGCTCGAAGGGGCCAGCTAGCCAATTGGCTAAGCTAACACGAACTCACCACAACAACTAAGAAAAAGTGCTAAGTATCGGCTAAAGAGACCGACACACTTTCAACTGCACTAATAAATATACCTTACATAGCTAGCCCACGGGAATTAGATAAAGTTGAATTGTTATGTAAGCAGGTATTGTCAGTTAAGAAAACAAGTTAGTGTTAAAACAGTTAGCTAGCTTTACTTGGTTGGCTAAACGTTGATAGCTAAGTACCGACAATTAGCAGTTAAGTAGTTGGGTCACTTTAAAACTGCTTGAGACGCTAGCTAAACAATACAATATCATGCTCTCAACAGTGAATACATCTCAACCAATGTGAATTCGGTTTTACTTGTGCTGTTAACTTAACGCTTCGTTCACAACATGCCACTGAGTTTGAAAAAAGTTCACTTACTGCTCATAATTTGAAGACGGGAGGAGTTTCTCTGGTCTTTTTTCGACTTGACAACTTTTCACAACTTCACACAAACTTGACAGGCTCCCCCTATGAAGGAGAAAGACGGGTGAGTTCGATTCACTGACCCTGTGTAGCGGAGCTACAGCCGTTAGCTGTCACACTGCTTTCTTGCGCATATATAATGTTGATACAGTTTAAGAAAATGGTATTCACTCATCATCCTCTCGCTAGATCATCAACTGCATCTCACAGTGTTCATCAGTGGGTGGCATTTACCATTATAACGCTATAATACATATAATGCAGCTTATGTAAAGCTTCTGAATTATCTAGGTCATGCTTCGTCAGAAGCACCTGAACTCGCTTAGGGTGTTTTGTCTCCTTTCCTGTCCCAGAATGTTTCTTCGGCACTAAAGCAGGTCACGTTTGCTTAAATTTAGCAGGTCAAGACGACTATTAATATAATGCGTCATTGATAGCCAATGACGGTAAGTGTCGGACCCAAAATTTTGAACAAACCAAAATCAAAACCGTACTTATGATTAAAAATGTATTTTACTGATTATTAGACTTAACACATTTGTCAAAAGAAAGTAAATCCTGAAAATTAAAAGACGGAACTTTCATTTCAATGTATTTTAGCATCTTGTGACTGTACTATCACGTCATTCCTATCTTTAAAACAAGCGCACCCCTGCCGGAGCTACTTGCAACGGATTGCTGCTTTCCTCCAATCAAAACGGTCGTATTTGCGACTGTGAATTAACCAGCCAATGCAATTGGGCCAAACAGAAGAAGTGGGCGGGACGTAGCAAGGTAGGTTGTACGGCTGAGTATGATTGACGTTGGGTTATCTGTTTTCCGTTTAAAAGGCGCCATGAGTAAATATGTTCACGCAAGCATCGATATTTCCCTTTACTTCTTCTGTGATAGTGTCTTATCATTCACCAGCGCGACGGTGCCCCGGCTCATCTCTTACTTTAACCGCGTTTGAAGACGGAGGTGGGGAAGGAAGAAGGCGTACTGGGAATTTAAGTCTTGCCTCCGTGGCCGCTGGCCACTCCCTGGTGGCGCCATGTGGGTTGGAAAACAGCAAGGAGGCGGGAGGAGTTAGTCAGGGTGGAGGAGAAGGGACCCCATCACAATCAAGCACTGGCTGTAACCGCGCTGGGAGGAGAAAATGGCTCGGTTGTGGGAGGGTTTTTGATTATTGGGATGTGCGAGGGGGCTGTCAGTGGAGCAGCACATGTGCCCATGTAAACAGGACGGAGGGTGGAGTCCGTCCTCAGGCCAAAACACCGTCAGGAGTCTGACACTGTGATGTTACTGCACTTCTGATGGTGCCACTTATTTACTCCCCATCACACTGAAAACACCCAATCAAGTCTTACAACAGAGAAGGAAGTGTTTAGTTTCTTTAACTGAGAAAAAATATCAGAATCACAATTATTATTATAATATTATTACTATATTATTATCACAACACTTCATCCTAATGTACATTTCTTTTAGGTCATACATGTCAAACTTTATTTAAGTAGAAATGCAGTATTATCAGTATAATCCTACATTATACTTGTATAGTTTGAAGAGCTAATTTTAACTACTTTTTTGCACGGTTTGGCAGTTTAATCTGTAACAAAAAACATCATATTTTATTATTGTGTCATAGTTTTGGGCCTATTTTGACTAAACACAGGCGTTACAAATAACATTAATGATAATTTACTTGTATCAGACATTTTATCAACAACATTTGTACATTGTGATTTTGTGCTGTTCTGTACATGTAACATTTATTGCATGTCCGTCTGTCCTTGGAGAGGGATCCCTTGTCTGTGGCTCTTCTGAGGATCCTTCCATCTTTTGTTTTTTTCTCCTGTTAAAAGTGTTTTTTCAACCATCCTTAATGTTACCATCTACATTTCTGTTTTTTTTTCTGCGTCAACACGTCAACTTGACTAAAGCCATTTCTCCCGCAAGCGAGTCAAGCGTCAGATAGATTTAGTGCAGTGAAAAGTCTGTATAAAGGGCAACACCACCACTGTACTTGAGTTTCTATCACATTTCTGAGATTAGATCAGATTAGATTAGACTTTATTTATCCCACGACGGGGAAATTCACTTGTTGTAACAGCTCAAGATGCCACAAGTCCAAGAAAAAGAGTCAGAGAAATGACACATACAGTTAAATTGAAAATGGAAACAAAAAAGAACAAATATTTACAAAAAAGCAATGTGAGCAGAAAGAGATTGTTCAGATAGTGCTTGAGTTAAACA
This sequence comes from Acanthopagrus latus, assembly GCF_904848185.1. NCBI lineage: Eukaryota > Metazoa > Chordata > Actinopteri > Spariformes > Sparidae > Acanthopagrus > Acanthopagrus latus. The sequence goes on along the minus strand of NC_051044.1, from coordinate 12,009,833 downwards.
GTCTGATGGTTGTGGGGATGAATGATCTATGGCAGCGCTCCTTCTTGCACAGTGGGTGTAAGAGTCTGGTGCAGGGGGTGAGAGGTGTTGTCCATGATTGACGTCAGCTTCACCCACCACCTCTATGGGGTCTAGCAGGCAGTCCAGGACAGAGGACGCTCGTGTTAATACACATTTATAAAACATTAGATCAGATATAAAGTCATTAAAGTCAATGCACATTGCTCACACTTTGGTGCAAAAAAAAAAAAAAAAATGTACAAGAAGCATTAATATAAAAACCTCTCAGCCTTTGACTCATTCAGAATGTCAGGTCAATCATATTGTGCAGTATTAAGAGTTTCAAGTCATGTTGATTTTACTTATATCCTAGAACCAGAAATCACAATTTGCCTCAAGGGGCTTCATATTCTGACAGCGGATGACTGCCTCTTTTCATAAACCTTTCATTCACATAAGGAAAGAAATCCCCCCCAAAAAACCTCAAACAGTGGGGGAAAAGAAACAAATCCGACTAAGAGAATATGTACACATTTTGACAAACATACAGATTTGAGTGAAGATTGTGGATCCTGAACGAGTAGGTGTTGACAGTTAGACTCTGAGCCACACGACCTCCTCTCAGACTTCACACATGACAGCACAGCGCTCACAGATCGGACACAGAGGCATGATGTCATGCAAACTAGGCAGGGAGGAGAGGCTGAATTGCCTCGGGGACGATCATCCAGCTCCAAAAAGGAAAACTAAATAGAGATGCACACAGCTGGGCACCTCCAGGTTCATACTTTCTAATAAAACAGGCAGGCGAGCTGCTATTTTACTGATAATATAGGTTGAAGAGTGAAGAGTTCCCTCCTTTCTAATCATGTTAATTAAACTTCAGTGAATCTCCCTGTGAAACAATACAATGCTTTAATGTATTAAGCAAACATTTATTGTAATAAACTGTTTAATTAATCTTATAAACATTATTTGGATGGGCATTATGGCTTATAAAGAATGTTGTGTGTTTGTTAACTAATAGGAGCAAATAACGATTCATTATAAGCTTTTACTACTTTCACTGACATTTCAAATGTCATCCCTTAATTATGAAAGTTAAAGGTGCATGATGTGGAGTTGGGGAAGACTCCATACACAGACTCTCTTTGTTTTCATGACTGAATAAACTGAATAAACAAACTGATTGTGAATGACAACACAATTTTATACTGTTTCACTTTGTTTGTGGCGGACCCTGCCACCTTTCCTGCTTCACATTGTTCTGGCAACTTTTTTTTCCTCTGAGGACAGCTTATTTATTCAGTTATGGGGAAAAAAAACAAACAAACATATTTCTGAGTGTGTTTTGTTGCCTCCTTCATATTGTATATAGTACAGTTCTAATTCTAGTTTTAATTTCTTCGACAAAACTACACAGTGCAGCTTTAACAGGTCGCTGATAAAAGGATCTTGCAATATCCTGAATACATGAGACGACTGGTCTGTATTAATCGACCTTTGATAAAGCATTCAGTTCCAGTGTGAGTCGATGGTTCCTCTGAAAGTTAATTAGTGAATAACTGTCAGCTGCTTCGTGGTGTGATGACATGAGTTCACAAGAAGTAAACTTGTGTGCGTGTGTGTGTGTTGAGTCGCTCTGCCACATGCAGGTCATCATTTCCCTCTCTTGCGATCGAGGCTCTGATTAGGATCGCCTCAGTTGTGCAATCACACCTCTGACAGTTCCATACCAGAGAAAGCAGCTCGGTCGTGTCAGCGCGCTGCTGCTGCTGCTGCTGCTGCTGCTGCAGGATGTGTCGCTGCAGCGTCCCACGCTGATAACACACACTGCTGCATTTCACATGAGATGCAAACTCACTTCCTTCAGTCCGCTCAGACACACACACACACACACACACACACACACGGAGGCTAGAGGCTACAGCTCACCCAGAGGGATCAGAGGGAAATCAACGGGAGGAAAACTTCTGGGCAGTCGGTGTGTGTGAGCAGGCTGGATGCGATGTGTGTGTGAGAGCTCGCTGAAGGTTTCAGCGCAGTTTGATCTCAACATCTCAACCTGCGACAACAGGAAACGAGAGGGAGAGAAAGAAAGAGCGCCAGGGACAGAAGTGAAACCTGCGTCGATGAAGGTAAGAGCTGCTTTAACGCTGTCAAGTTTTGTGTCGCTACTTTTAATTTGGAAAAGGTTTTGGATACAAAACAAAAAAACAAAATCTAAATTCAAAGAAAAATGCAGCCAGTAAGTTAGAAATCAGGCCCGTGTGTTATCTGAAGGCAGGGTTGCACAATGAAAGATGGGCAGCCCCTTTGTGCTGCACTAACAAAGAACTGCAAATATCTATACTTTAACTATACAGTTATGAATATGAACGTAGACCTGCAGATGATTCAGCAACAGATATATAATACAGCAGTTCTGGATTGTCATACAAAAGACTTAAATAATCACAACAAACTTTAAAAGCACTCATCCACCTGGATACATCATTAAAATCCTGTATTTTAAAAGCTGTGCTTTTCTAAACCACCCTGATGGCTGGTTGTTAGACACTAAGACACTGTTTGTATCTGTGGTTATGTGTCTGACACCAGCCTGTATTTATCTGTATACTCTGCTGTACACTCTGTATTTGAAGACACTCAGATATATTGCATGCACCCATGCACTTTAACCTTTTTTGATTGGGTGCTGTTATGTTTTCTCCTGGAGAATTGATACTCATTTGCAAATAAATAGATTTCTTTTCTCCTTATTTTGTTTTGCTTAGATTTGACCTTGAACCTGAACTTGACACAGTGTTATGGCCTAGTTGGATGTATTTTTAGGATTTATTTTAATATTCTCATTGAGTTTAATAATCTTGTTTACGCGGGAGTCCTGGCCAAGACAGCTACACGAAGGAACAAGCAACAACTTAAATCTCATTACATCACGATTCGACAGATACTTGAACGTTCATATCAGCTTTTTAATGTTATTCATGATCAGTGAATGTCATCCGTTGAAATGTGTTTGTAGGAAAAGGCGTGTACACTTTATTAGGGTTGTTCAAGTAAATGATTTTAATTTTTTAAATTTTAAATGAAAAATATTGATTTAAAAGTATTTCCTCAGTACAATGATATAGTTAATCAGTCAGAGTTTGAGTACCGCCGCTACTCTTTGAACCTGCCAGAGATTACAAGTTATAAGGAAGCGTCCCATTGGCATAAAAAGTTGACATCATCGTATGTCATCATCCATTTGCTCTCTGCAGCTTCGACCTCGCCATGCTCCTGGACTGCCTGAACTGAGGTGATGGAGAGTCCACAGTCGTCCACGGTGAGGCGGCGAGCCTGGATCAACAGCAGCCGGCAGTGGCCCACTCTGGAGCCCCTGGACCCTGAAGGGCCGCCGTGCAGCCTCCCCTCTGCCTCTATAGCAGACGACGACGTCTTTTCTGACGGTGAGTCCAAATGTGAGGAGAGAGTGAGAGACGCCTCCACGGATCTGTATCCACTGATGGAATGTAACTAAGTACTTTCACTTAATCACAATTTTGAGATAATTCTACATAATTAAACATTCTGCTTCTCTATACTTCCACTTCTTTACACGATGAGGCAGACTTTGCACTTTTCTCTCCACTACATTTATTTGATAACTTTAGTTACTGGTTGTACTCTGCTTCAGTATTTACATTTTCTGCTACTTTATACCTCCACTCCTCCATCGCATTATAAGGCAGGTACTGCACCTTTTACTCCACTCCATTTATTTGAAAACTTAAGTTACGTCATCAGAGCCAAAGTATTTACTTTTTAAAAATTGATTTATTTAACGTGGATCGCAAAAAAATGAAACCCTGATTGTCGAGGCTTAACTAAAGAATGATCGATTCCTGTAATCCTAAAATTCCAGTGATGGAGTGTAACTCAGTACATTTACTCAAATACTCTACTTGAATTCAATTTACAGGTGCTTTTTGTGCTACTTTATACTCCCACTCCAGTCCATATTGGAGGCAAATATTAATAGTAATTTTTACTCCACTAAATTTAGTTGATAACTTTATTTAACGTTACTTTGCAGATTGTAGCGGCATCAGAGCCAAAGCACCACATTTATCGGCAAAAGGATTAAAAAAAACAAAAAAAGAAAAGTCACTTTCACTTTTACCAAAGTAATATTTTGACACAATAGCTTTACCATTGGGTACTTTTTACCTCACTGTCTGTATCTACAGCCTCTGATCAAGTATTTGTAGCATTAAGGGAAAGTGCCCAGTTTGTCATCACTGTAGTTTCTTTCTTTACAAATACAACATAAAAGAAACTTGGATCACTTCTTTTTTTTTTCCATTATTACGTCAATGCAATCAAAGGTTCCACTTTTTCAGTGCAAACGTCCAAAACTTTTTATTTACAGTGTGCCTATTTATTTATTTTTGAAAAGGCTTCGGTGAGATAGAGGAAAAGAGCATGAAGATGTTTTATTTCATGAGGATTGTTCATAAAGCTGAAGTGTCGTACATCTGTGATTTCCACAGGATGCTTCACAGGAAAGATCGAGAACTGGCTCCTGGGTTGTGGGTGAGTCAGCTCGCTTTACTACTTTTTGTTCTTTGTAAGATGATATTTTTCGAGCACTAGTGTGCACTCTGAAGGACGAGGTGTCAGTCACTGGAAACTGGTTTAACAAACAGTAATATGAAAGTGGAAACTCTGTGAGGTCAGGTGTTCCAGGAAGACGGAGCGGTAAGGTAGCCACAGCTTTGTTTTTTGCCACAATGGCCTTTAGATGATGCATTTTTACAGCTTTGTTGGAAAAACAACAAGATTTTTGTTTAGTTCTTTGCAACCAGAGCAGTAAATGCAGCTTTTTAAGGCAACGTTGATTATGGGAAAAAAATGTTCAACAAGCCTTCCTGATGCTCTGTCACCAATGCGCTCCAGCCCTTTGACTTTTTCAAAATTTCCTTGTGGTTTGGTCTTAAAATAATTACATAACTAGAAGGAAATACCAGTTCCTTCTTCCTGTTTTGTAAGTGGTTGGAGGAAACAGTTAAGTACACACATGTTGACATTATTTAATGTCTCTTATGTCAGTCAGTGACAAGGAAGCAGCACTGGTGGCTCTCAGTGAGGTTCTGCATGTGTCATCAGTTGGAGCAAATACAGTAAAAGGAGAGGTGTGATGGTTTTTAATGGCTTCTGAGAACTCAGCACCAAAGTGGCCGCATGGTTTTGGAGGTGTTAATGCTAATGCCCCCTTGCATGTGAACATTTCTGCGTGAGGAAGTTGACAGAAAGCCTGTCGAGAGCTGATTAGAGAACAGATCTAACAAGCACATACTGTCGCTAGGCAGCTATCATACCGCAGATGAGGCCGTCTATGCAAACGCAGCCACTTATATGAGAGAAGCAGCATGCAAATGTCACTGACCGGATATATGTGGACGTGTGTTTAAGCATGAAATATTGGGATGTATCTTACAGGTCGGAGGCCCGCTCAGAAAACTTTGCTCAGCTGAGTTTTGGTGAGTATGAACTGAGACGAAGGAGCAATGTGCCGTTGAGCAGCGCCGGTCAGTTTTGGTATCAGAGCAAAAAACTCCTGCACACTGTTTTTTCTTGCAGTCAGGGATATTTATAGCAAAGCTTCGATTACCTAAAAGCGCTATATGTACAGAAATTGTGTTATCAATTCCCCTGAGTCCAACTGGGCAGCTGTGCATGAGCGTTTTTTTTGTGATTTTGTCGACCCTTGGTCTTCACCCACGCTCGTGTCGATTCACAGGTGTGGGAAGGTTTTGCACTGTTGATTTTGATATCTGTCCTGCACTTAACAAATTTACTGTCTGCCTGCAGTAAATGCAAATCAACTCCAAAGTGCACAGTTAAAAACGAAAAGGGTTTTCTTTTCTCTTAAACTCTGTCCGCAGCACGTATCCGGACTCCCTTTACTTAAAGGTGCACTGTTGTTTTGGGAAAGAAATTTTGATCAGAGGAGATTTTTGACTGATTTTTTCATGCATACACCAAAATTAAACCAAGTTAAGAAACTTTGTCTCCATTTTCGTGACTGAATAAACAGAATAAACAAACTGAGCTTAGAGGGCAACACAATTTCATCCTGTTTTACTTTGTTTATATGTGGCGAACTCTGACAACTTTCCAGCTACAAACAGTGTTCTGGAGACCTTATTTTTCTCCACGATTTGATGATTTTCCTGGTGCCTTTTTTTTTTTTCTTTAACTGTAAACGGTGATAATCTGTTCTCATGTACACAAACGATGACTTAAATCATTGACTTTGTGTCTGTTGTTCAGAGTCTGTGCTGAAAGGCCACCACTGTGATGATGAGCTGGGTCTTGGTGCTGATGGTAAGTCCACACACACACACACACACACACACACACACACACACACACACACACACACACACACACACACACACACAAAGAAAACTAACAAAGCAGGAAACGTCCTTGTAGGAAAATGAGGCGCACATCATGAATGTTCAACAAGCTCATGCTTTGTCATGCTGCGGATATCAGTGGTAATGTGTCACGGAGATGTCCAGTGTTTCGCAGTATTACTGTATCTCTGCCAAGAAGGACATTTTTTCAAATGGGGAAGTTCCTTTTTTAGAAAATACCTCAAAAGTTATTTCACAACAGATGCTGACTACACTGACTGTTCAGAAACAGCCTTATCAGGAAAGGAAAGCTAAATAAAGGTCAAACCATCACATTATTTTACAATTCTGTGTGCTAAAGACCAACAGCAGAATTACATAATACATTTTCATTTCATTGCTAAATGCCTTTAAGTTTGTACGTCCTTTGGTTGACAAAAATAACCTTACCTAAACATGACATACAGTACAAATTCATTTTTGAGACGTGTATTAATAAAACCTTCTGTTTTGTTTCAGCTTCTGTGTTAAATGGTGGAGAAGTTACACCTGAGGCTGAGTGAGTAGTAACCTGATAAGACATGTTGTTCTCTTTCATGGGCCTCATATTTTAATCAAGTCTAGTCTCACAATCCAACAGGCATGTTTGACTTAACTGCCCCACCCACCACCAACACCACCAGCGACACCACCACAGTCGGCTGAAGCTGAGTGTCTTCACTGATATTCATAAGTCCTGGTTGCATCCCTGCATGCTGACGCTGCTTTTAACTGAAAAAATTAAAAAGTGTATATGAGAGGGCACTTGTTAATCACGTGACTATAATGTTGTTTTAAAAGAATCGTCAAAGACAGTCTGTGAATCTACTTAATCAATGCTAAAGATGCTAAACTTGACAGTCTGGGCTGTCAGTAACTTTCTTCTCCCTCCCTCTGTGCTGACCATGAAGCCTCGCCCAGTATCCTCCAGGTCACAGCAGACTCACCAGGTCAGTGGCAAAACCTCTTCCTTGTTAAATGTGGCTGTGTCGTAACGCTATTGTTAAGATTCATACTTCAGACTACTGAGTGTTTCCTCCACATCTGACGTGTAGGTCACTCTAACTTTTCACGTGTCGCCTACAGCACCCCCCGTCAGGCGCTATGTCTGCCGATGGTGAACTTGGGCCACAGCATGGCCTCCAGCTGCCTCTCCTCCTCCACCTGCAAAACTACATCAAGGTGAGACTTCAACCTGAAAGACCTGCTTGGCAATTTGCAGCTTTTCAGATCAGCTTTTCTCTTCAACTTCTTTCTTTTTGTTTGTTTTTACCTGAATATTACAGTGTACATGTTCTGTATTTGTAGCATTTAACAGTGACCACTGTGACCTCACAAAACACATTTTTGTCCAATACTGAACAAATCCTATTATAATTGTGACAACATTTTACTCAAACAGATACTAGGACAGAATGATGAAGTGATGACTATATATATCCGGTAACGGTCGAAGGTCAACTTCGCTGTGACATCATAACATACAGCAAGATAGAAAGGAATGTATAAAATGTCAGAGACATTTGTGAAAAATGCTATTTGCAATTTTTGCTTCTTTTGTCCAAACAGTGGGCTGAAACCAAAAGACTCCTATCATAAACAACAAAGTGAAGCGGGAAATTTGTCCATCTAAGAAGCTTGAACCAGCAAATTTGATGTTTGATGTCTTTGCTTGAAAAATGACAGACACAATTAAACAATAAAAATAGCTGATGATTGACTGCCTTTTTCGATGAAATACTGATCAGCTGACTTATCATAACCGCTCTATTTGCAAACATGTTGCAACCAGCTTGATGAAAGTATTCGCGAAGCCCAAATTCACAAATATGCCTCATGGTTCCAAACAACTGTATCCCTCCTTTGTTTTACATGCGCATATCAGCATATCAGAGGTCCTGCAGATGTGTTCGGAGGATGCGGAGGAGACTCTGTATGAGCTGGGCTTCGGCAGCGATGAGCCACAGGTCACGGTTCGAATCCCTCCTCGCTTCTTCACCTTCCCCTCCCTGGCCGAGGGCATCAACTTCCGCCTCTTCCTGGACTCCCAGCTGCGGCGGATACGAGAGGAAGACCCCAGCCTTTCCCTCGCCAGTAAGTCTGTGGAGTCAGAACACTGTATGAATTTGTATGTCATTGCTTGATGAGTGGTACGGTGAGATGATTCTGGGATGCAGCATATGAGATCCATCCCACTTGTATTCATCAACATTATATTCTTCCCGCAGGTCGTTTCAGACAGGTGCAAGTGCTCACGGCGATGGCCAACGCTTTCTACTCCCTCTACTCCCATGTGTCGCGCACTCCCCTGCAGAAACTGGCCACACCGGAGTTCAGCTTCTCGTCCCCCGTGGAGAGGATCGAGCGCTTCAGGAGCACCGTTCGCAGCGAGCCCCGGTCGCCTGTCGAGAGGCTGAAGGACACCGTCTCCAAGATGTGTCTCTACACGGGCTCTCCTCGCGGGTCAGACTCCACCTCTCCGCAGCCATCGCCCCAAAAAAGGTCCAGCCTCCCCGATGTTGTAGATATAGTCCTGGAGAAAGTCAAGATCGGGGTGAGCAAGAAGCTGGATTTGGGGGAACGTAACAAGGGTGATTTAGATGCGGATGTGAGCCCCACCATGGATGGTGATAAATCATGTGGCACTGGGAAGGAGGAGCAAACACAGCAGACTGTGGTGGACACAGAACCTCTTCAAAGTGGAAATCAAAACTGTGAGATGCAAGACGGTCAGCAAACAGATAATGTCCGTGCTGATGACAAAGGCGTCAGAGCGGCAGATCTCGACAGCGGGACTTACAGAACATCCCTGGCGTCGTCGTTGTCGGGAGAAACTGTGATAGAAAAAGATCATCGGCTTCTTGCGCGTCAGCCAGAGCTGGACTCAACTCAGAGCCACACGGAGACGGCACATCTAAAACCAGTTGCCAAGGTTACGTATGATCTAATCTGCCCGCAGATAGTCGAGAGCACACACCAGGCGCCTTTCAGCACGCGTTGTCCGAAAACAAACACTCCCATCTCCTCGGTGACAGAAAGCATAGACAGATCATGTCCTGGATCGCAAGCTGCTGCCTCTGAGGCCTCACACTCAGGTGCGTCAGCATCACTTCCTGTCATGGCCTCCGACAGTGGCTTCACCCAGTGCTACATCACTGTCACGAGCTCAGAGGGTGAAGCGCCGGATTCCACTCCTGCTTGGACCGTCCCACCCGTCCTGACGTGTGAGGAGCCAATAAGTGAGGGGTACCTGAAGCCACTGACACAACAGGGCCCGGGGCAAGTTTCCTCTAACCTGCAACAAGTCAACTCCTTTGAGCTGGAGGAGGTACAGTAGTTGCAACAGACCTGCACATGTATAGTATATGTACGGAACGAGAGGCTCAGCAGCGGTGGTGAAAGAGATAGTTTGTTTGAGTTACAAAATTGCTGCAGAAAATTTATTTGTCGTGTTTAACTCGTGTGGCTCCTTTTTCAGTAAATCACATGTATTAATTTTAAAGGAAATTCACCTTGTGTTGTGTCACACCATAGTGCTTAGTGTCCAATTCATTATTATTACTATTACAGGTGACCCCAAAATCAAAACACATATTTTTCTTCATACTTGTAGTGCTGTTTAACCATCCAGACTGGTTTGGTGAGAGTTTTGGAGATATCCACAGTAGAGATGTCTGCCTCGGGACCAGATGCCACTGGGCAAAAAAAAAATCCCCCCAAAAAACCCAAAAACCCAACAGCGATGTTTCTTTCCAGAAATCATGACTCAGTTTCTCAAGATAATCCACAGACCGTATTGTGAGCAGTTTCACATAGGAACTGACTTTCTCTCTACCGAGCTGCGTCCGCGAAACCAAATCACAGTCAGAATGACGCATGAGAGGATGTCGACATTAATCGTGTCCTCAGTTGAGCTGTAACGTTAGCTAGACTACTTAGCTCAGTTGGCTAGCCTCCTGCCCATTATGTTTGAAAGAAGGCAGGCATTCTGCGGTCATCTAGATGGATGGATGCAAATATGTGTCATTCATTTTGTGGGTGAACCATCAACTGCCAAGATTTTTCTTTCAGGCATTTTTTCCCCCCATGTCTTTTATGCTGAATAGGTTGTTTTCAGAATCATTTTGAGTCATCATTTGTCATACAGGCACAGAACCAGTAAACAGAATGGATTTGGGTCAGGCTGTTATTTATCAGATGGATTAGACGGCTCATTCTTTGCATTTCATCGCTAAAGGGGTTTAAATATTGTAGTTAGATTATGACACAGCATCCAATGATGACGAAACATTGCTCAGCTTTAATGATGTATATTTTCTACAAGATGCAGAACAGTCATACCGTATGTAATATAATTCTCATGTCTCCACAGGTGCATAGTGCAGGAGAGGAAGATTTTGGACAAACAACCTACCAGTTCACTGAAAAACATCAGTACAAAGGTGCGGCATATTTGTGTTTGACATTTCTTGTATGAACGCAGGTCGCAGGCGGCCGTTAGAACCGTTCCTCTGCTACACTGCGCCCGTGTCTTACAGGAACGTGACAATTGTTTGTGTGTTGTCACCAAATTGCTGACCCGTTCACAACAAAAACGGCACTCAGCCGGTTCAAACGGCTCTAAATGTGAAAAGAGAAAGGGCGTCGCCAGCTGCCGCTACCAGAACACTTCCCCTCAGAGTTTACACAAGAATATTTATAGAAATGCACAAACTCATTTTTGTGTGTTACCAAAAAAAAATCTTGTTAAACTTGATTATGTTACTCTGGGCCCACTGCACACTGGTTGTTGTATTTAGGTCAAACATGATATGAGGAATTGAATAGTTTAGACAAATGTATGTAAATAAAGGATGAATGTGTGGGCACTTGTATACGGGTTATTGAGCAGGTGTACTGTGCATGCCTTTGTGTGTCTATTCGGGTCAGACCCCAGCTGCAGTTGTGCTGTGATGAACAGTGCATGGAGTTGTCTGACCGTGTTTGTGCCCCTTGTGTAGGTGAAGTTATCCGTGGCGACAGCATGCAGTCAGACAGCAGCGGCTACGCTGACGAGGAAGTCGGCCTCACACACAGCAGATGACAGATGAAGACGTGTCAATAACATTTTATCGCCTGTGGAAGTTTTTCCTGCACTGACGATTCGAGTTTCTGTGACTAAGTATTTGGAAAATGCATCCAAGCAAGGGCCTCCAGTAAAACAGGCCCTGAAGATTGAAATCTCATGGTACTGGGTCACACGTGACACTTTCAAAGGCGACGTACACCGAAGAAGCTTTTGTTTCCCAGTGTGAACTGTTTCTGCTCAGAGCTCTTACTGAAAACACAATCTTGTAAATAATTGAACATAAAACTATTCTCCTAGGTCTTTATGAAATATTGTGTGGATGTTATGTTATTATGCCACTGTAAGGCATCTTATTTATTTAGTTCTTGTAAACTTTAGCAGAGGAGCATTAGGAGCCATCTTGACTTCTTGACAAACTGGTATGGTTTGTGTACGGCCCAGGACGGGAAGGCTCTACAGCGGGTGGTTTAAACCGCCCAGAGCATCACTGATACCAATGTACAGAGGTGAGGTGGGATGTCTGCACAGAGCCAAACGGATGCTAAAAGCACCAGTCTGTAGTATCTGCCACCAGAATATCGAGCAGCTTCATTCCCCACACTCTTCAAATTATCATCAACACTCAATTAAATGAACTATTTTTGTGTCTGTGTGAATATAGCACAAAACAAAATCAAACGTAGTTTCTTTGGTGTTGTAAAAATGATAAATAAATGTACTTTGAACCTTTATTTACGGGTTGTCTGTCCATCCCATTCTTGTGAATGTGATGTCCCAGAAACACACTGAGGGAATTTCATCAAATTTGGAAAATCGAAAAAGTCCACTCGGACTCAAGAACGAACCGATGAGGTCTTAGACGTCGAGGTCACTGTGACCTCACATGACATTTTTTCATCTTACACGTCTTACAGGATAAAATGATGAAGTGATGACTTTATATCCAAACTGTGCCATCAAAACATTCTGCAAAAAATGTTCTATTATTCAACACCACATTTCAGGGTAGTAACTCTAGTAAACGTCATTCAGTCTTGGGGCTAGGTGATGTGGCCTTATATTGCAATACAAGAAATACATTTAAAAATCTTATATTTATTAATAATTTAATAATAGGTTACACTGGGTACATACCGAATATAGTAGGGATGACTACTGGTACCGTCCTGACAAATAATCACCAGTAATGAGAATATAATGAATAAATGTGTACAACCAACTATTAGAAAAAGTGAAACAGTTTACTCTAATGCAGTCAACACTTAAACCACATCAGGATACAATGATATCCATAATCTCTCATATCATTATAATGCCGTCATACCAACACACTGACCGGCTCCACTCAATCAGGAACTAGAGTAAGTTATGACAGCAGCTGTTTACAAAAATTCTTTATTGGAAACAAAGTCAATTTCACATGAAGCTCACATTGTAGTTCATTGTTTTTTTTCTAAAACTGGGCGATATTTTCTACTATCACAACAAAGAAGTCTCAAATGTGTAGATGTCATCATTGGTCTCGGCACCTAAAATTCCCTAAAAACCAGCAGTCGAGTTCCTTCTTACAATAAACACACAAACAGTATGCAGATCTGCCTTTTCGGAGAATGAGGTTACATTTAACACACTGTACTACAGTGAGAAGACGTACAGAAACTTGGTCAGCCTGCATTTGTGCAAAGGACATTATCTTTTCAAGTAGTGCAAACTGTTTACCATCCATACTTATTTCAGATGAGTGCAAGGCCGTGAATAAACATAGATGCAAATACAGTAAGGTAAGTGGTAGTGGTGAATCTGCACACTGAGGTACAACAGGTAGTTGGAGAAAGTAATCTTGATAATCAATATTGTTACAGGAAACAAAAAAAAATGACAGGGGTTTAAATGATGACAATATAGGGAATTAAGAGCACAAGATTTGAAAGTCAAGGGTAAGTAGTAACCTTTTTAATGATTTTAACGGGAACAAGGCTTCAGGAGACTCACATTGCTTTGTCCCACTTCATCCATTAACTTTGTTTTAAACTGAAATGGATTCATTGATCTCATGCCATGCAAAGACAGTGTGCTAAAAGTGGAGCAACGGAAAACAAAACAAAAAAATGACACCTCATAACACTTCACACTGTTTCTTTCTCAAATTCAGAATTAAATGGCACCAAAAAGTAGATTTCTCATTGAACTATAAGGTTGTATTTCTTAAATTATCCTCACGTTCAATGATTTCTTAAATGTCTGTAAATGAAAAAACATGATCGTAAGAGATTTTTTTTAAAAATGCTCCGAACAAAAAACAGACATCAGCCTGACTTTTGCATGAAAATCTTTAAAAGGGGCAAAGTTGCACACGTTACAGGACAATTAACTTTCAGAAAGCTGAGTCGACTGACCTTCATCTCATTTCTAATTTGGGAACGAGTAAAGAGTATCACAACTTTGACATGGTGAGTTTCAGCTGACAGCAGACTTAAATGACTTTAAAATGAATGGGGGAAATGTCAAAAATTCAAATCTTGAAGGTCAAACATTAAAAGCATCAGAGAGGAACAGTCTGTGATTTTAAGGTTTCAAATGAATACAAAACAAAGACACATTTTAAATACTCACACGAGCTCATGTGAAAACAGGACAGTCTTTAAAATAGTTTTCCTCTGATATCGGATCAGCAGAGTCCTTTTCTCTCCAAGTTTCAGCACATGGCAAATTTTTCTTTATTTCGTTCATCCGTGTGAACGGGGATTAAGCAAATCACCAATAATCAGCAATTTCATAGCCCAATTTCTACAAACCCCTTCGCTCAAATTTGTCTGCAGTTATTTGGCATCTCACTGCCATAACGGCATTCATGATTTGAGAATATTAAACTTTAGTTTTCTTGGTTTCTATGTCTGAACACTGAACAAACAAAAACTGAACACAAAAAAGCATTTAAAAATAACTGGTGACAAATAATGTCAATGAAAGGGGGGGCATGAGTTTTAGGGCAACTAAATCTTCATTGGCTACAAAAAGGAACTGAAGAAAAAAAGCTCCTGGGGTTCATCTGGGGACAGAAAAAGTCTCCATTTCCAAATCTGAGGTAATTCACGTTATTTGAACTCTTCACAAAAGTGCCTTCTTCGTTCAAAGTGGATATCCATCCCGCCATTGCGGTGTGGCGAGTTCGAGTCTGTGAGGAAGTAGACAACGTCACTTCCCTCCAGCCATGATTTTGAGGTACTGCAGTGCATTGTGGGCTGCACTGGCTCGAGCGGCGTCTATGCTCGGAGCGAAGCCGTGGCACACTGTGATCGGCTGCGTGGACAGCTCGACTAGACACTGGCACAGGCCGCTTAGACTGCGCTCCTCTGAAAAACAATAAAAAAAGAAGAACTTTAAAAAATCAAGTTTCTCTTTCAAGGTTTTGACTGTAAAATATTTTTCCACCATTGATGGCACTTTGGCAGTGTCTCCGTAGGTTCAAAGACATAGATGATGTGTCTCAGCCTTGACTACAGCATCATTTTGTGGCATTTCACTGACAGACGTTATGGCCATGTTCCATCTGATATGGTTTTGGACAGTTTTCTACTCTTTTATTTATGCGCCATCTCTTTTAACATAAAACGTATCACTGGCCACATTTATAGGCATTAAGTAACACAGACAGCTGCCATACTTTGTAGTCCTTTAATCTGGGCTTGTAGTCCTTTAATCTGGATGTATGGCTATTAGAGTGAGTAAATTTAATCTATACTTTGCCAACACATAAAATCAAGTATAAAGTAAAAAAAACAGTATTGGACTGAGTGGTAGGATGAAAGATTTGTAACATCAGAAATGTGAATTTTTACGTGATGAGCTTCAATAATTTTAACAAAAAGGAATTAAAAGACAGATTTTCATTTTAGTACTATAACAATACAACTAATAACATTTGTTTTTAATAATCCTTGTTTATGAGATCATATGAACACAATTCTTATAATCTTAAACATGCTCGATGCTTGCTCCTCAATAAATTCCAGCACAAATAACAAATACATTTCAATCATTTAGCTTGTAAATTCAGCCCGAAATTAGTCAGCATTCCTGCCCATCTGTGAAGGGCTGCCTACATATAAAATGGATCACTGTGACAACATACAGCTGCAGGCTACTTCCTCCTCCATATCTGATGACACTAATACAAACCACACATCACGCCATTTCATTGTGGCTTGCTGCTCTCAACAAGTACCCAAGAGGTTGTGACATTCTTAGCATAAGGCAGATGTGAAAGCAGTACGAAGCATCATACAAAAGCCTGCATCCTTATGATGGTTATCATGTGCACAGTGCATTTTTGTGTTAAACTGCTGCCATTTGTAAACCCACCTAGATCCAGGTAACTGACATCGAAGCGCTGCTCCACAGACAGGTCGTTCAATAAAGAACAGAAGTTGGAGTCGGATGGCATTCCCAGAGGGTGGCTGCGGAGCTGGAGGATCTTCTCTCCAGCAGAGTTACGCAGCGAGTCCCACGTGCAGCTGAAGCCTTTACTTTTCCCCGACTCGGCTCTGTTCCCCATGTGCTGTGTGTGCAGCGGAGATTAAGTTCATTAAATAAACCCCGTTATTATCTTCAAGCAAGATGTATGAGCAAGACACGGGGCAATAGGGTGGCAGTTGTATAACCTAATGGCATTCTGCATAACATGAAAGACAAACAACTGAAGATGGCCAACATGATGAAACAACAATACAAACAAAATATTTGCATGAGGTTAGCCACATGCAGTGTTGCGCACCCTTTCCCGTAATTTGTGGAATAATTTTACACGCAGTGTCTTTGTAGACTGATGCACGGATAAAAGTTTTATCTGTGTTTCTCACCATGGTGAAAGTGTCATCTTCTGTGTCAGCGTCGTTGCTGGTCCTCAGGTCGACTGGGACGTCGTGTATACGCGATAACATCTTAGCTGCTGCGTTCCTCTTGGCTAGTTTCTTGGATGTTCCACTTCCTGAAGAGAAACAGCAGATAAAGATATGATGCACAAAAAAATGACCCCTTTTTGATGACAAGCCTGAAAAACATTTCTGCTCAGAGTGAGTTAGCCTAATCTCTACTTTGTTGGATGGGACGACATATTGTCCATATTTTCTGCACAATGTCCAAGAAAAGAAGGATAATGCATTTTACCGATTTCAACAAATCTCTCGACTCTGCAGGTCATTGTGAACTCTTTGCGGTGTGCTGGACCAGACTCCTGGGTGACAGTGTACTCTGGCAAACGCCATCCTTTCTGCACCACCAACTCCTGGCAAAGAAGTATACAAACAATTATTTTTAAAAGCAGAGGGCATGCAACTATAAACTGTGCAGATGTTGCTAATAACACAAAACTTTGAAGGACTGACTAAACAGTGACATAATCTAGTCTTAGTAGACGAGACTTAATAGATAAAATAGTTAAAACCTTAAACTGCACTAGTTATCTTTGTTTAGTAAATCACCTGCAGTGCTCCTACAGGGTTACATTCAGACTGCTGAGAACTGCCTGAGGTCTTCATCTCTGACTGGGAGCTGAGCAGAAGATAAAATAAAACAAACACAGAAGAGGAAGTAAGGAAACCACACAGATCACCATCTAAAATGTGTGCAGTTATTTGACATGCCAACATTAGCTGATGTTGGCCAAAACCATTTCAACTTGAGAGCCAGTGTAAAGAAAGGAAAAATGCCTCGTACAAAACTGACCTGTCTCCATCAGTAGACCCGTCAACCCCAATAAAGCCGTCCACTCCAACGCTAACTCCAGCGGGACCTCCGAGGCCTCCCTTGAGCATCTTCAGAGCAGCCTCGGCTGCTTTGTGCTTGGCTGCCTTCTTGCTGGGCCCTTGGCCGGTGCAGCTGATCTCTCCAACGGAGACGCGGAACGTGAAGTTGGGCTGGTGGGCCTGTCCCTCGGCCTTCAGCAGGTCGTACACTGGGGTCTTGCCTATCCGCGTTCCATACTCCTGCAGCAGACTGATGGGCGTCTTTCCGGGATTCACAGCCAGCATTTGCTCAATACTAAAGAGAGAGAAGCCCAGCACTGTTCAGCTCGCTCCAATCTATTAAACTCAGTGTGAAAGTAAAACAAAATTCCCTTTACTTCCTTTATGATATATAGATTCTTTGATTCATACAAAAAGTATACAAGAAAATATGAAAGAAAAACAACTATGTTACTTAAAATGGTAGTTAAAACAATGCAAGGCTGGAGGATGCTATGTTACAAGTATGTTCTCAATGGCAGCACATAGACCACTTGTCAATCATTTTGTACATCTAGCAAGAACTAATGGAGTTGGGCCTAATAAAGTCCTGCAATAAATCATAGGTTACTATGTTCAGTTTAAGATTAATCTGTTTTAGCAT
Source organism: Acanthopagrus latus (assembly GCF_904848185.1). Lineage (NCBI taxonomy): Eukaryota > Metazoa > Chordata > Actinopteri > Spariformes > Sparidae > Acanthopagrus > Acanthopagrus latus. The sequence continues at coordinate 11,991,929 of NC_051044.1, read as the reverse complement.
GGTATTCAACTATATGGTCATTTATGGAGGTTTGAAGTAGTTTGTAGTGCTTCTGATTTGTATACTGAGAGGTGTTTACACTGTCCACCCTTATTAGGATGGACAAGGTAGCAGAAACACTTCCCCGCATTAGCTGTTTCTAATAAACTACCATCAGAACAGCTTACTTGTTTAAGTTTGAGCATGAACTCTACAGGAACAGTGTACACTGCTTACAGTGTAATAAAAAAGTATCACATTAATAAAGTTTAGGTCCCTATGTACAAACAGCAAATCCGTAAATTATCAACAAACGGAAAACATAGAAACGTATTTGATTTACTCAGTTGATGACCAAAGGGGTTATGCATGTCTAGATGGAAGTTTAATGACAGTAAGGTAAGGTTGACAACTGCATCTTCAGGTCACACAGCTGGGACCTTAATAAGAAGCTATTCGAGTACAGTATATGTAAAACAAATGTCAATGTGTGAGACAGAATTCAAAACAGTAGTTTTGCTGGGGCTTATGATCCAATACATCTCTACAACAAAAGGATTTTATTATCTGGCTCCCTTGCTAGCCACTGTGCTATGCTAGCTTAGCTTCTGTGCAGCTTCACCTGGAGCACCCGGAGTTTCTCTTCCAGCTGTCCGATGCTGTCTCGTCGTTCATTCCCTATTTCACACAGACAGAGCCGATCGGTTTCGGATGGTTAATCCCCCCACCACAACAGACACTTGCTTTCATTTGACGGTATTTTCGCTGACTGATAGTGAGGCGACGACATGTGAAGAGCAGACGAAGCCCCCTTTTCGCTCCTACAGAACACACAGCCTGCCGAGTCCGTTTCGGAGCACAGATATGACGTAGGACGTTTCCCCGCGAAACTCGAATTCCCATTGGTCCGCGGACGCTTCGGGTTAGTTCGTTTAATACAGCGGAAAACACCGAAGTCAATAGTTTGAGGTGGAGATTGATGCATGGACCGTTAATGAGGTAACGTTCAGGTGTTTGTGTGCAGCCACCTCACGGACGATGTTTCATCACAACAGAAACAGGTGAATAACCACTTAGTTAAAAAAAAAAAAAGTCGAATAAAAAAATAAACTGATATTGTCCTAATGTAAAAAATATTTATCCAAAACTAGAAGTCGGCCATTTAAAGTTGAGCATGAAGTAACGTTAGAACGAAGTAACGATATCTTGCGCGTGCCAAGCTAGTACAGAAAATGAGCGTAGCTCAAGTAAATATACTGACATAGACACAGGATGTCTTACCTTTTAAAATGATCATCTTTAGTGTGGGAAGTTTGTATTACAAACAAAAGGAACGTACTTCCGAGGAGCTAGTTAACCTTTCCTTTAACGAAAGCCCATTTGTGTGGTACTTTCTCTTCCACTGCACTTGCCTGACAGTCGTTAGCTGGTTGGCTAGTTAGCTGCAAGAAATAAACTAGAGAGCCGAAATCACGCCTCTTCCGGTGGACCCCATGGGATTTTATTTCGGAAAACACTCCTAGGTAGTTAACGAAGAAAGGCAAATAATACTATGATCCTGTTTGAATTGTGCAATGAATTAAACATATGATGTTTACTTATTTAAAAGATAATTTAGTAAAAGTTAAAAAAAAAAAAGTCACAGTTAGTTGTAAATAAAGTAAGCTATTATAACTTATTTTTTCTTTTATACTTTATCTATGGTGATAGGTTGTGGCTTCTTTCCTGTGACAAATGTACTCATTGTAAGTTGCTTTGGACAAAAGTGTCTGCTAAACGCCCTAAATGTAAATGTAATCTAGTTTTGTGTTAACTACATCATCTATGTCATCAACATTAACATGGCCGCCAACATGGCCACCAACCAGGCACAGAAAAAGTGCTAAAAAAGTTCTAACAAAGGTGAAAATCACAAAAAAACCTGGTCATTTTGACGACTGCTCTCATGTAAAAGGAGAGTTTGTCAGTTTTGGGAGCAAGCTAAAGAACAGGGTTTGCTTTACAATGTCTTAAGTTAAGGGTTTTGGTGAGCATTCAACAAGACAATGTCACTAAAGTGAGTGTTAGCTGTGTAGTCTTTAAAACTATGTATTTCCACAGTGTTATATTTCATAAGTTTTATGACATACTGAGACTTTATTGAGCTATAATTATCTTTTAAATTGACAACCATATATGTGATTCATGACACATTCGTCTTCCCCCATTCACTATGAGACAAAGTTTTAACAAAATAAAATCCCCTGGAGCAAGCCGGAAGGGACGTGACTTCACCCTTTCTAGTATATTTTCTGCAGCTAGATAGCCAGCCAGCTGACAGCTGACTACCCACCCAAAAGTACTGGAAAAAAGGTACCAGAAAAATGGACATTCTTAAAGGAAAATTTCACCCAAAAATTAAAATTCCGTCATTATCTATTCATCGTCATGCTGATGGAAAGTTGGATGAAATTTCCTAGTCCACAAAACATTTGCTGAAGCTTCACAGCGAAACAATGTTGCAGCATTCATCTAACAAAACAACTATGTAGATAGGGACTTATTTTACTATGTAAAAAAAACAACCAAAGAAAGACATAAAATGGCTACATACAGCTCATCCTGTATGATCCAAGTCTCTGAAATATCTGAGATTATTTACACCCTTTTTTGAATCCAAAGTCTCCAATGTTGCAGATTGGATAGTGTGTCTGGGGTGTAAAATAATGTCTTATTAAATCAATTTGGGATGTCAGGAGCGTGACTTGGATTCTGTGGATGAGGTGTATTGAGCCATTTTATTTATTTATTTCAGTTTTGTACGTTTTATAACAAGTCCTTATCTACTTCAATAGTTTAAAAGAATACTGTAACGTTGTTTTGCTGTGAAACTCCAGAAATGTTTTGTGGAAGACAAAACTTCATCTGATTTTCCAATGAAATGACGGTGAGTAGATAATGACGGAATTTTAATTTTTGAGTAAAATTTATGCTTTAAGTAACTGCTAGTACAGTACAAACTGTACTTGAGCAAATAATGATTTATTTTAGCTTGACAACTGTTATTACTTTCTGGCTCGGTGTGCAATAATTTGTCATGACTAAAAATTACCAGAAGAGGGCGACAATCAGTCACTAATCTGCCCATCTGATGAGCCTCTCTGTCAGGGTGTTTTTTGTACTTTAAGGCCTTGGGTTGCCTGGCACCTGTCAACACCATGACCAACACGGAAACACAGGAAACTTGACTAGTTTGATAAACTGACCCAAAGCTAAAAATTAGGGTTTGGACCCAAAATAACTGTGTAACAAACGTTGCTACAGCAAACAAAACAGCAAACTTTATTTGTACAGCACCTTTTAAAACAAATGTACAACATGCTCTAATTAAGCTATTTCAGCACTACAATTGAATAAAGCCAATTAAAAGTACCAAAATAAAAAAGACTCAAGACTAATCAACAGTCAGTTATACATCAAAATACCACATGATATGAACTAAGAGTATTGAGAATGTGTTGTATGCCTATCTAGCCAAAATGGCAGGACCAGACTTTATCCTTTTAGTATGTTTGTGTGAAGAGATGGAGGAATGTTTTATTTATTTATAGTCCACGCCAGCAAAAATTGGTGGTATTGCGATTAATTATTGAGTACGGCTTTGAGCTGACAGATCTAATTTTGGTGGTGTTTCTTTGCTTAGTTTGGATCTCGTTTGCCTTGTTGAATACCCAGAGGAGTCGTGCAGACCCTTAAAATCCTTCGGACCCACAAGTTCAGAACCTCCTGCCCAACTAATGTAGCAGCACTTCCATAAAATATTTCAGGACATTTTCCACCTTTCCATCATATCCTTTATTTCTGCGGCTCGACAATTAATCCCACGACGGCTTGCTCATAAACCCACGCTGGCCACTGTTGAAATAGAGCTTGGACTGTGATGGCTTCATTCACTGGCATCAGTGTGTCAGTGTGGATAAGCACATTTTGCCAAGTGCAACACAAAATGAACGGGCCATGACAATGAGTAAAGTTGTCTCCCATTTGAACTCCCAAACCTACAATCAAAGCACTGTGATTTATCTGTGACCAGAGTACACCCCTCCTGCTCATTATTCATACTTTCAGCGTTAATTTGCTTTGTTAGCCGGGCCTTCATTTGCCAGTCGTAAGCCCTAATTTATTGACCTATAACGTGATAATGTAAGTGTTTTTATTGAGCTTGTGGTTAAATCACTGACTGAATGACATCAGAAATGAATTCCGTCTTCACAGTAACAGTGCATCCAAAATGTATGTGCACACAAACACACTTTCCTTTTCCCTGTCTTGGCCTGTTGCATTAGTGTGTGTGGTTCTTTGCTTGCCAAAATCATCAGTAGATATCTTCAAGCATGGAGCAGTATGAATGCTCTCCTCCCCCCCCCCTTCCACAATATGATGTGTTTCCTTTTTTGTGTGTGTTTTGATCCCTCTCTTGCGGCCAAGCTGTGCTGTGGTGAGGCGCGGGTTCGAGTGGCGCTCCTGTGTTATTTTTGGCAGCAGCAGTGGTTGGTGGCTGTTGAGGAGAGAGGAGACAGAAGGGGGGATAGCATGAAGCCCAGAAACCAGAGGCTGTTTAAGGGATTTCTGTCTGAAGGAATTGCTTTGTAACGATCAGAGACTCATTATGGATGTGTGTGCACTCATGCATGAATGCACACACACACGCACAGACGCAGAAAAAGGCTGGCATGCACATTCGTTCATTTAACACTTCACAAACACCTCATATATGTGTTCTCATTCACAGACCACACACTCTGAGTTTCTAAATTGCTCAACATGTGAAATGTTTTTTTTTTTATTTTTATGGTTGAGCTGACATTTAAATCTACAGCAAATTTAGATATGTTGGCTTCATTTATTTTTCTGCTACTCTGTTCCTGTCACATGGGAACTATTTCTTGTTTGTCAACCACTTTGGTGACGCTCTCTCTCCTCTGTGGGAGTCAGTCTGAGACATGCCGCCTGCTCAGGCAACATGCAGTGTCAGACATTCACGCTCCTCCCTCCATGCTTCTGAAAACACCATTTGAAAAAGATTTTCTCCAACTCTATTCTTGGCCACAGATCAAGAGAACGTTATTACTCTACTTTTATTTATTTATATATTGTGGTGGTAGTGTGTGTGAATGTATGCGTGCATGTGAGTGTGTGTGTGTGAGTGATATGTAATTGTGTATGTATGTGTGTTAACCCACAAAGATATTTCAATTTCTTCAGAATATTAAATAAACATGCAGCAGCAGCAGCAGCTTCAGTGAAGCGCTGCCTGCCAGTGGGTTTTGGGTTGGATGGGTGGCGGTGCTGGTGGTGAAGGGGGGAGAGGGGGTTTGTGGCCGTGGCTCTCGGGGGGTGAGGCAGCTCATGGTCAGGGCCCCCGCCGGACACACTGGCGCCTCGCGCTGGAGGACTTCTGAACCACCACACTCCTCCACCAAAACCCTGCCAACCCTGGCTCCCTGCTCCCGCTTCCAACCCAAATCACTCAACTCTCTTTTTGCATTTGACTCTCTCTCTCTCTCTCTCTCTCTCTCTCTCTCTCTCTCTCTCTCTCTCTCTCTCTCTCTCTCTGTCTGTCTGACTGTCTCTCTCTTCTCCCTCCTTCCTCCATGAGTCTTTTTCCTTCTTCAGTTTCCTCATTCAGTTGATCCAAATCCAGATTCATTTGCTGTTTGGCCGCCTTCTCATTTCTCACTTACCACTGTACTTTTAGTGGCAGGTCTCTCTCATTGTGTTTTCTCTACCTTTCCTCCCTAGGTTTTTTTTACACATCCACCACTCCTTCTTTTCTCTTCTCTTCGCTGTCTCTCTCAAATCCCTTCACTTAAAATGTTCCAAGGAAGTATTTAGTGGCTTGAACCTTAAAAAAAAAAAGCAAACAAGAATGTTTTGGGCTGTATGTCAGTCAGCATACCATCAAGATAGTAAGCATTTTCAAAAGGAAAGAACAGTTTATGGGGACACAAGATGTTTGTAAGCATATTAGGTTCTAATTGGTTTTTCCAAATATTAACCTTAAGATGTAGGGATATTCCAAAATGAGATAAACCATGCCAGCTTAACTGAATGTGCTACCCTGAAATCTAAAATCTGAATAGAGAATGAACAGTTTGTCTTAATAAGTAAATGAACATCATAATGTTACATGATGTGAAGTACTTCTGATAGCTGATAACGAGTCAAAGAATGCACTTCAATCGTGCGTTATGTGGTTATTTAAAAAGCTCCTAACTGCACCTACTGCTGCGTATAATTGAATTACGGATGTCAAACATCTTAAGTTGAGTGGATATGTCTTTACGTGTCACACATGCAATTTTCTTAACTTAATTTTCCCCTGGAAGCAATTTGTCATCCGGAGGCCATTAAATGGGAAGCATATTATCTTTTTAAAGGGGCACAGAGTCACCCACAACCCTCCCACAGTTCCTATAAACAAAATGGCCTCATTTAGTGCCGCATTTGGTACATTGGGCAGCAACGGAGGACTCCCTTTAAACTTTAAAGGGAGTTCAAGGCTAGAGAAGGCTGTGGCATGGTATGGTTAGAGTTGGAAGCAAAGCGCTCCGAGTTTGATGATGCAAAGCACACAGACTGCCGTTTGTTTTGTCAAAAATGAGCGGGTGGTCTAACCTCCATCACTAATGTGATGATGATTCAGTGAAGAGAGATAGGAAGTAGTGCTGCAAGATACAACAGTGTTGCATCAGCTGGACTCTGAGGCTTGTTGCCACAATGTGTGCTGAGTTTACGGCATAAATTAAGAAAAACATTTAAAGGAACAGTATGCGGGATGTTTGGTTGCTGGTGCTATCTTTCTCCAGAATTGCTGATGCACAATAACATCCCGAACACAGCAAAAAAGTATTTCTAGTGCATCATAAGTGATGATTGCGAGCAGTTGTTGTCAAGCTTTCAACCACTGGGCGGATTTGGTTGTCAGGCTCAGGGGACCATAGATGACTTTGACATCAGCTACAATGATTTTTCTTACTCGCTTCCAGCTCATTTGTAAAAAAAAAAAAAAAAAAAAAAAAAAAAATGTTATTTGTTTTAAATTTTTTAAATTTTATGTTGTCTTACATTTCGATTTACATTTCTGCAAACCAAAGATACGTTCAAATTGTATCATATCAACGTTTCTACAATAAGCGACATATCAAGTGTCATTACATGTACATGAGCTGTCATGTCACAAGTTTCAGGGGTTAAAGCTAGGTGAGATGGATGGCAAACCAGATACTGCTGTCCAAGACAATGTTTCAAGTATTTCAAGCATCAAGCCACTATTTATAAAGGGACATCAGGATATTTTGCAGCTATTTTTGTGGGTAGGTAAGCTAAAACCTGTTTTTTGTGCTTTAACCTTAACCAGACCACACGCAAAGCTTTGTCACAACATGACATTGAACATTGAGCCTAAAGAAATGTAAATGTAGTTTCAATACATCTGTGCTTTGCAGAACTATTCATTGCCAACATTTTTCCGCTGAATTGTTTGTTCACTTCTCAACCAGAGAGAGCAGTTTTTAGAATAAGTGACATGTCGCTCAATCTGTTTGCTAACAAATCTCCATTTGGAAAAACTGAAATAATCTGATGTAAGATAAGCGCAGAAGACATAATTTGCATTTGCAAGTCAGCCTGACCTTTTAACCTGTTGCCCTTTCTTATCTGTTCTGTTTTCCTCTGTTTTATTTAAACTGACCTCTCCTGCTCTTCGGGTCATGTTATGGTTCACTCAGGTCACTTTAGTTTTTCCCTTTGCCAAAAAGCCTTATCTTGTTTTACTTATGGCCTGACTGCTGTGCCTCTGGGCATGCTGACATTCTTTTCCCTTTTCTACCCCCGCTCTGCCACAGAGACCCAGTCACACCTGCAGACACCTGTGCTTTTGTCCTGCTTTATGCCTCCCCCAAAAACCCCCTCCCTCTGCACTCATTGGTAGGCTTTAGTAGGCACCCTGTGCCTGTGGCTACGTCAGAGCACAGTCCATTGTTTTACTTGACTATTCAGTTAGGACCAGATAATAACAGGAAAAGGAGGTTCATTAGCATTCTATTCAACACATCATGATGAGTTGCTCAGAAAGCTGAAACACCCTGGAGAAATTCATTAAGCAAGGGTTTATGTCACTCATCAAGTCTTACAGCTAAACTAAACACTGCTTGAGTGAATGTTATAAAATTGCCTCTTTATGTTAGGTTGGAAACGGGCTGTGTGATGGCTTTAACAGGTGTGTCTGGGATCCTCTGGAATGACCTTTTAAAATCCTAACACCAATCGTGCAGAGCAGGGGGCGCGTGTGGGAAAACCATATGGGACCGATTGTCCGGCATCTTCTTTTGCCCCTATGTGTCACTCCGCGTATATTTTTCTTTTTAGGACTTTATTTGAAGCGACACTTAATGTTTCCTGGCTTTCTAAATAAAAGAAGTAAAAATAAAGTTAAGGCTACAGTATGCCACCACAAGCACCACCACTGCTGAGGGAATGTGTTTTAAAAAGGCAGAAAATACCAGTAGCCGAAGCAGAGGTTTAAAAAGCCACTGACCGTCTTCTTAACCCCCCACCCCTCACCCTCACCCGCTGTCCTGACACACCCTACCCATACCCCCTTTCCCCCCATTTGCCTTTCATGTTGTGGACTCGACCGTGCGCCCACTTCAGACCACCATAAACATGTCGGCCCCTGATGACAGAGTCGGCCCTGGGACGTTTTATATAAATTGACCTCAACTACAGCTCATTAGAAGCCCTAAATTGGAACCATGCAGCCTGGGAAGTGTAAATGTTACAACAGGAGAGTCGGTAGCTTCAGGGGGGTTCCAGCTGTACAGGTCCTCATCTCTGTGATGAAATATCCTACTTTTATATGAAACAGTGTTTGTTATCCTTTTTCATTGTTTAGGACTAGGTAGAAGGATGTTGGGAAGAAGGATTTTTTACATATTGTTTAAGGTTTTTTGACATGTACCGTCACCTGTTAACTGTTATGGTACACAAAAAGTTAGCATAAGTGCGCATGTCCAAAAACAGTTAAACACGTGAAAAATACAAAAACATTTGTTACTGCTCCCATGAACATTTATTACCTCCATGTCTGAAGAAGCAATCTTCGTGGCTTAAGAAATATGACATGTGGAGGTAATAAATGTTCATGGGAGCTTTATCGAGTGTGCAGTGTCTGTTTTTGCATTATAAACATATTTTAAACATTCGCTCTTTGAATAATTCTCTGTCTGGCAGTATAGCACACATCTGTTGTGGGCTTCATTTAGTCTTTCCTGAGGCTATCTCTCTTTTAAAGCAGAGTCCACCCACCTCAAGTATTTTTATTAGTCTGTAACCCTGTCCAAAAAAAAAGAAAAAAAAAAGAGAAACTGGACAGGAAGACACACACTGCCACTTGTCACAACTTTAACCTTTGCTGCTGCTTTAACATCTATGGTGATTTTTGACAGGCTGAATAAACTTGATGGTCAGCGCAGCTTCTCCTCTGCGTTCGTATCTCAACATCACGTCTGTCGTCCTGCATCCTGCCTTAATTGGGCTCCTTTGTTTGACCGCCTCCCTCAATAAACAATACAACCACAGCTCCCCTGTCCTAATCCCTTCTGCTCCTCTCTATTGACTCTGCTGGAGCATCGCTCTCAGTAATTACCTCTCTCAAGCTGGAGAGTGGAGTAATTGTCTTGAGTGTAACTACAGTGGCTCTCTGAAAGGGGGTCATTGTGTGGAGTTAAGACTTCACTTCAGTGGACGGCTTTGTTTGTGCTGCAAAAGATAATGAAAGTATTTGGTTGGCCATGGCGAGGTGGAAATATAGTAAGATATGAAAAGAACGACAGTGAGTGAGGAGAAGAGAGGATGAAGTGTGGAAGAGTGAGCTTCATGCTCAAGGACCGAGACTGCTTTTCATTTCTTTAACCACCTTTGCAAATGAATAACACCAGTAGAAGAGAATGGGTTTTGAAATTTCTTTACTTTTAAAAGCACCAAAATTGTCATGATTCCACACCACGACTTTTACAACATGTTTACCTTTACGAGGTTTCATGCTTAAACATTATTTACAGCATCTTATACCCTCATTTCACATCAAGTCAGCAAACGGTGGTTGTTCAGTTCCACAGTGAGAAACAAATCAAGCTGTTATGTTTGTTTGTTTTCCACTGATGCATCATAGAGATCTTTTTTCTATCGTGAAAAGTTAAACAAAATATAGAAAATACTTAGAAAAAGGTAGAAAAATAACACACCTAACAATTTCTATATACTGTTGTAAATATATAGTATGTACAAACAAGGAGTAGCCCTCATTAATCATAACTTTGCCAGGTGTGGAAGACTTCACAATTCAAAGATTATATAGAAATAGTTTACAAACACACGTAACTTCAAGATCTATAAATAAATCTTTAAAAACATAACCCCAAACTCCACATTATAACTAATAAATAAGAAAAAAAAAAAAAGAAATCTTAATTTAATGCATTTAACTTTCTTTTTGGCCAGCTTCAACCATCTTGCGTTCTTTTTTTTTTTTTCAGACATTATATTTCCTGCAGGGTGCAACATAATCTTTTCATGTGTATAATTTAAGACATAAATTAGATTATTTATGTAAATAGGAAATTAAATTAAACAGAAGCAAACAGCAAACAAAAGTGAAAATGCAAAAACCTTTTACATCAAAATGTTTTCGGCAACAAGAAGCCGACAGAAGACTGTCTGTTGATTGTTTCAAGAATAATGAATAAGTATCAATGTACAGCTGTAAATCAGATTTTTTTTCTCGAGGCATGCAATGCTCCATCAGCTCCATCATCCCAACCATAAGTCTCCTTCTAAAACTACTTTCCTTTTGCGGCTTCAGAGCGCTTTTCCTTCTGCTTTTGCAGATTAAATTTCCCCAGTGGTTTATCTCATTTGAAAGGCAGAAAATGTGTATAATGTGCGCATGAGCGTGTTTACTTGTATGTGTGTGTGTGCACGCATGTATGCAGTATTTATACTTGCACATTTGCTCATGGTTATTTCTGTGTATGTGCATGTGTGCGTATTATATTTGTGTACATCCTGGCCTGGTTGCAAATGGTTTCTGTGTATTTGTTCCTTTCTGCATCATTTGTGCATTAGTGTATAGTTATAGGTGTGTGTGTGTCTGTGTGTATGTGTGTGTGGTCCAGAGAAAAAGAAGTCATTGCAACCAGCAACATGCTCAGTCATTTATCATATCAAGTCTTCTCAAGCATGGTCTGACATCCTTTATAAGTCTTGTAACAAAATACTGTCTTTTTTTATTTGAAAGGTGAATCTTTCACCGTAAAAATCAAGTCAGCTATGTCTCAGAGTAGAGCTGGACAGATGACTGAATGAAGTCAGATCTCCAACAGTCCACTGCTGTTCTCCACTCCATTAGGAGCGCCAGTCTTCTCGTCTCCGTTGGTGATTTGGTCAGCGACAGCATTGCTGGGTACAGCGCTGGTGTTGAGCTCTGTGGTCTCTTCGCTCCGTGGATCAGTTTCTCCCTCCACAGCCACAGCCTTCCCCTGCATCGCAGAATCCGCGTGGGTCTTCTGGTGCTTCGACAGGTGGTCGCTGCGTGTGAAACGCTTGTTGCACAGTAGACAGGTGAACTTCTTCTCCCTTGTGTGGGTGCGCACATGCCTCTCCAGTTCATCTGAGCGGGTGAAACGCTTCCCGCAGAACAGCCAGTTGCAAACAAAGGGCCTCTCACCAGTGTGCCAGCGCAGGTGGGCTTTGAGGTGGGAGGCCTTGCCGTAGACCTTCCCACAGCCGGGGATGTGGCAACTGTGGACCGGCTTCTTCCTCAGGGATGCAGCCGAGGCCCCAAGCCTCTCCAGCTCCTGGCAGTTGGGGCAGTCACATGAGGACCTGGTGGGCGCACCTCCTCCGCTGTAGCCCCCTGATCCTCTCGCAGGCTTTAGGCCCATGGGACTCTCAATCAGCCCTGCGCTGGGCACAGGCTTGGGCTTGTACATGTCCTGGGGCAGCATGTGCTGAGAGGGCTGGAGGAGGTGTGAGGAGGAGCCCAATCCCACTGAAGGGTAAGGAGCTGGGTTGAGTGGCGTAAAGTCGGTGCTGTAACTGGGCAGCTGTGGGCTAAGGGAGGCCTGAGGTGCGACAGGCTGCAGGGAGGCCTGGAGACCTCCGTCTGTCTGGGGCTGTGTTGCTGACAGCCAGTTGGAGTTGGGGTGGACATCCCACCAGGAGGAAGTGGCATTGGCAGGTGCAGCAGTAATGCCAGGGTGAATGCCGGTTTTATACCAGGAGCTATAGGGGTGCGTCATATCCAGCGAGGTATAGACACTGGTGAGGCAGTCGGCCGTAGCGTGGGCCTTGGACACTAAAAGAGACGGGTCCTGGGAGACGGAGGTCTGGAAGGAGTGGGAGAAAGGGTTGTATTCTGTAGTGTAGCCTCCGGCTGAAGGAGGGGGGCTTCCAGTTGGGGTAAGCAGCCCGCCGCCTCCTCCAGCTGTGGTGAAGGAGCCAGTGTAGGAGTCCGCCAGGCCACTGCCGTCTGCGGTCCGCCCGTTCTTAGCTGTCTGAAGGTCAGAGGTCATGGTGTAGGGCTTCTTTACTGGAGTATTGCTGCCGGTCTTCCCGGGTGTAGCCGAATCCCTGACTGGACTTGTGCTGCCAAACTTGTTACAGGTAGCAGTTAACATAGCCAGAGGACTGGAGCCATAGCGTGCGTCTTCCTGGGGAGGAGGAGACAAGGGAGAAAATGAGACTGTCTGTCTGCAGGAAATGGCTGCTTGCTGCCGCTGCTTCTGTCAGTGTCAACTCTAATAAAAAACGTATGTCTGACTGCCACTGCTGGCTTTCGCTGCTCTCTCTGTTTTCAAAGTGGTCAGAGCAGTTTTAAAGCAGTGAATGTTTATGCTTGGGAGAGTTCTGCTCCGCTCAGCATGGGAGGAATTCCCTTTCGCTCTTTCGTTACTCTTAAACCACCATCTACTATTCTTAAATTTTGCATTCATGCTTGCTGTAAAGCTTTGTCTTCACAGTCTCCACACACACAAACATATTTTGTCTACTCTACTATTAACTGTGAGTGTGTCTCGGTTTTAGACACAGATATCTGGTCAAACATGTTTCATCTCTTAATTATATCAGAGATTTGTAGGAAGTGTTGTCTCTCTTTATCATCACATCTACTGGCAATTTACAACATGTAATTAAACATTCAGATTCTTGATTCGTTTTTTTTTTCTTTTAGAAAACTAAACAGTTTCCACATTTGAAGTTAACAAATTCTTAGGTATATCTGACTGAAACTAACTACAAAAGCAGAGTGAAATTGTCTTTTCTTCTAGCCTATACTACCACACACTGTGGATGCAAAAACAACTCATGAAAAATCACCATAATGTTCCTATAATGATTCTTTGGAACTTTACAGTGTTTCTTCAATATGTAATGATGCGTTTACTGACGCCTTTGCACGCTGCCTGCTGTGATATGTTTATCAGACTACTGTGATAATCCTATGGAGAATAAAAATGTTGTGAATTACTACAGCCCTTTTAAATGTTTGCCTAACTTTGGCTGAAACATTATCATGACTTTATCACATAGACCACTGTCTTTTCCTTCAGCGTGATTCTTCCTTCAGAGTTGTAATAATCATTCTTCTCTTCCAACAAGTCCCTGCGGTCAGCCCACGTTTTCAGGTTAATAATATTTAATCAGGTCTTTTTATGCCTGCTGTGACCACGCTTCTCATGGCCATGTGAGATGACTTGAAATCAAATTATAATCCTCTGTCTGCTCTTGCGGATAGCATTAAGATGTGATTAGTTAAGTTTTACGAGCCAAACTCTGTCAGCAGCTTACCCTTAAATTGCCTTGAATCACTCACCATTAAGAGCTAAGATCTTTCCTAATTAATGTACTCTATAACTCTAATTATCCTGTTTACAGTCACTCATATATTATCCTCAGACTTGCATGACTTTAGCATAACTCCTGGCTGGGAATTTAAAACCATAATAAAGTTGAGTTAGAAGAAGAAAAAAAAATCTACTTACAATTACATTCCCTACCTCCAGAATAGATGCGGCCATCCCTGAGAAACAAAATCCTAAGGAAGCTGTGGGGAGTGGGAGAGGCACAGCTCTGAGTCTCTCTCTGGGACAGTTTGGGAGAAGTCGGGCTCTAACGCAGGGAAGTGTTTTGAGGCTCGGGGAGCCCGCCCCCTAATTACAGGCTCTGGGCTCTTTGAAGACTCGCTAAGAGGCAATAAAAACCCAGAGATGGAGGAGAGTGGATGGAGATTGGTGGAGAGAGAGAGGACATCCCACCTCCCCAAACCAAGGGTGTCGAATCATTTTTCAAGATAAATGCATGAATGGGTTACTCATCAATCACCGTGCGGACATTATTTCAATTTCACTGGCATTATTTTTTCCACTGGGATTAGTTGAGTGGAGCCTGAGGGAAAGCAGCGAACATCATCTCACAGAGAGTTATCTATCTTGTAAAAGACGCATTACTGTGAATAAGAAGTGAAGCACTCCTAGTCCTCCTGTGAGAGAGGAGGAATAATAACAAAAGAGCATGTAGGCTCAGCCTGCGCTGCACAAATCAAAAAAATTAAGCTGACCGAGTCTGTGGTTTCCATCCGAGATTTTATTATTCTGGTTTCAACCCTCTCTCTGTTTCCAATATTCTTAACTGCCTATTCAGACATTAACTGTGACGGTTAAAGAGTCTGAACTGCAGAGACAGGCGAGGAAGAAACGGGTCGAGTCATTAAATAAAATAAAGATGAGATTATCGCATCAAATAAAATGAATTCAAACGAGGGAGGGAAAAAGACTTTACTAGGTTTGATAGAAAAGAGGCCGAAAGTGAAGAGGAAAGCTGTCAGAAAGATTGAAAATGTAAGAATATTAAAGGTCCTGCCAAAGACAGTGGTTGTGCTAACTCATCCAAATAACATTTTGTCTTTCTTAATTTTGTAGTCTGAGAGGCACATCTTTCAAGAGGAAAATAAGAAAATATGTCATGGTATTATTTAGCTGACTTGCCAGTTTAAAGTTTTATCTCCACACTGCAGCATGAAAAGTAATGACAGTGGTACTATTTCCTGTTAAATCTTCTCTATTAACTTAATAAAATACTCAAAATAATTATTTATCCTCTATTTAGATTCAAACTAATTGCATACATGACAAAACCACCACTGTTTTACCATTTTTTAATTGGTTGACACATTTTCTTTTCTTCTGTTGCCTATATTTACGTAATATTGATACACGTTAGGGGTTTCAAGATATACTGATGTTAATGATAACTGTGAAAAAAATGAAATATTGATATTGTGTTTATCGTACACATCTGATAATATGATGTGAATCATCCAGTACAGATGTCAAGGCTTTTGAGTCTTGCCTTTTCACTATCCATTAAGTACAGTTTTTCTTTTTGAACTTTCCTAAAATTATAGTTACAAACTCTTGCTCCACCTCCCTACATACAGTAAACAAATTTAAAGATGAATTTGTGTACTCCCCAATTGATTTTTCACGCCAACATCGATTTATCGGCTGATACCAATTTTCTTTTGTAATGATCCCTCATGCTTGGGACAAATGGAGACAGGATATTTTAGTTTAACTATAAATATCATTGTCTAAAATTACATCAGTGAACTGAAACAGCACAAACTTATGGACATTTAATAATTAGGAAACACCCTAACATGTTTTTCCATATTATAATCTAAGAAAGAAAAAAGTTTAATATCAGACAACATATACAAAATACTGTTAAATATCTGTGATAGAGTAATATCAGCTGATGATATCAGTTAACTGATATATCAGTTGGGGTCTATTTTCTAAAGATATCGCGATAATATCGTCATATCATTATACCAAATTCTTTTGGCCACGATAATAATGTTGCGGGATGATATCGTGACAGCACAAAACATATCGCAGTAGACTGGAAAAAAGGTTAAAGTTCTATTACAATGTGGTAATAAGATTCGTAACATTTAGAAAAAACTTTTACCTGTGACACTAGTTTCACAATAAACACATAAATGATAAAAAGTCTGAAGTCTTTGGGGAAATAAATGTGCATTTTTGTGAGAAATATATGCTTCTGTTTTATGAGTTTAACATTTTTTGTGCTATGCAGTTATTAAACTATGTGAGGTTTATATGCTCAAGATACATTTTAGTATATTTTCCTGTAATTGAGACTGCCTGTCAGTTATATCAGGTTCATTGTAAAATGTAATCTAAAAAAGTCAAAAATCGCGACTTTCGGCCTCGAGTAAGACGGATTCTCAGCGCCTTTTTGTGGGCGTCTCGTTTTCTGAAGGAGAGCACAGAAGATTAAAATTGTTGTCAAAAATAAACATATAATTTCTGTCCTTATTTTCTCCTCAATTACAGGGCATGGTCAGAGCTGGGCTTGTCGTTCTGGAGAGTCTGGCCCTCACATGAACACAGCGGCTATATTTGGCAGTCTGCTCTCCAACTGACCTTCATCGCTTTATTTTCTTATTCCAAAAGGGGTGTGAGTATAAGAACAAAGGCTACATGGAGAGGTTTACACACTGTCACACACTCCTACAGGATTGTACTCGCAGGCATATAGACCAATGGACCTTCTATCTATCTATCTATCTATCTATCTATCTATCTATCTATCTATCTATCTATCTATCTATCTATCTATCTATCTATCTATCTATCTGTCTATCTATCTGTCTATCTTTCTATCTGTAATCCTTAGATACATGTGCTATACGTGGCAATCCTATCACACTTTCTGAGGCATTTCCATGCCCTCTCATTTGGCACATGGTGTGTTACTGCTGCAAGCCTTTAAGTGAACTGTTCCTTTTCTTCTTAGAGCTCATCAGTGCTTTATGTTTTACATTTAAAGTGAAATGAGAGGGAAGGTAAAACAGCTCCTATACTGCTGCGATGTGGTGGGCAATGGTCTGCTTTTCCTCATTTTTATAAGACTTGTAGTAATCTAAAACTTTGGCGTGTTCCCATTTACAGGTCTCTTCAAACGCGAGCGAGTGAAATCTATAATTAGAGAATGCGTTAAGCTCTTAACAGCCTCTTCAAAAAGCTTTCTCTGCTCTATTTACTATTTTCTGCGCTGTGTGGTTTAGATTTTTTGGGTACGTACAGTACTGCAAGCTTGATGAACCCTGAGGCGTTGGGTGGGCACGATTATGTTCCCCAAGGCTGATTATACGTTTTGGTATAGATAGTTATTGTCCACATGACAGCTATCAGATGTATTAGTGGTGTCGGTAGCTCATTAACGGAAGCCTGTTTGAATGCAACAAGTGGCGTGTGATTGCTGAATTAACAAAAATCATCACTTCAGTTTAGACAAAATAACAACTCAAGCGACCTTTTTGTTACCTGGTTTTTAAACACTGCACATCTCTGAATCAGGTAACAAAATATAACAATACTGCCTGTTTGACTTGATGTGTGGTCTTAATGGACTGTTGAACTTGTCTTGTTTTATGAGTCTTCAGATGGACAAAAGAGTCAATTTATTACATAAAAAACTGGGATGTAATATATTTATAATTCCTCCTGGAGAGCCTCTTCTTTTTTGTCAGTGTGTAGGCATTATCCCCTGTGTGAACTTTGGTTACACCTGAAATGCCTTCTTCAAAGCCTGAATTCAAGAACAGAAACCTTGCCAATATGAATAAGCAAGTTGTATACAAGTTTATCCTGTAGGTGTATGTGTAGGATATGATTACATTTCATTTATTTCATCACTCACATTGACTTTGTTGTCATACTTTATGCGCGTGTGGGCTACAATTTATTTTCATAGAAATTATAATGTATTATAATGACTTGGCATTTTGATCGTCGCTGGCAGAATCTTTTTGCCCTTTTTTCCCCAGAATTCTTTTTTTTAAAAAACTTTTCAAGCAGGAAGCAATAAGACTGTCTCCACCATGTTCTCCAGTGGTCAACCTTCCCGTGCAAACCTTCTAGTCGAGCAATTTCACCCTGGCAAAAATTCCTCCGGTTGCTCAGCTCTACAGAAAATGAAACCACTCCCAGTAACAAGCTGATTAAAGTGATGGCAGTGTTTGCTGCATCCAGGGTCTTTCTGAGGTGAGACAGATTCTGCTCCTGGTTTCCACAAGTCACCTTTTGCTGTTTTCCTGAAAATCTTGGGTTAAGTTAAAGTGGAACAAGTTCCTTTTCTTGTGTGCCAAGGATGTTTAAGTGAGTAAAAAGGAATCAGAAGACAGATGTGATGAAGCATGTGAAGGCAAATGACTCACTTTCACTCGTCTCGTCTTACTCGTGCACAACACCGGTTTGTATTTTTCTCTCATATAAATAATGAAATGCGTCTGTAGATGTTGTTGTTGAAAACTCTCAGGTACAAATGAATGCTAGTTTAATTGTTCTTTGATCAGACATTTCCTGATATAACCATAACTTTGCTAATTTTAGACTGTATTAACTTAAGCTGTTACAGCTGCTTTGTGCTGAGACAGTAGCACAACAAAACACATTCATCCTCAAACTTTGGTCTTTTGCTCACACTTTTTATGGTAGTATTGGTACCAAAACTCAGATATTACACTGACACCAGAAAATGTCAATTTGAATCAAGTACTAGCTGTTTGTGTGCACTTTCTGAGTAGAACATTTTTACCGAAGTTTACTTTAGTGGCTTACAGTCAACATTGAGCCAGAGAACAAGAGAAAAGTAAACTAATTTGTCTAGTTCACGTTTTCTTTTATTTGCAGCTTTTACACATTTGATCATCTAGGTTAGACTCATTCTTCTTAACCTCTCTAAACCATGTTCTTCATAAGCATCTCAGAAACTTTTATTGCAAAAATATAGTTTGTCTTTTTATAGTCAAGTTTTTTTTTATCTACTTTTATGCTGCAACATTTTTTGGCTACTATTTCTTTAAACCCATTGTCATCAGAAAAGAATTACCATGTACTGTGGGTTGACTGTGCAAGCAGCTTATTACAACCATTTTTATGTTTTACTGTCAGAATTCAGGCAGAATGGCCAAAACACAAGACACTCAGGTGAGGAACAAAAAGCAAACTTTAATCAAATAAAGCTGATAACCAAAGCCCATGAAATCCTAAATGAAAGAAAATATCGAAACAACAGCAGTCATGCAAAGGCAAAAAACAAAACTGGAGAAACCCGGGAAACAAAAGCAAAACAAAGTTCAACCCAAAAGGAAAGTACAAATCAAAAGCAAAGTACAAATCAAAAGCAAAGTATAAATCAAAAGCAAAGTATAAATCAAAGCTAAGTACAAACCAGGAAAGATAAGATGGGAACACACCATAGGGAGACACGGAAACAGACTTGGGAAAACTAAACAAGCGAACTGACAAAGACAGCACGGAGCACAAAGACTATATACACAAGGACTGATTAACTAATAGGACACAGGTGACCACAGAAAAAGGGTCAGGAAATCACACAAAGGGAAACAACAAAACCACAAATTCAAACTATGACAGTGACTTTTAGAAGCTTTAGTCACTTTTTAGGGTAACCAAGGAGGAAGTCCAGGTGAAGTTTAAAGAAAGACAGAGTCCACATAGAGAGGAGAACGCAGTAAACTGGTGAATTTTACAAGCTGAGGACCGAGGTGACCTGTGTTTGCGTCCCGTTCTAAACTAAAAGTCAAAAGTGAGTTTCTTTTCTTCTTGCATAAATGAATGTATATGAGGTTATGTATGAACGAATATACGTGTGTAACTTAAGTAATGTTAAGTATGGACTGAATTTAACCCAAACCACAATGTTTTCCTAAACCTGCCCAAGTACCTTTTAGTGCCTTTACCAAACCAAACTGCGACTATAAGGCTTTGCCTGTTGCTAGTATGCTGCAAAATTCATGTTGTTTTGGGGAATGGTGATATATGACCTTTTGAGTGACATGGCTGATCGACTTATTCAGTTGTTAAGGTATGAGGCTGTGTTCTACATTTAATTTACTCCTAAAGTAAGTTAAAAAATGCACAGTATCTGTCTCTCCAACAACATAATGAAAACGAATGATATAGTTTGATGATGTGAAGTAGCTTACGATTGTAAAACAACCACCTTCGACAATGAAAGTCTGTCTGATGTGACTCAGGTAGAGGTAATTTATTAAAGTCTTATTCATGTTAAGACATGTTTTCCAACTTCCTTCCTCATTCTAACATATCAACTGCTGTATCATCTGATGATTTCCCTGGAGGTTATGGCGACAGTAAACAGAAAGAAATGTAACTCTACCTTGACTAAAATTGCAGACTTTTCTAAGTTTGAACATTTTCGGAAACCTTTGGGATGATTTAATAACACAGTTCCATAAATTGTACCTTAAATGTCTGGTTATTTATACAAATGCACAAATGTTACATCATTTATCTTTAAATACCGACTTGGATAGAAAATTCAACTACTGCAGACATACAGTACTTGCAGAAGTGTCCTTTTGTGCACTTTAGTACAAGTTCATCCAGCAGGCATGTTTCTTGAAATAGTAGTGAAAGGTTTGCCAGATAATTCATCTTGGTGGTAACACGAAAGCACAAACAAGCATGAAACAAAGCAGTAGGACTCCTCAGATGTCTATACATTGACCTCACATGCTCGGTTTTTAATGCATCTTTCTTCTGGGGGGTGAATAGCCTTCTGTTTTCTACATTGGTTTTAAATTGGCCTCTTGGTATCATTAGGCCATTACAGCAACCAAGTGAGTGTGTATAATGGTGGATCAATGGAATATCTCGCCATAATGCATTTCCCTTGACATTCCCCTCTGGGCTGCAACCCTCAGAAAATTAACAATGTTAATAATACTGCGACGGAGGGGGAAAATTGAAATGATTAGATGTGTTTTACTTCGCTGCTGATGGAAATGTGGTGAGAGGGAATCAGGGTCAGGGATAGACTTGCCTTGCAGCATGACTCCGTGCTATTTTTCCAGGCGGTGTGGTCAAAGATTCAGAGAGCTTGTCAACGGAAAATGAGAGAGCGATAGAAGTGGGGGAGAAGAGAGAGAGAGGGAGACGTATAGACAGAAAGACGACGAGAGAACGAGAGAGAGACAGGGTGGTGGGTTATACAACGCACCAGTGAATATCATGTTCATTTGTGCCGCTGTCCATGCTGCTGATCGCAGCTTCGAATATTAGTCACTTTTTGCATCAGACATGAAAAAGCTACAACATCATTTTAATAAGATGACCGGCCCGGCTTCAGTTGTCTGCCCTTACTTTGGGGCATGTTGGTGGTTTTGACTAATTCAACCACCAACAGACTGCGTTTCAACCAGTGGACAGAACATATTCAGTCACCAGACATCACATATAGGCCTAGAAATTAGGAAAAAGTAATTCTTTCCGTACATACATGCAAATAGCAAAGAAGCTAACTGTTTCCTGCTGCTTATTACTTTGAACGCTGTTTTTAAAGAGCAACACAACTTCAGTCCGACGTCCCAACCCCCAGCAAAGTGGAGTTCAGTCTCGTCTCGCTGTGACCACACATGTCAGAAATAATCCCACACGGCACCAGAGAGACATTAATTGTTTTGCTCTATGAAGAATTTTACTGTTTGCCAAATAGCAAAGTTATTATCCCACTTTGGAGTCGCAAATGTTGTGCAACATGCTTCAGATGCTGTTATTACATGCGAGTATCAGCTCTAGAAACACAGAAGTCCATCTACTCCCAAACAAATCCCAGTCCACCGCCTTCTTGCTGTATACAAGCCGACATCAGGCCTGTAATCTCCCCGTCTGTCGAGGAGACCTGTGGCCACCTAATGACCCCAACAGGCGTCATGCGTGCAATTGCTCAGGATGGTGCAATGACAGTGTCTTTCAATATCTCTTTAAACATACTTTGTGAAATGAGAGGGATTTTGAGGAGTACTACGCTTTGCACTGGACACTGCAGGTTGTCTGGGAAGCAGCATACATGCACTGTGGCTCAAGTTGGACGTGCGCTTGATCCTTAATACATTAGATGTGGTACACTGTCTAGGCTAGGATTTTTGTTAAACTAACTTGATAGTTATAGTGTGGAGAATGTGGAAAACATGACAGTCAGACCTAATTCACAGACATGAGGACTTCAGACTTTACTTCTTGAGATTTGACTCCTTAAAGGCTTGATTTGGATCAGAAGTCAAATCGTTGAAGTCTGGACACAGTGAAATCTCTCCTAAATCTAAAAAAGAAAGTTATTTGAAAGTCATTTTTATTGTGACACAACTTTGAAAGAAAAATGTTCAGATGTTTGAATCTGAACATACTCCTGGAAGACGTGCAAGTGGCTTCTGAAGAGGTTTTCAGTTGCAGTTTCAGTGCTGAGCAAAGATGGATGAGTGATTCATTTCTACTGATAATTGATTCATACCTGGTCTGCTTTGGGGAATATATACATAATAAACAGCCTGTCTCACTCAAAAATGTAACACTGACAACAGCTCCTGCCTTCTCCTGTGTTTTCAGATGTTACCAAACTCACTGCCAGCCATATAAATAGAAGCATTAGAAACCTCAAACAGGGCTACAAACTCAATCAGTGCTGCATGACAAAGTTTAATTTGCTTAAATGAGTGTGAGTGGTGACTGACTGATACATATTTTCTCCTCTGGACAGCACTACAAATTTGTATACTCAGACTGACTCGATTTTAAAGCAAATATTCTTTCCACTTCTTGCATTTTCAAAACAGGCTCATTACTCGATTATTTACGATGCTTTGCCAAGCCAAAATGTTGGTACTTAACCTGGGAATGAGACTTAACATCCAACTATCTTCATGGTCGTTTCGACCAGCTCGGACAAGTCCTACTGATTCCACATTTTGATTTAAAAGTTTTTGCATTAGATCAATATGCTGTAAGGTTCAGTTAGCTTTGCAAAAAAATTACCAGTAGAAAATGTCCTTCAGAGGGATACTGCTTTTATACTTTGAGTACATTTCAGAGTACATTTTACTTGAGTAAAGAAGTTTAGATAATACTTTTCTTTCCTTTTTTCACAAAATTATCTGTACTTCTGTTTCCTGTACATGGCAGTTTGTAGCCCGTATACTGAAAAGTACTGATGAGACTGCTTGGGGGCTTCAGGGCTCACCAGATTTGTTTATGCGGCAGAGTCACAGTAGACTCAATGTTTGTTAGCCCGTTAGCCTGTGGATATTATTCCTGCTGCCTGCAGACTTTGGTGTGACTCACCGCTGTTGATAGTTTGACAATTGTTAGTGTTTAGCTTTTCAATTTCAATTTGCTTTAATATGTTTATGTAGCCTGCATTTTTGTGGCCTGAGAGGTAAACAATACAAAATAACCGAAGCCTTGAAATAATCAAAATACTTGAAACATTTTACACAATGTTATTCCCATATGTGCCATTATTTAGTCTCATCCCTGTGTTTGTAACAGCTATGAAGTCCGAAAGTTGTTTCAACAATACCCCGGCCTAAACATGAAATCTGAATAACTTGAGACCGCCCAAACAATTTCCACTTATTGCGTAAAGATCATACAGCATGGTGGGCTACATGTGCAAGCCGAGTCACATAAGAAAACACCAGCAGCACATAAATACTCATTCAAGTTGATTAAGCCATGTGTGGTTGAGTTGAGGGGGGCAGAAATAACTCGTGTGAGATCAAGATCCATGTGCACTGTGTGTGATTTATCTCACTTATCAGTTAATTCTGTTTCCCCGCTGTGATCCCCTCTGATCAGTTAGCTGCTTTTTGCCCTCACCTGTTAAACTCTTGATAATTTCTTTGAACACTGTCATTTCAGAAGGTACAGAGCTGTACCCCACAGGGCTGCCCACCACCATCCCCTATTCCCCCCGCTGGTTTATACATATTTAGTCAGTGCCCCCAGACCCTGACAGCAGCTGGTGCTGAGGTTTGGGTGGGAGCTCATTACTCCTTGGTGGAGCCTAGCCAAAAGGAGGGGAGGGTTTTTTTAAAGGGAGTAAATTGAGGTTTTCTTTTTTGGGTTACTTTATTTCGTACGGGCAAATCCGACTCCATGCGTCGTGTGATCTGTTCCATGTGTCGTGTGTGTGCCACCAGCAGTCTCCTCTGGTTTCCTCTCAGCCTGGAAGTAACTTCCCCTCTCCTTCATTTAATGAACTCCTCTCCTGGATGTCCTTGTTTCTCTGAAAGAACCAAAATTTAATTCTGTTTTTATGTGAATGCATCTCACACTGATAGAATTTTTTTTCGGATGCAAAGTCTTTACAATACATTTTGGCTTTTTAATCAGCTTAAAACCCCCTGACGTGACAGTTTTCATACTGCTAAAATTAACAGTCAGCAGATCATCTCAACCTAAATATAACCAAAATACTTAAAACTAACTTTTACTCAGTGGGGGAAAGTAACTCAATACATTAACTCAAGCAATGTACTAGAGAATGATTATGATTAGAATGATTATTTTTGTTCAGATTCAGACAGAATACCAACTCAGTGTCAGTGTGTGATGACAACAATCAATGAAGACTCAACAATCAACTATCATTCTCCAGAATCGCCTTCTCAACCATTATGTAGGCGACATTTTTAAGGTACATGTACTTTACTTGACTATTTTCATTTATCTGATAGCTGCAGTTTCGACTTTCTTTTCTGATGTAATAATCTTATAGAAACAATGCCTTGTTAAGGATTAAATCAGTTGCTCACAATCTTTTAGTTTTTTTTTTAAAAATTTACAATAAAATTGCGGCTATTGTCACATTTCAGGTGTCTGTCAAAAGAGAAATTTATAATAAAAAGTACTTTTACGTTTAATACTAAGAGTACATTTAGCTGATAATACTTCTGTACTCTCTGTGAAGTAAATGCAATGGAGTATTTTAAGATTTTTCTATTTGTACTTTTTCATCTTAAGTAAAGAATCTGAGTACGTCTTCTACTCTTTTACATCTCTGCTTTATGAATCTCACAAACTACAGACCAGCACACTGTGACAGGCTCCAACATTAACTATAATCGTGCATCTTTCTGTCTGTTTAAAATTTCTTTCTTCCTTCCACTTGAGATTCCCTTCAGCTCCGTGGTCCGCCACTCACAAGACAAAGCCTCTGTAGCTCTTTGACTCCTAACAGAGGACCGTTCAAAGCTTTACATTTGAAGTCTTCGTGCCATTACGATGTGGTTTGGAGGACTGGAACGATTGTTTATTTATGAGAGACATATTGCACTGCAGGAGAGGGATAATATCTTCAAGTGGGTCAAAAGTGCGTTCGTCTCGATGCCCTAGACGGGTAACCAAGAGTATCAGGTGTCCCTGTCTATTGAGTGATTGTGTGGAGCAGAAGTGAAGTGTTCTTGACTTGTGTTTCCTCTTTTGGAGAGGAGACTGATGTGGGCACTTCCTGGTGATACTGATCAAGAAGAGAGAGGGGGATCAAGACGGGGTAAGAAATAGTGCAGTTGTGGATTAGAGCAGGGTTCAGAACTGCCAGAAGTGCTGCTTGATAGACGCAAAAGGACCAGAGTGTCGATGTGCAGCAGGCTGAAGCTGGAAAAAGGCTGTAAGGAAACGGTGAGCGTAGTGGGCAGGGCATACAATACAGAAATAGAATGACATTATAGGTAGGTAAAATAAGCAGGCCGTACCTAAAGGGGACTTTATTACTTATAACCTAAAACCCCTGAAATCAAAACAAAAAGGCCAAGCCGCACCATATGTGTGCAAGAGGAAGCTCAAGTCTTTTCTGCTTTAGACCACCCAACGCTTCACCCACACACACTCTCCTGAAAAACACTGTGCAGGACTGAATCAACCAAACTTCACGTATTTCACAAGATCTTGGAACTAAACTTAATATGTTCCATTAATGTATTCTTTTATGATTGGAAGCAACACTAAACCACATGACTAAAACAGGAAGATTAAAGGTGCTCCTGGGATATAGAATTTCTATTTCTCTTGAATCAAAAGTGACCTGCTGCTGAACAAAAGTTGGGAAAACTGTTGTCAGGAAGCAAGGAGGGAAGTTTTTTTTAAAAATTCAATTTAAGAAATGAACAATTTATGCAAACTGAGTCTACCATGGTGCAAATGTAGAAATTCTCCCAAAGCCCATGGCGCTTTGACTGAAAATAAAGAAGAAACCTTCCTTCCCCCCACTTGCATGAAGCCACAGCATGTGGTCTACTCTGTTGCTGCTCTAAAAATGGAAGGCGGGCGGCCTCGGGAGAAGCCCAGAACAGCCTCCACCGTAATGGCCGTGTGGGTGTGGCCCCTCGTAGATGGCTTTTGAGGGGGCCCCTCCCGGACGCCCGCACCCCTTGCCAGCGCCCAAGGGCTCCAGGCTGCCTGACCAGAGACACCGCGATGCGGCCCACGCTGAACCCAGGCCGAGCCGGGCTATGGTGGGCTGGGCTAGGCCAGGGCCAGGACAGGCTCCACAGCTGCTTCATAGCAGGTTCCTGTGCTCCTGCCCTCTGCTGGGGTCACAGAGAAGGAAGACGACAACAAAAGAAAAGACGGAAAAGTCCATCAAAGACGTGTATGTCTGATGTCCGAAAACCTGACAAACATGGCCCAGTGCCTCACTGACAAGGGCCTTTTCTGTCTGTTTGTATTAGTTTTTTGTAATTTGATTACTGATTTGTTAATTTCCATGCATACATTGCCAGAACTTTGAAACATTATATGAATAAAAAAGACAATTAAATGTGCACTATGTCATTTTAGGAAACACATTTTAATCTTGGGAAAAAAACCTTGACTGATTGATTTTTATGACTGAATAAATTGAAGAAAAAGTGTCACAATTTGGTACGGTTTTACTTTGTTTTATATTTACAGGACCCCTCTAAGTAGCCACCTGTCCACATTCAAATGCTGTTTCATCCCCTCTGAGGATGCCTTGTTTGTTATGGAAATACATTTTTTAAAAAGTTTTTGAGTTTGTAGTATTTCCTGATTCATATTTTAAATATTACCTTTCTGAGTTTGCATTTTTTTCTAAAACTAAATGGTTGAAAAACATAAAAGTTAATCCATAACAATTATTTGTATGAACACTATAAATATGCATCTGATTATTTTAAACATTTAGAACTGCTTAATAAACAACAATTTAACAGTGAACTATTTACTAAAGTTTATTTAACTATACATTTACGATTTATCCATTATCAAAAGGGTTATCCAAGAGCATTGAAATACTTTACAAAACCTTGTAGTGCAATAATACCTTTTAGTGTTTCTATTTCCACCGCAGTTTAAAAGACATAGTACACTTTTACATTTGTCTGAGAGCTGTATTCACCAGTTTCTTTAAAGATTAAGATTTTATAAAATGCATTTCTATATGTTAAACTACACACTAAAAACCACTGGGTTAAGATGTGCCTGGTGTGGGCTTCATATACAAGAAATCAACACTGGGCTTATTTCACTCAGTACCAGTTTGTCGAAAACAACCAAACACCAGGCTTGTTTTGATCCAGTAACATAACAGTAATGTGAAATTAACGCCAACGCTGGATCAAAACACTCATTAGTACTGGATTGAGTTAACCCAGTATTGTGTTGATGCTATATTATTCCCACATTGGGCACGTTTTCAACACTGTTTTTTAGTGTGCACTGCACTGCACGAGTACAAAAAATGTACTGGTACAAAAAAACAGACACATATACATAAATATGTCACAAATTATAATCCAATATGCAGAAATATAACGCGTTATTAGTAACACTGCATTTTGCTGATAATACCGCCCTTTTTCTAGAGTCCAATTGTGAATTCAGGACTTGTAATCGAGGATATTTACACTGCGGTATCGCTACTTTTAGCAAAAACATCTGAATACTGCTTCCAACAAAGTAAAAACAAATACAGTGCACTTCTGCAAAACACAGACAGTGTGTGCAGTCAGTAGTAGGTGCCTGGCAAAGACTGACGCCAAAAAATGAGAGCATGAAATGAGCTGGTAAGCTATGTGCTACCATTTCCACTGTTTTAATGTGGTGAAGAAAAGGCTTTAATCCTCAAAAGGATCTTTGGCAGGTCAAACAAACACAGAGCAGTTCCATGGACGCATCCTGCACAGGAGCAGCCTGTCATTGAAGGAAACATACAGCAACAAAGCCTGAAAAACACTGTACATTTAAGAATCACATTTTTAGACCCTGTAATACAGAGAGATAACTAAAGTTTTAACAAAGCACTGTGATCACACTAATCTTATTATGTTTCCACACGTCTTTCCCTTAGTTAATGTTCATGTCGATGTTTCACCTCCTGGCCCGACCCTTCTCGTGTAAAACGGCACATCTGACGGTAATGCGGCCCGAACGGCGATAGTGAGTGATAGGGTGAAGCCAGCCAGTCACCTTCTGGTTTGAATCAGCGGAAGGGGATCGGAGGGGGTTGCTCCCGGTAGGTTGGCTTTTATTGCTTCTCCCCTTTGGTTTTAAACAGATCTGCCTGTTTGTGGAAGTGTGGCTGGCGGTTGGCTCCTCAGCTGGCAAGGCAGCGGCGTTTAATTGCTCTTTGTTGTGGCGGGTCGGGGGGAGAAGGAGGCCCTGTGGTCGCCGCTGCACAATGGCGCTTTGGCCTGCCAGCAACACACGTCGAGGCACACATGGATGCTCGCACACGCACCTACACACTCGCACAAAGCGTGCTATGCATACTCGAACACACACATTGATCAGCGCGCAAGACCAGATGCACATACGTGTGCAGAAGTTTATTTTTGCTTAAATCCACGTTTTCTAATAGCCTCATATTCTTTATTTTTCTGTCTTCTGCAATTTAAAAAAAAAAAAAATTATTTAAAAAGTGGATTTTACCACTCAGAAGCCACCATGTAATAGTACACATAGGAAACAGCTTAATGGTGTAACAATGTTGGTTTATAATGGATTAACAGAGTGTTGGAGGAAATAAAAAGGGGAAATTACGGGGAGAATAAACAGAAGCAGCTTGGTTTGTATATTTGTGCTGTTCTCTGAATGGGCAAGCATATAATTATCACATTTACAGGGAAGAGCTGCTGAATAATGGGTCGTAGCGGTGGGTGTAGTCGCAGAGCAGTGTATCCTCCCTGATCGGCCCCTCCCAGCGTGTGTGTGAGAGAGAGAGAGAGAAAGAGAGAGATAGAAGACATTTGATGAATCACAATTGATTAGTGAGCACTTATTACTCACATCTCCTGACATGAATACAGTGTGATTCTAATAGACCATCCCTCTCCGTCCACATAGTGCACTTTAATCCAGTCTCCCCTTCTTATATTCGCCGTCTCCAGTGATGCATTCGTCCCAGCCAAAAGTTTCTTTGCCTTGTTTACTTTTCCTGCAGCCCCTGCACGTGTGTTTATCCAAATCTAAAGTTTTCTTTTTTCTGCTCCTCCGTCACGGTGGCTTTTGTGCTCAACTGTGGTGAGTTTTGTGTATTTTTGTGTAATTTACTCCTACAATTGGAGGAACGATGTGCTCTTGTGCTCTGACCAAACCCCCACCCCACCCCACCCTCCATCCATCCCTCCCTCCCTACTCCTCCTCCCTCCCAGAGAGGTTCTTTTCCATTGATGCACTTACTGTAAAGTGTTCCCTCTGCCTCCATCGCTGACCACATCAACTTGGCCAATCACTGATGACTCATTATACACACATAAACAGAACAAAGCACAAACAGTCATCACAGAGTTTGCTGCATACGTTTACACATGCAGCGCAGTGGAGTGTCTCTCAACTCCCTCTATCTGTTTTTCTTCTTCGCCCCCCCCCCCCTTTTTTTCTCTCTTTATATATCTCTCTCTAACACACACACACACACACACACACACACACACACACACACACACACACACACAGTGTGGATGGTTTGAGAACGAACAGAACGCTACACCACTGTAGTTTTTGGAAATGAAAATGGAAACTGGCACCAATTAGGGAAACCAATAAAGTAACCTCAGTTCTATACGTCTGCCAAGCGCTCGAGGGGATTCAACTGGAGAGTATAGAGTTACACCCTGCCTTTAGGTTATCATCCAGATAACATGTATAACACATTTAACTTTTATACCATCTCTGCTGCTCTGCCTTTACAGAAGCAGGATGTCATATAAATCAGATTTTGTCTCACTTGGGATGAGCTTGCTCTCCTCCGTGATTTAAACATCTCACGTGTCACAGGTTGTCTCAACAGGACAAACTAATTCAGCCAGCTCAATCGCCTTTCATTAGATAAGTCAGTGTTTACACCCACTGGCAGGACTTCGCAGTGGAGCAGTGAGAGGGACATGTTTTGATTTAGTTAAACACTTGCTAATTGCGAATCTTCATGGCTGCTGCCATTAATTGGTTCCTGCAGAGGGCTGCAGATAAGAAAGGAGAAGGAAGGAGGCAGATGGGGCGGTAAGTCTAATCCTGCCTCTGCTAGAGACGCAATAATTGGGTAATGATTGTGTGGCCCTCTGGTGCTGATGTGGTGTTGAGAGAGCAAAGGAGAAAGGAAAAGAAAGAGAGAGAGAGAGACCTGAGCTTCAGGAGAACCACTAAATGCTGCCACATTCATCCATGGCAGTGACGCCATGCCACACGCCAGTCACCCGATCAGCCACACACTC
Organism: Acanthopagrus latus; assembly: GCF_904848185.1. Lineage (NCBI taxonomy): Eukaryota > Metazoa > Chordata > Actinopteri > Spariformes > Sparidae > Acanthopagrus > Acanthopagrus latus. The sequence goes on along the minus strand of NC_051044.1, from coordinate 11,961,262 downwards.
ATGTGTACACACATGCACACAGTATTGCTGTCTTTCCTCTTCTTTAAAGCAAACACACACACACACACACACACACACACACACACACACACACACACAGGTAGAGTGGCACAGACATCCACACCTAGGGTGGCCCATACAGCTCAGAAAGTGAATACAAGGTAATAAGTTAAACATCTTCACAATCACTCAGAAAACAAATAAAACAACAAATTGAGAAACTGGTTGACAAATTTGACAACACACACTTGGTATACAGAAACGTGCTGCAAATATACAAAAAACACAAGCAAATATAAAAACACTGAAAGTCTAAAAAAAAGAAACCCACAAGTTTGACAAAAATGATCCCAACTCAAGGTCCACTTATTAGCTTTTCCAATTGTATCGCAAGATCTTCAGACAAATTGTAGATGGCTATTGTTATTGAGCAGCCTGTCCTTGTAAACAGAACAAAAAAACAAGAATATAGATCAACTGTGAAAGCAAATCTAGCGATTATTACAACATAAAGTAGGGTATGTTAAGTAGTATGAAGGGAAAAGTTCGGGGACACATGTTGGGGTCAAAGAAACACATTTTTACTCAGGTGACCAATTTAAATGTCCAGTGTGAAACTAGCAATCAACGCTGAGTTATTTTAACTTACTAATGTAGTGAAGTTACTTCACGTCAATAACAATAATAAGTGCAGTCATGTAAGTAATGTAGGTACATATGTAACTTAAGTGACATAAGCAGCATAGTAGTTCTAACCAAGTCGTTCTCTTCTTTATACCGAATCAAACAGCAAGCGAACTATGACGGTTCAGTATGTCTGTCGCTAGCACACAGTCATGTTGTTTGGGAGTGAGTGGCAAACAACCTATCCAGTCATTTAATTATGATGATGTGTTGTAACTGAGCCCTGTCTCATTCCCAGGCCATCAAATAATGCTGTTTAGTCACATCCGACGGCGTCTCATCGACTTTTAAGGTACCATTTAGTGTTTGACAGTGATTATTTCTAAGTCTAAATATGCTGTTTTTGTCCCCTAAACCTAACCAAAACTTAACCAAAGCATTGTCACATTATAAAGTTTTTTTCAAACGTTTTGAATTTTTTAGATGTGCTCATAACCGTTTTGTCCATACAGGGCGCCAGAATCAACAAAGAAAAGAAAGTTCCTTGCTGCTTCCTTTGTCGTGCAGTGCAATGAACAGCTATGTACACACAAATTTGTGCATTACACGCATACTGAGACGTTAAACGGCAACACGTGACAGCATGCATACATGCTACACAGATACGCATGAACTCACACACAGAAACCAGACTGCCTCTATAATTGAACAGCTGCTGATACACAGGCTCAGTCACATAAAAGAGTTAAACGTTTAATTGTGTTTAACTCACCCTTGAGTCACACAAATCAGGAACAAACAGAAAAAAAACCCTACAGAGATGATGTGCAAACTCTCAGTCCACATTAATACTGTGATGCAAATTTATGCACACTCACAAACTTCTCTGTGTTTTCCTTTCATGAATCCTCCCGCACAATGACTCATGTATGCACTCACATATTTTTGTATTATAAAAACAATTTCACTCTGGACAGTAGTTTGTTTTTAAAAAGGAAAAGTCTCAAAGCCAGCTCTCTGTGGCTCTTTGTGAGCACCCATTTATCCATATCCTGACGTTAGCTTCCTTTATTACTCTTCTCTTCCCTTCTGGGCTGTCACTCCTCCTCCGCTTCTCCTGTTCTATACCATCTACTGTTTCCTGTCTCGTTTCTCCTTTCCTGTCTTCCCTCCCTCCTTCAGTCTCTCCATCGCTTCTACCACCCCCTCTGTCTCCCTCTCCCAGTCGTCCTGGCCTCTCTGTCTCGCTCTCCCTCTCAGTTGGACTCATGTGGGACTGATTGAGCTTGAGGATCCAGCCCTCATCAAAGGCCGAGTGTGGTTGAATGCGAGCAAGCCACTGAGGCTCCAATCTCGCACTGGTTAATGAGCCCCCTCACCCCCCTTCCTCCTCCTCCTCCTCCTCCTCCTCCTCTTCTTCCTCACCCCCCCCCCCCACAGCCGCGGCATCCCTCCAGTGGTAGTCTCATACGACACATGCCCCCCCTTCCTTCTCTTTACCCCTTTTTCTCCTTCTCCCTTCCTCCTTCCCCCAGTCTCTCCACACTTCAGTGTTCCTGCATCGCTTCTTTGCTGCTGCCACTTTCAACTCGTTCATGGCTAATAAAGCTTCCTTCGCTCCTCTATCATTCATCTTTATTTCAGTATTTCAATCCCCAAATTTTCTCCTTCTCTCATCTTCTCCCTTTTTCCCTCGTTCTCCAGTCCCTCCGCTCACCATCAGCCACAGTCCCTCCTCAGGCTCAGCTCCAAACCAAGGCTGGCGTCTGTCTCTCTGTGTCCGACCCCCTCCTCCTCCTCCTCCTCCTCCTCCTCCTCCTCCTCCTCTAACCACCGCCACCATCACCGCACTGATGATACACACACTCTCTCACTCTCGCGCTGCGGACCCTGACTTTAATCACTGCACGCACTGCAGCCGCACACTTGTGCAAGTGCACATACCGTGTGTACACACAACAGCAGAGGCTGTACACAGGTGGGCAGCTCGCAGGCTGCTACATTTATGCACACATGCTCGTAAACACACACACACACATTGGCATAATCTTTCTTAAGCCTACATGAATAATGTATCATTTCCGCCATCGGTTCAGTTTTACTATAGTGAAGCAAGAAAAATGCCACAATAATTTACATGAATGCAGTGATTCAGCGCTACAAAGGAACCACTTTTGATGCTATTCCAGATGGTGATGGGGTTTTCTAGGTCATTAAAATTCAAAAATGACTTCTAAACTTCTCAGAAAAGCAGTTAAAAGATGGTGCAAACTATCTCATTGGTAAATATTATTTGTAATTCCAACAGCTGGCGAAGTGAGAGAAACTTTAGTGTGAATAAACAAAAATAGTTTAAACATGAGGAGGTGAAAGAGGAAAAACTATTAAATGTTAAAATCATTTTAATCAGGGAATGTATTTTTATGTTGTTATGTCCTTTACTTGCTCAGCAAAATCTGACGTCATTATTGTGTTTCAGTAGATAGATGTATCGTAGATAAAAAGATAAAAGATGAAAACTTTTCAGTTGGTAGAGCCACACATGGTTGGATGTAATTATCACTGTGATTGAATTAAATGACACGTGTTGTATAGTAACATGTGTTCTGTGTTTGAGTTTGTCGTGATTTGTATGCATGATGATTACACATAATTCATCCAGTATTTGAATGAATACAACAGCTGGTAATACTGTGGAACAAAACCTTAAGCTAGTTACTTTACATGAGCTGCATGTTAGGTCTGGAACATATCCTGTTTGTTTTTTTTAAATAATTTTTATGGCGCTACTACTTAAAAATCTAGTTTTAGATTTCATATTTTACATACTTAGGGATATTTCATATAACTAAACTAGCAAACAGGTTGTAATAGCAAAAAAATATACATACATAGAGTATGTGCAATAATAAAATTCTCTTTGTGAGAGCCAAATCATGTCCAATACTCCAAGAAAAACAAAAACAAAACAAAACATTTCTGGAGCTTCACAGCAAAACAGCATTGCAGCATTCTCTTAAATAATTGAAGTACATGGGGACTTATATTATGTTATAAAACGTTTAACCACTGAAAAACAAACATGAAATGAGCATAATCAAAGGCCCTGATATCTCAAATTGATTTGAAAAAGGAGTCATGTACAAAGCAGAAATCTTGACTGTAGCTGCTGAAGAATACAAGCTTTATTAATCCCTTTACAGACACTGTTTCTTTAACAAATACAGGCACGTACAGGGCCTATACACATGCATATACTTTTGGTGCCTTGCTCAAGGGCAAGTCAAAGGATAGAGCAAATACAGTCCCTCTGTATAGACTGGTCTAGGTGATTCTTGGAACGGCAACCCTCTGGTCACCCAGCCAAATCCTTTTGGACTGAGCTACTGCTGCCCTACTACTAATCCTTAAGCGTTAGCATGCATGCCATCTGAAGTGGGCGTACAAGCTTAACGAATAACGACTTTTCTAATAAATTTGGGATCTTGGGGTTTCTGGAGCCTTGGATTACACCAGCTATGTGTAGCTCCAGAAGCTTCTGAAATGTTTTGTGGCCTACCAAACTTCATCGGATTTTCAATGGGCACGAGGGTGAGTAGATGATTACTGAATTTATGATTTTTGGGTGAACTTATACTTCAAAGTTTTCTTGAAATCGATCATGAGATTTAAAAGCACCTTTTAAATCAGTATCTGACAAATGTTAACACAATATAACATACCAGACTGAACAGATGAGCAGCAACAATAAGCTAAAAACATCGATTTGACATTGTTAACTGTTCAGCTGTGAGCCTGCCATCACTGCTCATTGTCCCCTTGTTGTCTGTCGGAGACATTTGATTTCTACCTAACTAGTTTTTACCATAGCTGTCCGAGGCATGTTTACCACATTGCGTGCCTGAAGTGATAAATTATGATCTAACTGAATCAAAATGCGATGTGTAATTTTCACGCGTAGCTGCGGTTAAATTATTGTTGTAGAGAAATACCGTTGACTCACCACTCTGTGTGGTGTGTCTTTTCTTACGGAGCCGTCTTTGGCAGAAGATACAAACGTGGTACCGGCATCAGTATGCAGAACACATCTGACGAACAACAGCCAAGAGCTTCATTTTGTAATTTGGCAAACTCATCGATTTAATTAGTTACAGCTGATGAATCCAAAGGCATTAGTCGTCATATCGAATGAAAAAGCGATCTGTGAATCTGTCTGGAAGAGTATTTTGTTACATACGCAACCTCAGACTCTCCCCTTCTTTGTGCTATTGTCTCCTCCATACTTGTTTGGTTTTATTCTGTCATTAAACAAGATGTACGCACCATACTTTGGAAAGCATACACACAAACCCCAGTTATTCTAACTTTCCTACAAAACAATACACAATCCACTGTGTCATCTGCATTTGTTTAGCACTCGCCCGTTGTCATCTTTCTTCCATAAAATACTGCCAGTCTGCTGCAACACACTGCCCATGTATCATCACCTTCGCACTCAGCCTCACACCATTTCTGGCCCATCTCCCGTCTTTGTTGTGTGTGGTTGTCTGGATGAGGCAGAGGGGGGAAGACCAGCAGTCAGACCACTGCATATGTTTCCAATTCCCCCTTACAGACCTTCCCTCTCCTCTTTTGGCCTCCTCGTCCTCTCCTCGTCCTCTCCTCGTCCTCTCCTCTCCTCTCCTCTCCTCTCCTCTCCTCTCCACTCCTCTCCTGTGTGTCTGTCTCCCTCCATGTCCACCAAATTGCCCATTAGACTTTCTATTTGTCGATCCGCAGGCCTGCCTGTCTGTGGCGTGGCAGCCAGCTAAAACTATCCTCCAGTCTGTGCCAATTACACCATGGGAGACCACTTCTATCATTTTATACTAGATGGCTGCCAGAAGCCAGCTAGAACCTCTTCATATACACACACACTTCCACACACACACACACACACACACATACTCACATGTGATCAGAAGAAACTATGTATTGGGATCATACAACATAGACATGCATGTGCTTCATTGCAGCACAGTTAACTCCCAATGATAGAAAAAAAGCCAAGTCACTGGTAAAAACATGGTGATCCTTTTTCAGGATTTAGGTTATTTAAAATTTGTAGACAGTAAAGCTCCTCCTCTATCCTATTTTTGGTTTATATGTTCATTACGTAGCTGAACATAAAACTGTAAAAACATAGTTTAGACGGATATGACATTACATCTGGTTTTACCCTCACAGAGTCGTGCATATATGTTATATATAAACAGTATATGTGCTTTTTTAACATTTCATTTGAAGAAACAAAAAAAAATCCTCTGTTCCAAGAAAAACTGACTGATCACCCTCACACATTTCCAGTCCAAGACAGTGACCAGAAAGAAGTGAAACGATGCGGTCAAACGCTTAGCTAAACATTGTTGTTGCATTCTGTAATAAAGAGAGGAAACCTAAAAAACCAAAGGCCCTCTGAGGGAGTTATTAATATCCTGTCAGCAGTAAATTAGCCATACGTGTACATGTCCCTGCTCCTTCTCTTTGTTTTGTCTAGCGGTGGTTCTTCCATCACCACGACTGGCTCAGTGTGTCCCCCCCATGTAGTGGTGAGACTGAGACAGAGGGGTCATAAAACTGCTGACAGAACTGGAGAACAAATGGAGCACATACATATAGTACATGTATACATGTGCTCGGCCTGTGGAGGGATGATCTATGGTCAGTACCAGGATGTGTTTGTGTGTATTATATCTATATGTGAGCAAAGGAAGCATTTCGTCATGGCCGAAAACCACGGCTGACATGAGAAACAATGAAAGGATGAAGATGAAGAGCAAAGAGGCAAACAGAAACTGCGTCTCTCTGTGCCAATGAAAATAATTTCAAAAGCAAGATGGATGAGCAAAAGGTGCCAATATGTCTAAATCTGCAGTATGAACCGATGCCACACACAGTGAAAGGATCCTCTTGACAGTCCCACCGATGACAGGGGTGTTTGCCTGACTATAGTGACTGTAGTACAAACTAATTAGAGGCAGTCTCCAGTAGGTCACAGTTTAGTCTGTAGTGGCCTTAAAAGAGACAGAGTGGGAGTGAGTGCATGAAGAAGAAGGTGAGAAGAAGAACGAGAGTTGAAATCTGAAGGAAAATATAATAAAGGCCGTGCTGCGGAATTTTTTTCTCGACGTGTTTATAGAAGGATTGAGTTTCTTTACTCAAAGCGGCACTAATTGATTTTATTTTTATTTTTCATAAACAATGGATCAAACAACTTTGTCCAATGTGAAAGCAGTACTGACAAGCCCACAGAGAATAACCACCCCGCTCTACAGTTGCCCTCAGCTCTAAAGAGCTTTTAACATCTTTGGTGGTGACCTCCAACTCTGCTCTTATCAATGATTTCCAGCAACTGTCATCAGCCAAAAAAAACAAGTTACACTGAATTCACGCTAGCTGCTCAGGACTTAATGACAGACAAAGTTATTGACAAGCTGATGAAGAAAATCAGAAAAGTAGTTCCTTAGAGACGCATCTGTTTCCCTCAGGCATTAGTGGAAACTAAAATATAACTAACAGGAAAGTGAATTTTAGACTTATATTTGTTGGGTGGCCAGAAAGACATCTCAAATAAAATAAATGGTTATGCAGCTCTGCATGTGTTAGATGTGTAGATATGCAATTATTAGCTTAGAGTGGCAAGAGACAACTTTTCCCCTCTCGAGTTTCCAAGTGGTATTAGCGTTGGCACTGCTGTTGCAAAGACAACTAGATGATTTCCGTTTTCCCCAGAGTCATAAAAAAAAAGCACAACGCGGGACGAAACGTGAGTTTATTCACTCATTAAGTCTATCATGAAATGGCTCGCCAGTTAACCATCCTTTTTTCCACATGCCCAGTGGCAAACAAAACTGTATAGTGATAGCAGGGTTTAGAAGGAACCAATGTAAATGATGGTTAGATTGTGCAGTTAACATTTACTTCATAATGATACACACTGAATCACAAAAATTGTCTATTGCCAGTTGCTGTAACAAGTTGATAATATGTCCCATATTGTGTTTTCAGATGGCTCTGCTGCCACCTAGTGGGCAGAAAATCCAGTAAAGCAGCTTTAACTAAACGTTGTAATAAAACAATTACTAAACAAAACAGGAAGAAAACAAAAATAATACTCAAAAATCAACTTCCTTACAAATTGTACCTTTTATATACTCAACATGTACTGTTGCTCAATATATAGTATATCAATGTGTGCAGATTTCTTAAATCATCATTCGTAAGGTTATAACTCAAATAACTGCAATTGCGTTAAGGTATTATTTTCTAGATACTCTGAAATGCAGTGGAGTAGAAATATAGCAGAAAATGAAAATACAATATAATGTATAGTGAGTATAGTAAGTTCGACATGCCTCAATATAGTTCTTAAGTGTCCTACTTCAAATGTACTCAGTCACTTTCTGCCACTGACTGCATGTACGGTATGAAACTGATACTTGACATTTGATAACCATTAGAAGAAGTTAATGTTGGAATTAAACTACTTGAGCACACAAACTTTAATAGTTTGAGATTTTAAGACAGCCTGTCATAAGTAATACACAGACATGTGCACGACTAACCGAATGCAGATCTCTTGAGCTATTGGAGTTTTTATTTCCCTGGAAGTGGATCAGACTACATCATGCTCTGACTGTCCAACTCGGTTAGAAACTGTGATATATTGGAAGCCATACGGCTGAGGAAGTTTACTCTGCATGAGTGCCATCCCTCAGTGCTGGTGAAGGCTCCTGCTGAAGTCTGCATATCCCGCTCGCCGCCTTGTTAACCCAGAATACCCTAATGACTTCCCCTCTCTCGCTGCTGAGCCACACTGTGAAGTCATCCATGTTTCCATGTAGCCTAAAGTGAGGAGAGGAGTGAGGAGGAAAGGAAAGGAAACTAGACAACTGGAGAGACAACTGGTCCCATTAATGAGGTGTCTTCTGAAGGCATAAATCCTCCTTAAAGTAGCATGTGAGTGTCTCTGCCGACCAGTGATCATCCCGCATACTGTACATTATACTCACAACCATGTATGGGAGCATATCCTGTCACACTCAGCTTTAATGTTTCCCCTTTTTTTTCTACTCAAAGCTTTAATTTTTCTCCCGACTCCACTTCGAGTGTGGAAAAATAGTTAAACATCTGATTAGACTCATTTATTGCCTCTCCTTTGAGGGAAATACAGAAAAGAGACAGAGAAGGCGGGTATGTAGCAGCGCTGCCTTCGCAGGCCACAGAAATGTGAGCTGGATTTTATCGCTGTTTTACATCACTGTCAGCTCGTGAACATTGTTGTTGCAGAAACCTCGCATACTGTATGGATGATTCAGGGTTTTAAGAATTGAGAACTAAGAAAAGTTCTTAGTTGGAAGTTGAATATCCGTATATAAGGAGCAACTTTATATGTTATCAATCTCATACTAACACTGACCGACAACACATCTGTTTTTGTATTCTTCTATTATTTTGAAGCTTGTTGTGTGGTATTTGTTGTCTACTGTATGTCCTTGACATAGGTGGTTGGCGCCCTCAGTATGGCAATTCGTTGTCGCCATCTTGTGGTTGAGTCTTTCACTCAGTTCTGGCTGGATTTGATCCGTGTAAGCTTTTCAGCACACACAGATGTTCAAATGCCAAGAAAACGCATCTAACCCTTAACCCTGATCTTACAAATACACAAATATTCCAACCCAACAGAAACACAAAAATGGAAAAAGCATAGAAAAGCATGGTTGTTGCAACTCACGTTAACAATGACTTTGTTCTAGTGAAGTGTCCCACTATTGCTATGTGGCACTATGGCAGTATGCACCCAGGACCCTGAAAATTAAGCAGCTACATGGAATTCAGCAATCATTTATGTTAGTTTCCTTTTCTATGGAGGACAGAAACTGCTATTAACACATACATTTAAATAAAAAAAGGCTCTACAAAAAATCTAAATATCCCAATAAATGCAGCTGAATAATGATAGAAAAGTTTAGGCATTGATTAATTGATTGATTGCGATGACTGAAGATAAATTGATATTTACTGTTTTAATCCTGTTTATTTACCTTTGTATTAAATCCCCTATTTATTTGCTCTCCCATTTAATTTCCCATTTAATGTATTAAATTGATATTTTCATGTGACTGTAAAGGCCTAATATTCAGACATAACACACACACACACACACACACACACACACACACACACACACACACACACACACACACACACACACACACACACACACACACACACACACACACACACACACACACACACAGACACTGGCCAAGGGGTTGAAAATGTAATTTCCATGGTGAGTCGAAATAACAATTCTGAACTGCCGTCACATGTGCACACGTGCATCACATGAACATAGTTAACTTTAGTGGTCAGATGTTCAGACTGGCTCCCTCGTTCAAAACAATCTTCTGTACTTTCTATATGTTATATTGATTTTGATAACAAGCCCAGTGAGAGAGCTGCTGACACTTGGACCTGCCCACTCAGACAGAAATGTATCGGTGATTACACCGGGAGCCCTGTGAAAGGGTTTGACTGACAGGTTATTTATTATCTGTGATGTTTGTTTTAGATAGTGATTATGATGCCAAAAACCAGCCAGCCCAGCCTGCAACAAGAATTCTAGGCCTTTATTTCGGATCAGTACTCTACACCCCCAAATTCCCCTTTATGAGGTAAACAACCTCCAGTCAATAATGTCTTTTCAGTGAATTGACTTGTTTTGACTTGTTTTGATGGGTTAATGAGCAAGCCCGGGTGAGTGCTGTCATTCGTCAAATGAAAAAGCCAACTCCCATTAACATTTCATTTTTATTCATAATGAGCTTAAATAATGAAGCCAAGTTTGAATATTTATGTAGCTTATCATCTCCCCATCTGAAAATGACTATACAAAACTTTCCGTTCAACTCTGTTTTAATTATGTGATGGATACACATGGGAATACGATGGAATACAATTCTGTCAGTTGAGTTTCTGTTTTAATATTGTCATGATTTCCAAATGAAATGGCAGATGGATACTGATTAAAGGGTTCAATCATGAAAGTGGTCTCTTTGTTTTTGAACCTCACAAAAGTCCCACACATCTGAACAAAACACTTTTCTTTAACCGCTGATTTAAGTTTTGTTCAGTACATTTGTCTGACCTTCTTTTTTTACCATTATTTTTCAGCTCAGTGCTTTTTCTCCTCTCTTCCTTTTTTGTGATTTTGCCAGTTTGATCACTTTTATTTTAACTTATAGTTACTGTGCCTTCTTGATTTCACTTCACCTTAGACTTGTCGTTGTTCTGTTTTTGTCTTGACTTTGTAGTGTTTGTTCTGTAATATTATCTTCCTGAGCTTCCTGCTTTTGCTTGTTTGTCAAAGCACTTTGTAAACTCTGTTTTTTAAAGGTGCTATCTAAACAGGGCCATAGCTACCATTGAGCACACTGAGGTCATGTCCTCTGCATTTTTTCTGTATCTTTGATATCTTGATCTTAACCATAACCTTATCTGTAATATCATTAAAAAAATAACAATAAAAACAAATAGATAAATAAATATATATGCACATATAATGAAAAATGGCAAATTTATAGCTAATTAAACTTGCTTCATATGTTCCTGTTAACAAGCACTGAAATGCTTAATAAACTATCTATTAGCCATTAGTTTATTGGAAAGTTGTATTTGATGTTCAGAATATTTTGTAGTAATACTATGTAGTTAATTTCTAAACATTATTTGAGGAGTTGCAGTTTGTGTTTTCAACCTTTAACCCTTTGCTTAATTAAAGCGTTATGAGCCATGTCATTGTCTCTTGACAGTGAAATTACTTATGTATGTATACAAGCTATATATTTACCATTCATGCTTCAAATTCTTATTATAAAGTGTTGCCCACATCAATAAGTTCTTACTATCACAGGAATAAGTTTGATAAATTTAAGTCAAAATTGGCCATATCTGTTACTGATCTTCTTCCTTTTCTGTCGGAGTCCAATTTTTAAGCTATGTACTGTGACTGATTACTGGGTCATGTCAAAATGCAGAGAAATGCACAGATTTATGGTCTTCAGAATGTTCCTGATGGATGGGTGGTGGTGAGCGGCATGACCTGAGTATTTCTAAAAACCCTGGCTACGGCCCTGTGTATAAATAAAGTTTAATATAGAATGTTCAAATTGTTGCAATTCTCCTTTTCCTCCAGTCATTTCCCTGAGAATGTCCTCCACCACTGTCAATGATACACCACTGTAATCACAAATCATTAACCCGCCTGACAAGGCCTCATTGCAGAGGGCCTGTGTTTGTTTTGCTCTGGCGCCCCCTGGCGGTGCGAAGTTGACGCTTCAACCTCTTTCTCAACACTCTGTTATCATTGGTTCAAAATGTCACCGTCGCTGTCTTGACCAATGGCACCAGCTGACTCCTTCTCTTGGAGCCTTTTTGCATGCAGGCTCCTCCCGCTTTTTTGTTACCACACACACACACACACACACGCACACACCCCTACCCCCTGTGATGCTAACCGACCCACGGCTGGACTGGACGGCATGTCTGTCGAGGCGGTATAATCTAAAACCAAACCGGGATATTATGCAGCCGTCGGTGTGTTGACTGAGATGCGACGGTGCGTGAACAAGGTGATTAAATCTGCAGCCCCGCACCTTTAATACCTCTCGCTAATATTCCTCCGCCTCGCTGCGGGCGGATGGCGCTCACTGTCCCGTCTGCGTGATCGGCGTGCGGCTACATTGTTGCTCATCAGCATCATCATTGTTATTATTATCATCATTTCTTTTCTCCCCCCCTCCTCACGAATAATCCGATCGTGTGTGTGTGTGGTTTTCCTTTGCAGACACTCGGTCTCCTCGGCGGGGATGAACTATGATCGGCGATAAACGAGCAGAGCAACACGGAGAGAGAAATCTGAGTCACTATAATCCAGCTGGACGTCGGGGGGGAAGATGAGGACCATGATGGCTTCGATGAAAACGGCATTATTCGTATTTCTACACTGGGGTGAGTGAAAGTCCGAGCCTGGTTGTACCTGCTCGCCCCACACACACACACACACACACAAAACGACCGCCACCGCCATCTGTCACACGGATAGAGATGCATTTGTATGATTGTTTTTTTTTTTTATTCATGCTGAACCGATCAGACCATTCAATTAAGCATCATTCTGAGCTTTGTTGCCATGGTTTGGCCGGCCATTTCTGCAGGACTCTCAGTTGTACATGAGTACTTTTAAGCTTGCCTGTGCCTTACTTGAGTATTTCCATGTTATGCAGCTTATTTCTTCCTTTTGCAGTCAAAATGTTTACTTTTAACTCCACTACATTTGTGTAGGAGCTTTAGTGACTTGCCATTTTTCAGAGAGCAACGTTTTTCTTACTAGTGGTAGACAGATTATCAGTCCTGGGGCCGATTTTCAGCACCGGTTATCAGTATCTGTGATTTTTTTTTCTTTTTCTGTCAGATAGCCGATGAAGTAAACTAATTGGGGCGCCTGTTAGCTCAGTCAGTAGAGCACTTCGGTCCATGTACAGAAGCTTTGTCCCCCAGGGTTCCGGTCCGACCTGTGGCCCTTGGCTGCATGTTGCCCTCTCCCTCATCCCATTTCCTGCCACCTCCCTGAGCTGTCCTGTCAATAAAGACCGAAATGAAAACTAATTTGAAAATGTGCTATTTTGGCTCTGATGGAGCTTCATCTCACACAGTGTCCCACCTACAGCATAATCTCACTGGAAACATGTCATGATTATGAACACCGAATAATCTGAATCTGCAGAGTAACTAAATGTATCAAATAAATGTTGTGGAGAGAAAGTATAACGTGGCTGAAAATGGAAATACTCCAGTAAAGTACCTCGAAAAGTACTTGCTATCCCAACCTTACGGGATGGGACTCTTCCCGCTATTTCTCACATTCCCGGGGTCTGCCACTCATTTTATTTCCTACAATCCAAATCAGAAGTTGTTTAAGGCCAGATAAGAGCATCAACTATCCAACAGGAAACGGTGTGTGGCTCGTGAAATGAGTGTCTGGTGGCATCGGGAAGTCCCAGGCTGTATGTAGTGGTTGTTAGACAGTAGTTGTTTTGTAGGGCTAATAGAAACATCATTTTTACTCTTTACTTTACTTAAATGCCTTTGGTGTTTTATTGTTTGGTCATTTTATGTCCTCACTACTTGTTTTATCACCTCAGCTCAGTGCCTGAAATGATTATGCCCTATAACATTTAGTTTTAACACTAAGTTTAAACTTTTATAATAATGAATGGTTCATTTATTTACATCAGAACAATTTTTTAAGGGTGCAATGTGTATGAATTTTATTTAAAAACCATGTGAAAATTAAGTGTTTTTGAGAGAGTTGCCATCAAATATGTCCATGTATTGTGTTGTGGAGATTGAAGTTAGCATGCTGACAAGCTAGCAAGAGTCCGTTCCTGCAACCAGAGTGGAATTACACTCTTGAGCCCTGCTGTGTGGTCGTGTTATATCCTAAAGGTTTCTTGTTTTATTTAGTAGTTTCACGCCTTTTTGCGGGTCCAGATGAAGCTGCGTGTAATTCCTCCAGTGATGTGACTTCGCAGCCAAGTTGTATTGTGGTCAATGTAGGCACCAGGTTTTGAATAAAGCACTCTACTGGTCTTGTGTTGTACTGCTGTAAGACTCAGTTTCATGATGACACTAACAAAAGATAAAATAAATACATCAGAAACAGACATGTTGCAGACATATTTCAAAAGATGGTGTCTGTAAACACACTTTAACATGTAACATTTGTGGACTCCCTCTTAGAACAACTTTATTTTTGAGAAAAATCAAAGTCATAAGTAAATAGATGAAGGGAATAAAGCTTTAATGTAAAACTGTGGTTGAATTTAGTGGAACTTCTTCTTCTTCATCAGAAACACAGTTTGACCCAAATAGATGATATCAGATTGAATGACATTGTTTTTATCTTCCCACTCACAATTTTAAAACTTAAAATCCTATCTAATAACCACACAGACAGAACCTGTCTGTGGCCCAACACGTGTCTCTTTGTGGGCACTTGATAAGTAAAATGGGGCTCCCTTCTTGTTGCACACAGATTCTAATCCAGACAGTATCGAGCATTGTCACAGACTGTGGTGTCCCCCAGCCCTATCAGTCCGAGCCCGATGTTAATTAGGACTTGATCCGCTTAAGCCTCCCACTAGTCTCCCATGTCATTATCTATGGGCGTGTTGTGACGCGGCCGCGCCTTTGGCCGTGAGAAAGCTCCAGTTGTTTTTAGGTCTGACACACATACACATGCACACATGCACGTGCACATACACAAACACACACAGGTGGGGAGTGCCAGAACGCGCACATCTTGTATTTCTTGTTGTTCAGGTTGTTACAGTTTAGGGTGACGGTAAAAAGGCGTGTTGTGTCTGTTGGTGCTGATTCTTTGTTCAGTGTCAGTTTATGGGCGTGTGTGTATGTGTGTGTTTGTTGATTGTTTTGTCGGTTTAATCCAAGGGGTTCTCAAACTCGGGCGGGTGGGCCCTCCTGGGGGGGGGCATTAAGCCACTGCAGGTGGGCTTGGATTAACAAGGGAAGAATATGGAGCGAAACAGAGTTGACTGACGATGATTAATGCCGGGGCTGCACAGTATATCAACATCACAGTGTGGTCACATGACAGGATGTGCAGCGTCAAGTAAGGTGAATTAACTCAGGCTATAACTTGTGGTTCTCATTTTTCATGACTCATTTATGAGGACGTCTGTCTAATAGTGCATAATTTAGCCCGATTTAATAGATGTTGGATACGTTGATATAATGCACACCCCTACAAAACCAACCCATCATGTTAGAATGATTATTTTATTCCCCAGATAGAGCTATTCGGGTTATTTAGAGGACATCTCTGAATTGTTTTTATATGACAGAAAACAAAAATATCACAGTGTCAGTTTTATCCACTATCCTGCAGCCCTAATTTATGCAGGGAAATTAAACAAACAGTTTGCTGCTGCTATCACGCTGAACTTTAAATAAGGGAAATGTACAACTTGTTTCCTTTCTGTTAGTTGCTTCACCTAGCATTGTTAATGTTTGATAAAAATGTTGCGTGGGGAGCTTTAAACTTGTTTGCGTTTTGAGATAGTGAGTTTATATCCCGGCTTTTGTTACCACTTGTACATGTAAAGTTGCTGTGTTGTCGTCGTTTTAGCTATCTTCCCTCCTCTTTGCATCGTCATATGAAGGCAGCCTGTGGATGATTTGTTTAAGCTGTTTAATGCTGCTGGGCTGTGGATTTCTTTGTGAAGGACTCGGGTCAGATTTCATGTCAGGCCAACGGATGTGTCTTCATGCACGTTCCTCGAGTGGCTCGTCTCAGTGCCTCTCTCTGCTCCGCTAACAGAAAGCATCAGTGGCTAACATAGCTGTTATATCTGCTAACATATCTCTATCTCTGAGGTTGCAGACCTGATGTTGTTAGAGAAAATGTTGGTGAAATCACCTGTAATGTTACCGTCACATGTGAGTATTTTAGGCACCCTCATTATGAGAGAATAGTAATGGCGTGAGGAGTTTCAGTGCCTGTGGCTGAAAGACTATTGCTCTGACAAAGTTTTGGTATTCAAATAACCCAGAATGATCTGA
Organism: Acanthopagrus latus; assembly: GCF_904848185.1. Classification (NCBI taxonomy): domain Eukaryota; kingdom Metazoa; phylum Chordata; class Actinopteri; order Spariformes; family Sparidae; genus Acanthopagrus; species Acanthopagrus latus. The sequence goes on along the minus strand of NC_051044.1, from coordinate 11,944,954 downwards.
GCCTGAAGCTATTTCAGAGAGTATCTGGGGGGGAAGTCAGGTTCGCAGCCAGACTATAAGCGAAATACAATGACGCTTGAACGTTGGGGGCTGGCGGCTCTCATCCCTCAGGAGACTGACACTGAATATTTTTGCACATAAGCAGAACTCTGTAATGTCCGTTGTGTTATCAGGTTTCTGTTAAACATGTGGTGACGGGGTTTCATTTTATTTATTTATTTATTTATTTTGTACTCACTTTCAGTCTGATTTGTAGTTTGAAGATCAAAACTTGATATCAGATCCAAACATTTGGCCGTTGCTGCTGAACACCGAAAAACATTTTATAACGGCAACATTTTTTTCTAATTTTAACAGCATAGTAGCTGCTCACAATAGAGAGAGAGAACTGCTGTACTGCTTTAAGGTCAGCTGGAAGAAAATGTGCAGAAGTTTCAGTATTGGGTATCTTAACTGCCACTGGAAGACAGATTTTGGGGAAGAGATGTTGCGGTCGAATTTGCCAGACAAGCTTTTTTTTTAAAAAAAAAAAAAAAAAAAAAAGACTGTTGAGATAATTCATCCATCGGTGATTGAGAGAAAAAGAACTGGCAACTTTATTTATTTGTTTATCTATTTTTTATACTTAATTATTTCATTTATTAAATGTGTGGTTGTATGCGGAGGAAGATGGCCCAGCTCTAGTGCTTTTCCCACGGAGCTATTTAATGTATTGATTCTCTGTTAGCCAGCCATCAGCTCAGAATATCGATCAGTGAGTCCATGTACCAAACATGCTGCGAGGCAACACTGTGACCTGCAGAGAGTGACGCTGTTACTGTTTCCAATCTTCCCTGCTCACTCATCCCTGATGTTCTCTTCCTGTCTCTCCATTTTTCTCTCACAGTTCTCCAGTACGCTGTGTGTCGCGACGTAACACTTCCCCCTGGACCCCTCTACCGCGTTGCAGGGTTCCAGCTCTCCCTGCCCTGCACTGTTTCAGGGTATGAAGGCCCGCGTACACAGGACTTTGAGTGGTACCTGTACAGGGATGATGCCGGAGGAAGGCAGATGGGAGTGGTGTCCACCAGAGACAAGGGTTTCCCATATGCCCCCTACCAGGGCCGGGTGAGGAACGGAGAGGTGAGGGTGGAGAGGGACTCGGGGGACAAGATCAGGCTGGTGATCCAGAGGCTCCGAGCCGAAGACCAGGGGAAGTACGAGTGCTACACACCGAGCACGGACGCCACCTACCAGGGGAACTACAGCGGCTCAGTGACTGTCAAAGGTAAGATGACCTTTTTTTGTATTTAAAGTTTTAGCAAACATGAAATGACAGTGGTTACACACATAACAAATATATATGAAGAAGGTAATCAGGTAACACAAATGAGATCATATAGATAATAAAAATATGACAAAAATATGAAAAGAGAAACGCAATAAAAATATAAACAAGTAAAATTCATCCATAAAACATGACGCTGATGACTATAATATATCCAAGATGTGTGACTGAATAAAATGATCTAAAACCACAAAAGGATCAGCATGCCTCCAGCTTCTTGCTCCTTTCCTGTTTTGTTTTTTCAACAACTAGTGCCGGGTATGAAACTTCAGTCCTTTTTTAGTAAAGATAAAAATATGCCTGTTGCTCAAAGTATTAAAATATGCCAAGTATCAGAAGCTGGAATTGAAAGTCTGGTCAGATCCATCAGATTCCATGAACTTTAAAATCATGCCCAAGTGTATATTATTTGGGCAAAGTTCTTGTATGTCTGACAACATTCATACACATTTAATCAATCAGTTGTTTGGTCTACAAAATGTCAGAAAATGGTGAAAAAAGTCAGACGAAGGTCACGTTATCGAATGTCTTGTTCTGTTCACAGCCCAAAGACATGTGGTTTACTTTCATAGAGGAGTAGAGAAACCAGAAAACATTAATATTGAAGAAGCTGGGATGAAAAGAAATAGTTGGCGATTCATGTAATAGTTGACAAGTCATTGCTCGGTTTCGGCTCATGTCACTTAGTCTCTTGTCTCTTCTGTTGGTGTGGACTTAAATCTTTTTTACTTTTAAGATCTTTTACATGCACTAAAGCCTATACAACGCACTGAAGTCAATGCAAAACAAAACACAAAAAAAGCTTATAGCTCTCCTTTAAAATTGATTTTGTGTCAGTACCAAAACCCTTGTGCCAGCTACAATAACAAAGTCTCAGGTGACAGCCAGCTCTTGTCTTAACTAGACGACAGTCATAGTTTAGTTGGGACTCAAAGTGGAAACAAAACTGATGTATTCAAGTTCTGTCATGGGAATTTCCATCTGAGAAGATTTAATCAGCAGCTCTGCACTGCGTAAGCCAGATGGATGTCATTTTTCATTGATAAATGAATCTGTGTGTGTAACTCGATTCTTATTCTGAGCTGTTATTTAGACTGACCGTCTGGAGTTTGTACTCACTCTTTTCTTTCTGTTTTCCTCCAAATAACTTCGACAAGTTTAAACCACCCATCTGGTCACACATTTGGTTTCTATTTCATCAAATTCTTTGTGTGCCGCTGAGTTCATATTTGTATGATGCTGGGTGTTAGTTTCACAGCTGTAGAGTTTATCTTCGTAATAGCCAACTAATCCCCATTTCTTTGGGAAAGCTAGTGCCCAAAGTCCAGCGTGGAAGATGGCTTGGAGTCACTCTCAGCAGCCTCATTCCATGATTTAGTATTCTAAATATAGAAACAACACACAGGCAATAGAAAATAAATGTGGCATATTTTTCCTCGCGTCTGGCTCCTGTTGCTTCTCGATGTAATATAATTGACTGTCTGTCTGTGTCTCTCGGTATACCTGCAGTGATCCCTGACACACTCCAGATCAGCTATACCCGCTCACTCACCGGCCAGCCCGTGCCAGAGGGGGCCGAAATTACGCTGACATGCTCAGCTGGGATCCAATCGGAGCAGCTCACTCATCTGTCCATCATGTTTGGAAAGCGCAGCGGTGGAGATGGTTCGGGGAGCCAAACGGGAGGAGAGGTCAGTCCGGTCAGAGAAATTATCTCCATCGACAATATGCTGGGGGTCGTCCCCGGTCGTTCCTACAAGAAGCGGTACGACGATGGAGAGATCACGCTGGAGAAAAGGAACGGGGAGGGCGGACTGGACGTGTATGTGATGAAGATGAGAGGGGTGCAGCCAGGCGACACCGGCTCGTATTTCTGCGAGGCCTCGCAGTGGATTCGGGACAACGATCGGTCGTGGCAGAAGATTGCACAAAGGACGATGGATATTGGCAACTTGACTGTTCGGCAACTAGGTCGGTGTACCCAAGAAGCTGTGCCAGTAATTTGTGCTGCCAAAATTGTGATAGCATGTGGCGAATGCCAAGGTCACACGGCAGCAAGCGTATTACACAAGATATCATAAAAATAAAGTTGGCTGTTTCAGGTAGAGAAGGCACCCGAGATGATAAAATCAGCAGACTTAAGTTTAGTTTCTACTTGTCAGTTCAAGACTTTTCATTCTTCCTCAGTGGCGTCAGTCGCCTGGACTTGCAGTGCTGCCGAGTGCATTGGAGTCTCTCCAGGGTTCAGACTGGATGTTTGTGTTACTTAGAGCTTAACTTAATGTCTTGCTTGCTGGCTGGCTGACTGAGCAGTTTACTGATGGACGGATATGGGGCTGATTAAATACTGGAAACACATCTGTATTTAAAGTATCTGCTTGTTTTTTGGATAGAGTCACACTACTACACATGCAGCAAAACAATTAATATTTTGATTAATCAAGTGGTCCTTTATAAAACAGTAATAAGGATATGTCAGTTTTATAATGGATCAGTGGATAGAAAATGTAGATGCCAACTTTTCTGATAATCGATAAACTGTTACAGTAATTTTTCAAGCAATAATATGAAAGCTGTTTTTCCTTGAGACAGCCAGTCACCAGCAGTATTAGAGCTTGCCACAACAAGCATGCTGCATGCTTATTGGCTCCCTGGCTCAGATGAGATTAACTCCTTTTGGTATCAAATAACAAGACATTTGTCCATACTTCATATTATTGAGGCAATTCAATGCTGGTTCCATACAAATATTGAAGTTTTATACCCAGCGCTGTTCGTTGGCAGCTCTAGTAGAGTCAGAGTTGACTTAATCAGTTCTCTTGTTTTAACACTATTTACTGTAATGATAAGACTAGGAAAAGCAGCTAGTGCCCATATTTGAGAACCCGAAACTACAATTTTTTTATTTGAGAAATGAGAGAGAAATAATTAAATGAGTCGATCAAAATAGTTACCAATCAATTTTATGTCGACTCACTAATTGCAGCTTTATCTTCTGTCTGTCCGCTGTCAGACCGCCTGACTGACTGATCTTGATGCTCAGCTCTCTTGTTGATTATCCAGCTGGATTTGATGGGTCGATAGCTGGCTGGCCCTGCAGCTGGATAACCGCCCGCTGCCTTGCCGCTTGGCTCATTTTAAATTCTAAAGAGCTTTTGTAGATCGAAAGGATTAAGTAATCTTTTCTCCCACCTTGGCCTCTCGTAGCCTTCAAAGAGGATGACTGTCTCTCTGTCAAGACTGATGTGTACATTACGGTCAGAACAGCGTTTCAAGCAGTGTTATTTTTTCATTGGATAGGAATGTTCACCGTATATTTAATCTATATATGTTTGCGCATAGGAGAATACTTTGATTGAATCTTCTACTCTAAGTACAAAGTTAACACAATTTATTTTAAATATTAAAGTTATTCTAACCACACACCCGTATATCATTTTTTTTTATTAACCTTGTTGCTTATGAGAGCTATAACTAGTAATAAGGCTAAAAGTTATTTAGGTCAAAATTTTCTTCTCTTCAGCAACAAGATTGTAACCCAGTTGAGGCTTTGTATCTCATCAATGCATGCATTGTTTGTTTGTTTTTTCCTGACACTCGCTGACGAGCACTATTTAGTTCTGTCTTTTCTGGCCCTTATTGTCTCGCTAATACAATGGTCTGACATGTCCCCTTTTGTTTGCATAAATAACGTGTCTTATATTGAGCAAATCTGTGTTTAGAAAAGTTGGTGGTTAAATGAAGCTTCTCTCAAACAATAGACTTTTGTCTTTGTCTTCAAATTATAGCAGGATATTAGTACTAACTTTTCAGTTCATTAAACAGAATTGCACATACTCATACTGTGCTGTTTCTCTATTCTCCTCTGTTACGCTTTGTTTGCATCTCTGAATACAACACGGCAAGCTTCTTTCACAGAGCAATGATAGAAAATGACTTGCGATTGCGATTGTAAAAAAGTCTTCTTCCATTTTAGCCTGGCCATTAAATATGTAATGTACCAGAGAAGCCATTCTGGCTTTCCCACAGATCGCTTTGTGTGAGACTGTAACTGTCGCAGTCTAAGTGCATATTTGAGGCTCTCCACAAAGGAGGATTTACTTCTACTTTTACTAAGCTGTTTCTCTCTACCTCTTCTGTTCTCCAGCGGAGTCTCTGAGCGTAACATCCTCGCCCAGAGGGGAGGTGACCCTGCAGGTCGGTTCTCCTCTCATCCTGGCCTGCGAGGTACTGGGGCTGCCATCTGAGGTTAACTCGGGTCTACTGGTTCAGTGGATGAAGAGGGGATCTGCAAGCGCTGATGTAGCTGGAACTGGGGGAGTCGAGGTACTTATTCTCACTCTGCTGCCTTATTTGAAACAAAATGGTTTTTATTGTGTCTGGTTCATTGCATAATATGTGCAATTGTATGTATTGCTGAGGTGTTTGTTTTGCACCTGCACAGTATGACTGAAGTATGAGTACATCTTACTCTTTAAGTCTTTGAGTCTGTGAGGATTATGAGGCAATTGGAGTAGTCATCAAACAAAGATAGATTGATTATCACTTGATATAATTGCTGTTCAACTTGTTATCATTTTATTGTTATCCAGCTCAAATTTGCACAATAAATTTTACGTTATAAAGAATTACCTGCAATACATTACATCTCAGTTTACAAAATAACACTTGCTGACAGTTGCCCTTTGTGTCAAGGTGGAGGTGGCCCGGATGAGCCCAGACGGTACTGTGAGTTGGGGGGACGACCTCAGCCGGTCTAGTGGGGGCTCTATGGAGAAGGTGGCGGACGGGAAGTACTCTCTGAAGCTGTTCTCAGCGCGGCCCTTAGACTCGGGGGTGTATCGATGTGTGGTGAGCGTGTATGCTGGGAGAAGAAACCCTGGCCCCTCTTCTCCTGCAACGCTCACCCAGAGGTCTGAGGGAGTCACGGTCAACCTCAAGACCAAAGGTGAGAGGCTGCGCTCATGTCTTAAGTGGCGCACGGGCTTTTGTGTACAGTATGTAGGTGATTCCCAACCAGGGGAGTAGAATTGTCTTGCATTTGCCAGCGAGTAAGGGGAAAGATTGGGGAGTAGCTCAACTGAAAAAAACACAAATTAAATGTATATGTTGTGAGTGACAGTTTGTGAGACTAAGTTAAGTAGTAGTAAGTCTGAAGTTTTGTTCTGACTACCAGATCTGGATCACCTCGGGACTGTAAGTCATTGCTGTAGGAGTCAGTATATGTGACTGCATGGCCTGTTATTTGGGAAGACAAGATAAACCTGTAATCATGCTGAAGGAGATGTTTGTGCCAAAGATAGATGTATGTAGATGGATACAAGCATATGTACGGCATATACACAATTTATTTATATATTGTAAGATAAAATAAATAGAAAGTAGACATTATATTTATACATGTACAGAAGAATAAACGCAGGCGCTGTATTCTGGTTGTGCAGATCATCGTAAACATTCGTACTTTTATGGTTTTATGTATTTTCTCATGATGCTTTTTCTTTCCGCTGTTGACTGCATTTTCTGCTCAGCGGCATCTGTACTGGTTTGGTCTTCAATGTGATTTAGAATTAAAAAATTCATGGAGCGCCTTGGTGGCCTGGAGGTCTGGGCTGTTGGCCATGTGGTTGAGTCTGCAGCAAGACCTCTGATGCTTGTTGGCCAAATCTCAGTTCTAGCTTTTACAACTCTCTCTTAAAAGTTTCTGCTAAATTCATAAAAAGTTTGTGTGTGCACTTTCTGAGCAATAGTTTAACTGAAAACGGAACAAGAGGGTTACATGAGAAGCTTGTGTTGTATCCTGGTGCTCAAGGTGAACTGCCAAAAATGAAATCTGTGGTTTGGTTCGCTTTCCGTTTATGCATGTTAGTCAAACCTTCCTTATTAAGTAAGTTACTGTTACACTGGAAATATCTGATTGACCGCAGATGAAAGTCACACCTTTGATTTTGCCTGTCACATGTTTTGTTTTTTTCAATTTTTTGTTTGGCCTACATGAACTCATGTTTGCGTGTAACATTTACTTTCACAGATGTGCTAGTTTCAGCTGTGGCTCAGCTCCCACGAGGCCCCCTATTAAAAAGAGGCAGCACCATCACCTTGATCTGCAACGCCACAGTTACAACCACAGGCCCGGCGCAGGCACAGGTGCAGTGGCTACGGTGGCCAATCCCGGTCGCGAGGAAGGGACGGAGCTCAGAATCCGATGTTACTGTGCCAGACCCCCCTGTCGATGACACACCCAGACTGGTAGCTGCCCTCATGTACGACGGTGTTGCGGTGATCTACGCCAACAGTAGCGAGGTTAGCGTCGACCGCCTGTCTGCCATCACCTACAGACTGAGGGTCCACACGGCAATGATGGAGGACCAGGGCATGTATGCGTGTCATGCTGAGGCGTGGGGACAGGACCCGCATGGAGGCTGGTACAACACAGGGGCCAGAGCGGAGTCGAACGCAGTCACCGTGTACCTGTACGCCAGAGGTAAGTTGTTTTTATTAACAATCATCGTGAAGGTGGATGAGAAGTAACAGATTACAGTTTGTTGGCTATTTTGTGTGCGAGGTAGTTTGCCAAGAGACCGACTCTTCTTCACAGTCTCACAATTAAAATTGATACCAATTGCTCAGTTCACCTGCAGTCTGATCTGTTGGCCACTGAGCAGCTCCACTGGGGCAATTGGAGGCTAAGGGGCAAGTGCTGCTCTTTCATCTTCCCAATCTAGATATATTCCGGTGGTCAACGGATCGAACAGGGGGGATGAAAACTTGACCTTCAATCACAGGCTGGAGCGTGGCATGCATTAATGTCATTCAACAACCATTCACTTGAAATGCGCAGACACTTCTGTGGGTTAACAGTAAATTGATTCTTTTCTACACCTTTCCTAGCAGATTGCAGGGCCTTGTACCCCATGTAATTACATCCTAAATGTATGGATATTCACTGTGTGTTACTTGTTCTCATCCACTGCAGTGATTTAATTCTGTTGGACCCTGAGAAACATTGCCCTTTAGTTCAAACATCGCTTTCAAGCAGTGCTGCAGCTTAGAGTTATTTTCATTGTGGCCTGATCTGTAGATGGTTTTCTTGATTGTTTTCGCATTACAGAGAAAACAAAGGGAAAGGTGATTTTTTTTTCTCCCAGAGCCCAAGGTGGCTTGTAAATGTGTTGTTGTCCAAAACCTGAAGATATTGGGAGGCCCCAGCAGCTCAGTTGGTAGAGTCTGAGCCCCACGTACAGAGGCAGTGTCCTCTCCACAGCGGCTCAGGTTTCAGATCTGACTTGTGGCCCTCTGCTGCCTGTCATCCTGCCTCTCTCTCTGTCATCCTGTTTCCTGTCACTCTTCAGTTGTCCTATTAAATAAGGCCATGAATATATATAAAAAAAACAAACAATAAAAAAAAAAAAGATGAAACTGGAAGATATTCAGCAATTCATTACATTTTCAGAAGCTGGAGGTGGTTTGTTTGAAATGATCTTCATCTTTTTTTATTTGCTGTTAGTATGTTCTATGTCCAGTTTAACAGTGCACGTGATTATTTGAGGTAGCAAGGTTAGCTGTTGACCTTTTTTCCATTCTACATCGGTGTGGATCATCGTTGAGTAGTAAATGGACTCAGATTCCAACACTCGATAACTGAATCACATCAGAGCAAACTGCTTTTTAGGTTTTCCAGCAGGGCAGTCCATTAACTTGCTTTTCATCGATATGTTTGCTGCCTGAATGTTAAAAGTGCTATTTAAAAGTCCGTATCTGTATTGCTATTGGCTAAACATTTGCTAAATTTGAATTTTGGCCTATGATGACATGCTCTTCTATTTTGTCAGTATACATCATGGCATCCTTCTCTCTTTACTCCCTCTCTCCCCAGCTGCTGACCTCCTCCTCATCCCTTTGGTCGTCGGAGTCTCTTCTGCCTTGTTTGTGGGCATCTTCATCATCGCCACAGTTACCTGTTGTTTCATGAAGCGGCTGGCGAGGCAACGTGGTCGAAAGTAGGCGTCAGCCACCACTGCCTGTCTGAAATCTGAATGTTCATGAGGAGGCACAGAGAGGTGACGCACAAAACATGGTGGCCAAGAAATAACTTCAAGACAAAATGACTGTCACCCTGTTTGATGATTCAGTATGTTTCGACCTACCTGTTTAACAATCAATGCCAAAAGATTCTGTTTTCTATTCTCTTGTATTTTTATATCCAGCTCTTCTCTGGAAACAAACATATTTTAGTGATTGCTACAATGCGCACCGGTAGGCATAATATCACCATATAACCCACATGATGATGATAATGATCCCCTTGTCCCAGCTTATCATTCTGTTTAAAAACCGGAAAACGATCGAAAAAACACAGGCAAGATTTGTTGAGAGAAGGTCAAAAGTAGAGAAGGTACTGCAGGATTGTTTTGAGTCTGAATAGAAAGGCAGAGCAAGCTGCCCCCTCAGAAGTCATCTTTCTATTGTAACTGAATGTTTCTCAGAGTATGTAGGTCACCCTGCACTGAGTAATACTTCTATTTTCACACCAACAAAGAATATTCTGTATTTTTCACAAGTTGTTGACATTGTTCCAGCCGTTCTTTCCTCAAACTGCATGTTTTTCATTTATTGCAAACATCTACAAGGTCTCAATGTCTCTGCATGGTTAAGCCTCTAGCACTGCCACTGACGATCACATGAATGCTGATGGGAGCACTTCTGCCTCCCAGAAAACTTAATATGAGCAGGGCCTTTCCATCGCCTGCAGTCCGGCACCACTCTGCATGTAAACAAAGTCTGTCTGTTACTTAATAAGGAAGGCGCTGGCCGGGGACTTTCTGATGCCAAGACCAATTGAGTACCAATTCTAAACACAGGCATTCCTCGGCTGCGACGCTTCACGCCGTGGTGACTTTTCTATACGGACTTGTATAGATTGGACAAAGGAGAAATGGAAGATATATCCATTATGCACTGAGCTAAAACATGTAAATACTGTATGGAGTTTAGCTGTTTTATTTTTCTTAATGTAAGTAAGACTATGCTGTAGCGTCATGTTAGTCTTTGGCAAAGCACCTGTGTTTGATATTCTGCAGCAGTCTGTTCTGCTCTTTTGAAGCACTCAGACTTAAATGGTACTGGGACCAAAGTCCTTTGGTTTCCTTCTTTCACTTGATTTTCCTCAAACTGAACAGTCTTTTTTTTGATGTCCTTAAGAGAGTTCTTGTTTTTTTTTGTTTTTTTTATTGTGCGATGAATGGTTTCTTTTGCTCTTGTCAAGGGACTGAGACAGAAAAAAGGTTACTGTGAAAAAGAATCAACCGTTTGTTGCACAGTGTAACAAACTGTCACATTGTTTAAGATACTTGGCCCCGAGGTCAAAATTCCCCCTAGAGCAACGCAGTCATATGACCTGATGAGTCTCACTATCGCCGTCATCATGGTTATCATGTGGTTCAGGCCACACATTTCTGCTGCCAAGACTTATTATGACTCAAGCCCCTGCTGCTAGCCCACAGAAATCTGTTGGACAGATTTACTGTGTCTGTGCACTTATAATAAAGTGAAATCCATCCTCCTCTTCCTGTTGAAAATAACACTTAAGAAAAGTTTGGTCACCCGAGTGCGATCAATTGAAGGCTGGATACAAGAGAAGAGGAGGAGGAGGGTTAAATGTGTTGTTACCCAGCCTGCTGCGCTCTCATGAGAGATTATTTCAGGTCATTAAATCTGTTTGCGGTGAGCTTTGCTTTACAGTCTCAGTCTGTCTTTGCTGTCGGTCTTTCTCCGTCTCCCGGTTGGTTTTTAGACTCCCTCTAAATCTGCCCGTCCTCCATAACCTGTGCTCCCTAAACCCCCGATTATAAATGTTGTTCACGAACATTAGGGAATAAAATCACAGCTCTGCTTGCTTCCTGAGCCACTTTGTTCCAGATCAACTACTCAAAGCTGATTTGTTCCCCCACATAGCCACCCACCATATGATTACACATACACACACACACACACACGGACAGATGCACGTGCTCACACAGCAGCAGCAGCAGCAACAGCAGCATAGTGCTGCCTGGATGATGGAAGTGAGTATCTGCGTGTTCATCTCTAATCCCTGTTTATAGCTGCCCTTCCCCCCTCTCTCACAGCGTGTTACATAGTCGCTGTGACTCCCACTCGATTCATTTCAATCTCTCTTCCCTGAGATCTACAGCCAGCTGTCGAAAAGGTGTAGCACATCGAGTGCAAAGTACGAAGCTGTGCGTTTGTTTGAAGGTGTATTAAACCCTTTCATGAAGGTGTTTCGTTTTGTTTGGATTGTTTACTCATGCTTTAATACCACTGTTCCTGAATGAAATCTTGCAGCCATTGGGAAAAAAAAATATCCAAAGGCGGGTTATTGCTCAGTTTGTTTCTTATGGTGCTTTGGCAAACCTGCCAGTTGATGAACCAATAAACCACTCTGGATTCATGATGTCACTTTCGTTTTGTGTACTCTTTTATTTTCTACTGCAATGACCAAAGTTTGTTTTCAGCAGAGAACCTGGAACTGTTCATTTCGGAGGCTGCTGGAGACAGCTGAGGTATTGCAGGACATTCTGCGTGGAGGGAAAATAATTCAATCTGTGCTCGTTGAGCATATTTTCCATCTATATAGAATGAAAAAAAACCCAAAACAATTCTTGTGGTTGCTGCAGTTTCCGTGTCAGTACCAGCCAAGCAGAGGTTTGTATTTCATCTCAAGTTGACTCTCAGCACTTAATGTTGCAGTTTTAGTGGTACACTGTGATACATTTGTCTTATTTTGTTACAGAAGAAGACACAGAATAAGAGTTATGGTACATTTTGTACCACTCATGCCTTGTTGAGAAAGTCCTGATTGAATAACACTCAAAAAAAGAAGAATCTCAAATGGCATTTTCATTTCTTTGTGAGAGAAGCTGTGAAAGTCTGATGGTTGATCATAAATCTTGATCCGTTTAAACTGGCAGCAATATATGCTCATGATCTCATAAGACAGCTTTGATTTTTCTCATTTATTGTGTAATTGGTCCATTTGTCATGCCATTTAGAGGTGCAGACTCAATTAACTCATGACTGAAAATATCTCCCCATCTTGTAGCTGGATGATTCAGTTCCATTTCACACTGCAGCAGAAACCTACCCATATATCAGCACACCAATAAAGTACATGCAAAGTATAATCGAAGACGGCATGTAAAATAAGTTGGTGTCGTTAAACCATGTTCACGAGTGATACAAGTCAAACGTCGGGGGGAGGGAAACATTTTGGTGGCAAGTCACTAAACCTTTCAAGTTTTTTTTGTTTTGTTTTTTTTTTAGATTTGACTGTTGATTCTACACATGCAGTAACATCCCAGAGAACACTGAACGTGAACTGAAGTTTCTCCCCCCATTCATGTAGAAAGAGGCCTGAGTTTTCATTCATATAGTGCGTTAATGATTAATTTAGAGAGTAGAAAACAACATTTACATTGGCATTTATAAAGCCTTACTTATACAGAGAAATTAGCTAAGCTTAGCTAAGTCTACTTGACTTAAAGCAACATTATGTAGAAATTGGCATGTTTTGTAGTTTTGAATTTGTGGCATTCAACTTTGCTGTCAAGTGTCATTCTCACCCCTCTCTCTCATCAACCCTTTTTTTCTTGCCAAAGTGGGAATCTACAGCTCAAACTGCAGCTCCAAAAGTGAGTTTATCCCCATAAGAACACACTTTACAGCAGAAATAAACATGTTTACAGCCTGGTGCAAAACAAAAGTATCGCAGGGTAACTTAAAAAGTATTGTGAGGGAACCCAAACAGTGTGAGGGATTGCAAAAGTAATTCAAGTTAATGCAAACACTGTTGCGAGGGAACACAAAGTATGGTGAGGTAACAAAAAATGTGTTATGAGAAAACGCAAAAAGTAGCATAAATCTATTGGTGACATCTTAGTGGCTCCGTCTACTATTTTACACAGTAGATGTTCTCATCGCAGCAGGCTGCTGTTTTCACTAAAGAAAACCACTGTGTGCTACCTGCCGAGCACCAAACACCAGACAGATGAAGTTGGTGATTAGCTGGTAAACACAATGGAGCATTGGCGGCAATATAGCGAGACATTTCCCAAAATTTGTTGGAGACCAGACCTGGACATAAAAGTGAATATTCGATTTGCATTCGTCAGATGGCTGGAGACACACCATCAAACAGATTTAAATATTCTGCTGGATGTACAAAAAGGAAACCACTATATGGTGATTTATGTTGTTGTTGACTTTGCTGCTTTCAGAGGCCAAATTCTGCTTTCATGGGGGGTCATTAAGTGATGTATTTTCATTTCTGTCTGTCTCCCTTTTGTGTTCCTCCAGCAAAGATGTCATTTCAAATTGTTTCAGCCATGTGGAGCGGAACGATAAGTTGGCTTATTAACGGCTGACGTGGACAACTGCATCCATCAAAGAAATACGACATGTGACAGCGCCTTTCATGGATAATTCAGAAGGAAGATAAAAAAAACAAGGGTGTCAAAAAACAGAAGATACAAGAAACAGATGATTTTATTATCCAGCATACAGTTCTTAATAAAAGTGTCAAACGTAAAGACAGTGATGTTCAGTTCTACAGTTCTGCCTCTGAAACTGCTGTTCCTCTCTGAGCTCCTGTGGTATTACACTATATCAGTTTACAGAGCATTACATCACTAATGCAAACACTGTACCAATGTTAATCCTCTCCCTCCTGCACGACTTCAGAGGGACGTGGCAGGCACACAAACAGAGGCTTTGTGGCGGACTGATAAGACGCTGCGCTGCCTGTCGTTGGTTGGTTAGCGTACCTGCTCTCCCGACCAATCGCTGGCGGCTGAACGTCAACCAAGGCGAGATTAAGCATGCAGCACCCACTGCAGGTTTGACCTGTATTCTGCAAAGTGTACAGATAACTAAAAAAAAAATCAGAGCCGGAAGGCCGCAAGACGAGGACAAAAACACTCAGCTTTACTATAAATGTAGCTGAGATGAAGAAACTTTTTACTCTCTTTATTTACTTTTTATTTACAGGGTCTAAAGCTGTTCAGAGTTTTTAAGAGCTTATTATTACAGCAGTTATAAACATTTAATAAATGAATGAGTTACCTTCAGGGTGGTAAAAGAAATGTCTTATACCACACTCATAAAATGAAATGAAATAAGAGTAATAAGCAAACACACCATTATCTGTATCTGTACATCTTCAATCAACTACAAATTGTATTGAATTGAATTGAATTTGCTTTCTGTGTTTTTATATAGTAAAAAAAAAAAAAAACTATTTACAAAATGTCATTTCACAAACTTCACTCAGCTACCTGACAAGAAGTACGGATTTTCTCACATTTTACTTTACTGATAAAAGCACATAGTTGTACTGGATACTTGTTTCAGCTGAGTATATGTGCAACCCTATACAGTGCATATTTCCTCACTACAGATGATTCTGTATATATGCAGGGAGGCAATTAGCCTAGCTTAGCATAAAGACAAAAGCAATGGTTAGCCTGGCTCTGTCTGTTTTTGGTACTCACTGGCAGGAGGTTGTTATCATATGAAATGTCTGACACCCTTAGGGAAACGATTACCACACAGAGATTTAGTTTGAAAATAAAAGATCCTTTTTGTCTCGAGTCTAGTTCAGGGAGAAGTCTCGCTCTGAAATCATGTGAGAAGTTTGGAGCTCATCAAGAGGAACTGCAAGCAAGAATTTATTTCCAAAGTCACGGCTGAAGATTGGAACACTGGATTTCAGAGAGAGACTTTCCACTGAACAAAACTTATGTGTCTGGTCCCAAAATGGATCTCATTATTTAACAAAAAGGTTGATCTCCACAGGAATCACTTCCATAACGTTGTCAGAGAATTAAGAACAACAACTTCAGCCTGTCAGTGACAGAAACAAGCACCTTTAATCTTTGACGGTCTGAGTTCGGTCCACTACAGCCGTGTTGCGACTGCCACCGGAGGCAACCTGCTGGACTGACTCCAAAACTTTTGCAGAGCATGAATCATTTACACCAAAACATGAATAGAGGGCCCAGGTTTAAAAAATACTGGGGTTTGATTTAATGTGCTACATTTTCCTTACAGTAAGATATTTATATCATCACTTGGTGAAGAATCGGTCCATTACAACACTTTTTACACAGCCTGAATTATTCAGCAGTATTTAATACTATCAGCACAAATAAAACTTTAAATAATTCAGATGTCACAGCTCGGAGACATCATCGCACTCGAATAACAACACAGAGACACAGTCACATTTTGACCAGAAGAAAGAAACGCTACGAGCCCAGCACCTTTCATATTTACATTTCAAGTTATCCCGACTCGCTCTCTCTGTTCAATCCATCACGATTTTCAGACCTTCATTCTTCCGTCAGCTCATCCCTCCTCCACTTCATCTGCAGGACCACGATCGGGGCGTCAACAGCTCCAGGAAACTGTTCTGTTGAGAAGCAGCAGCAGAGATTGTTTGAGTATTCGTACTGCGCTCCTCCTCTTCCTCCTTCTAGTAACATGATCTGTAATCCTTTTAAACATTTTATTCATGAAATGATTTAACATCCACTCATTATCACATTATAATCTCATTTTATGAATCTATTTTTAGACAGCAGTTATCTGTGTTAAGCCACTCTGTGTGTGTGTGTGTGCATGTGTGTGCGCGTGTGTGTGTGTGATGTCACTGGCTTCGGAGGAAGCCTTAGCCGGTGGATCCACAGAGATGCAGTAGTTTAATGTAGAATAAGTATGTTAAGCACCGGGACCATCTGTCACGTAAATCCTTCACATCTGTGACTACATCAAACTCTCGGGGTTTGGACGGGGGCTTTTTAAGGGTTAAATGCATGTCAGATTGATTTTTTTTTTTTTTACAAAATGTCTCTTCCGCAACACTTGGGCTTCCTCCTATGTGTGTAAATTAGGTGTGTTTTCCCTTTAAGAACAAGTTCATGTACTTCATGTGCGTTTCTACGAGTCTGCGTGAGGTCTGTGTGTCGACAGATGCTCATGAATGACTGGAGATAAGAATGGAGACAAAGCCAGGATGATGAAACAGTGGAAGGAGTTAAGTCAGATTCATCTGGCGACTGGTGTCTGCGCGACGTCTTAACAACAAAGTAGTCAAGTACCAGACATGTCCAGTGGTGGAAAGTAACTAAACATCTAGTTCTGTAATTTAGGAAAAATTGAAGGTACTTGTGCTTTACTTCACTTCTACTCCACTATACCTCACAGGCAGATGTTGTACTTTTTACTCCACTACATTTGTCTGACAGCTATAGTTACTAGTTACTTTATCAGATTATACATTGTCATACTGTTTCTGTCCAGTAAAACCATCTCTCTCTGATTTGATATTGAATTTTTCTGATAAACTGAAGGACTGAGTAATCTTTTGTTTGTTGCACTGTTCTAGCTTAATGTTCCCATGATTTTTCCATTTAATCCTCTGTGTTTTTGTGGTTTAAATCATCCACTGTTATGAGTTTCATCTCTCCTTTATTCATAAATTACTGTCTATTTTATAGTTTTCGGGTGTTTGATGTAAAGCACTTTGTAATGTTGGTTTTGATAAATGCTACACAAATAAATCCTCACAGAAAAGCAACTCTACAAACATGAAGACACTTGATGTTTAAAATGAGATCAGCCTTAATCGTCTATGGCAATGAAATGTAACACATTAATGCATTAGTAAAATGTATCAAAAAACAACATACAGAGGGGCATCTTTGCCCTACTGGCCTATTTTCCTTTTTCACAATTTGTCAGAAATGGTGGTCAAAGTGAGTGAGGTCATCATAATCCCCCACACTACTAATAAAAAAACTGCTCTTCTTTTAATATCCGCACACATGCAGTCACGTGCAACCTGTTTATGCATCTGTATCTGTCTATTTAAAGGATATAGATTCTTGACGTTTTACAGCTTTAGCTTCTCACTGAGCCTAAACCCGGCCCAGTGGAAAAGCTGTCCAAGCCTTCCAAAACAACAATAAATCTCTCTGAAGAATCTCGCAGCAGAGTAATATATGTCTTCATATCTTTTTTTGTGACCCTGAAAAAAGGGCCACAAATCAAATTCTCTCTCAGGTTTTATTGATTTTACTTCAGACAAACCTCTGCTTCAGTCGCAGACGTGGAGAAGAGAACTAAGGTTTAATAAACCCTGTCAGAAAGCATGTTTGTTGACCCACATTTCTGGGGCTGTACAATATATCGATGTCCTTTTTGTCAGTAAGAAAACACAGTAGGCGAAGCAGAATGTGCAGGCATGACATGACAAAAAGTAAAGTTCCCCTCCAGTCAAAATGAATTTTTCTTCTTGTTCCAATGCTTTAAGGTTTGCGCTTCACTGTGGAGAACGATGCATGTGCAGAATCTGACAGCAGAAGTCTGTTTTTTCACATTCGTTACTGAAAGTGTAAATATGAGGCGGATGATCTGACATCACAAATGGTTTGGGCACCAGTTTTGCTCCAATAATCAGCAAACACATACACTTTACAGTGAAATAGGAGACACCACACTTTCCATCGGCATGGTGGTGAGTAGATGATGACTGAATTTTTCATTTTTGGGTGAACTGTTCCTTTAATACATTGCAGCTCATGGCATCGTTCGTTTTACATACCCCTGTCCGAGGGCAGCGTATCTGGGCGTACCACTCCTGGCAGTACAGGCACACCTGGACACCCTGACCGAGGAAGAGGCCCGCCCACATGATGACGTTGCACACGGGGCTCCGTCGCTTGTCGTTCATGGTGAAGTTGAACACCACTTGGAGAGGAATGACACAAAGGAATTCCATCAGTGAGTCGTTTGTGTGAAGAATCAGGAACGGTTTATTTGTGTTATTGCAGAGAATGTGAGGGTCAAACAGCAAGAGCATGAAAAGTAGAGAATGAAACATTTTGTCGGACGACTTCTTACCGAGTCCCAGAGGTAAAAGGACATAACA
This sequence comes from Acanthopagrus latus, assembly GCF_904848185.1. NCBI lineage: Eukaryota > Metazoa > Chordata > Actinopteri > Spariformes > Sparidae > Acanthopagrus > Acanthopagrus latus. The sequence goes on along the minus strand of NC_051044.1, from coordinate 11,926,640 downwards.
CACAGGTGTACTTTCACTTAATGTAATGAGAGCTGTCATCTAAAAATGGCTGCTGAATGCTTGTTAGAATGAATAATTACAGATCTCAACTTTGAAAAGCTTGAAGGCACAGTCCAGATTGCAGAGGAGGACATTTGCATATCTACAAACTAAAGACAGACAACTCAGAGACAGAGTTTTTTCTTTTTTTAAACTTCAGCGATGATAATGAGCTACTTCCGCAGCCATCGTTTCTGTTTACGTCTCTGTAAAGACTGTTCCCTGAGCAATGAGCGTGACCCTCACCTCCAAAGATGGCAAAGAGAAAGAACATGACGGGGTAGAAGAAGCCGAAGCCCATGGCCAGGGCGTACTCGTGGACGACGGCAGAGACGATGAACACGGAGAGCATGGCAGCTGTTCGGAATTTCCTCTTCGACAGCTGCAGGGATCAGAGCAAGAACAGAGAGGGTTTGGATCAAAGTTCAGGGGTCAGGCTGGTTCACTGGGGAATTTGTGTCACTAGAATTACAGGATGAGTGTTGAACTACAATACAGACTGCGGGGGGAAAAAAAACATCAGGGACATCACAGCATTGTTTTATTAAGCATGCTGTCTTGGTACTCGGCTCACCCAGAGGAAGTCTCTGTATCCGTAGTAATAGAGCCAGTCATGAACCACCACGTTCCAGGTCCGGTAATAGTTGGCGAAAGACGTCGAGTTCCACCAGTCCTGGGAAATCAACACAGAGAAGAAGAAATGAGTGTGTGAATCAAAATAAAAACAGAACAGAGAGGGATCACTTCAGTGTCAGGGCCTTTTAAAGTGATACTGGTGAGAGACAAACCTGTATCAGCTTGTTCCCTGAATTTAAATGAAATATGATCTTGAATCTCAGCTAGAGTTTGAAGACCTGATGACATGTGGTGCTTCAACGACTACAGGGGTAAAGTGGTTGCTCTGAAAGTAAGAGGCAGGCCCTCGAAGAGCCCACCTGCTGTGATGCAGAAGAAAAACAAGCACTATAGTTTCAGCTTATGCCTTTTTTTCAGTGTGGCCTAGTTATTTATCAGAGCCAAGAGTCTTTCTAAACAGCTGCGTGGCATCACGTACTATCAGGTAGTGTTGCACAACATTGGATTTATGCCCGAACCCCTGACATGCCAATATTTTCTGTCTCACATTGGCCAGTTTTGCAGATGCCAACACAGATAAATGCACATAGTTTTGTCCACCCAAAGAAAATCAAGTCTCTCCTAAATTAACATATCATAATGCCCACACTAATTGTGATGGCCAGCTGGGCAGATGCAGACTTAAAATGCTTCACATTCAAAATAAGATAACGACTTACTCATCTGCTCATGATGCATGCATCATGATATATTGTTTCATCATGCATCCCTGTTATCAGAAGCACATAATCAGATCAATAAAACACGATCACCTGGAGCAGATTTCATGGATGGCGTCAAAAGACTGTTCCTGACTTTGACTGCAAACCAGGTTATGTCACACTCGGAACTTCTGCCTCAGTAGCTCAACATTCTCTGAAAATATGCTTCTTTGCTTACTTTATGTGATTAATATGATAAAGATCGATACCACTCTCACATGCAAGAGGAATGGAGCTTGGAGGAGGTGATTAGCTTAGCCTCGCGTACAATGAAGGAAGCGGGGGAAACTGTAACTAAAACACCAACAATGTGTGTTTTTAGGGGGGACCTACAGCATTTTTTGCAATGTTTTTTTTGTGTGTGTGTGTTGGTAGGCAGAATTTGTTTCTTTCCAGAGATACCAAGCCTCTGGGAAGAGTGCCAGGCTTCTAAGCCAATTTTCAGAGTGGCTTAACCGTGCAATTCCAACATCCACGTGATGCACTGGGGCTCAATTTTTTTCCCCCCCGTGGGCTTACATCGTGAAAGAAGCAGCCGTAAAACAGCGGATAGCCTTTTTTAATTTGAGCATCACAACCTTCAAATGACTCTTTCCCTTTCATCCAAAACCACTTATAAGAGCCCCCTTATAAAATCATTGTAGAAATCTCATGTATGCACGCTAAACTGATCCCACAATGTGGAAGATCCAGGTCATCTTAGAGCCGGGAAGTCAAACGCTGTATCCTGTTCTCACTAAACGCCCGTGAGAGATTCAGGCAAATTTGTTTCTTGCTTTGCATGTTTGTAGGCCGGCTAACTTCAGGCTCTGGCTCCAGATTAAAGGCATTTAAATGAACCATCTAAAGAAATGTGCACACAGTCATCCCTTTATAGCCATCCTAATTTAAATTTTACGGGCTTATTAAGTATGCGGTCAAGGCAATATTATCCCTTTGGCCAACGCTGGAGCAATTACAGTAATATTGATTGATGGGTGCAGCACAAAGGGGAAATAAAACAATTTCAAAAAAATGTTGGTTTACACAGTCAAAAGCCTGAGTCATGTTTTTTTTCTCTTAGAGCAAACAGCATCAATAGAACATAATAGGCGGAAAAGTGAAACCGCTTTGGGACCACCAGGCCACCAGGCTGTAATTTCGCTTGTCATTTATCAAATGTTTTCCCCGTTTGGAAAAGCAAGCACATCTGAAAAAGATGCTGCGTTCACGGGAGAGAGCGATGCGACAAAGAATCAGTGGAAACCACACACCTTGTAAAACATCCTGTCAGCGAAACACAGCAGCTCCCCGAAGAGGTTGAGCCAGCAGTGGAGGAAGGCGAAGAAACACAACAGCAGGAGCATTATACCTGAGACAGACAGAGAGGACGGAGTCGTGAGGAACACTTCAGTCCTGGGCATCGCTCCCAGCTTTCTCATAAGAATTGCAGCTTGACACTGATGCTCTCATATCTGCACTTAGTCAAACAGCCATTCACTTAAAGAGAGCAATAAACACACCAGTCTTTGATACCTGCGTCTGATTTCATAACAGCATCTTTAATCTTATCGCAGACATAAAAACACTAGAGACTCATTCCTTCTATTACCATATTAAGTGATACATTAACTTGCGCTGACTCATACAGACGAGCGATAACAGAGGTTATAAACAGAGGGGATGTTACAGATGGAGTGACGGATTGACCTTTAATGTATATGTTCGTTTTGCACACGACTTCCTCCTTAGATTGCCTCGAGAGTGGAGCGTACGCTACCTGGTAATATTGAGTTGAACACGGCCAGGACCATCGTTCGCTTGCTAAACGGCAGGTTGGTCTCCTGCGTGTGGAGGGGCACACAAAGGCGCACCAGGATGAAGTAGCCGTAAAACAGGCATCCCAAGATCTGCAAAATTGAGCAATAAAATGTAAGTGGGTACGATGAGCTCCTGAGAGGAAAAACAGGGTATTCTTGACGATCAGCACTAGAATGCGAGAGATAGCAGGGCGAGCCGAGATGTCACTGATTGAAGCTATCACGCACCTCAAGTTTATGACTGCTTCACCTTATCACACAAGTGAAATTGCAAATTGCACTATGTACAAATGTTTCACATGTTTACATTCCGTGATGTCACCTGTATATATTTAAAATATATATTTAAATCTTTATTTTTTCATTTTTACTTCTACTTTTTTTACACTCATTGTGGATAGAGAGTAACAGAATTTCAATTCTCTGTATGTCTTGCACATATTGCAGCATTGACAATAAAGCCAACTTTGAACTTTGAACTTTGAACTTTGAAGTGCTATGAGCAACTTTAAGGTTGGAAGCTTCCTAAGTCAGTAACCCCGCGTAGGCCTTCTATAATGCAATCTGACCGGAAGGTGATCTATGCAAAAATGAATGCAAACTGTCAAAAGACCATATAAAAAGTTTTATCTTACCATTCCGAGTGTGACACCGACATACTTCCATCTTATGTGGGAATTCCTGCAGACAAGAACAGACAGGATATGTTTGATGTGCCCTGTTGACTCTTTACATTTCTGGAAACCACAGATTTCGTTATAATTTGTACGTTTCAGACATCTTACATCATAATATGTGTCATATCACAGTAAGGGTACATGTAGAAGCGCTGACTTGCATGCGAGGAGGGCGCAGGGCGGAATAGCTGTCGATTGAGAACCCTGTTCGAGTGAGTCTACTGGATACTTTTAAGCCAATGCTTAAATTTGCCTCAAATTCAAGGATTCTGTAATAGGACGTCTTCATTACATAGTTGCACCCACGTCAGAACAAGACACCCGAGAAAAAGCAGCAGGTCAAAGGAAGAACGTCTCTTACCGAGGATATGATTCCCTGTAGATGAGTGTTGGACAGAAGAGGAAGTACAGATAGCTGGAAAATGTTGGAAATCTGGGACTCTCTCCTGAGAAGAAAAGGCAATTTGATAAATAAGACCATCAGAGTGAAGGGGTGCAGCTTTGAGCCATAAAAACTGGCAGTAAAAAAAAGCTTTTAGCAGTCAAACGTTGCCTTGAACGACTTTGACAAAAAGGTTTGGGTTTAAATATTTTGGTGCATAAAACACTAATAGGCAAAAGTTTTGGAACTGGTCCTTAAGGGCAACTTCAACTGACAAAGTAATGATGCTTAAAGGCTCAGACTTGTTATGCAGCAAGTCTGGAGGATCCCTGAAGAGACTAACCTTTTTGTTGAAGAGTAAAAAGCAGAAAAGGCTGCTGTGATGCTCTCGCCAAGGCCACTAGGCTCCATTTAGAGAATCAGTCATTTTAACATTGGTAAACGAACTTCATTCAAACTCAGCAGGGTGAAGTGTGAGCTGGTTGCTGACCAGGATGACATTGCAGCCAGTGTTTGGACTGCTTCCAAAACCTTTTGTATCTATTAGACATTTAAACACCAGGACATGCCAGGTTTGTGGCGCGGACATTAGCTTCTCATTTCATTCTTCTCGTTTCATTATGCGGCACATTACCGGCCATTAACACATCCATTTCTAAAACTTAATGCAGGGACCTGCAAACAAATGGCTGTCTCTAAAATTAAATGGCACAGTAAGTTTATCGCAAAATCGTTAAAGCCATTATGTCCAATCGTCTGCACTTCAGTCTCTAATCTCTTTCGCTGAATTATGAGCTGTACTTCAGCCACGGATGATACCTGAAAATGGTAAAACAGAGCTTTTTTTTGTGGGAATGACAAAAGCATCATCTGTGATAATCAAGGGACTTGTTGTCAGTCTCATTCCGAATCACATTTTTGCTCCATTATTCTGTCAGTTTCCCTTCACTGCGGTGAGTAAATATTGCCATTTATCTCGACGAGTTTCACAGTCAAAGGAGTCACATTTTTCACCACAAACAGACTTTTACAAAAGGATCCCACGGGGATTCACATACTTGAGCTTATTTATTGCATGTGGGTGTTTTCATTGTTAGTTTTAGCTTCGGCATGAGTCATCAGGTACGGATCCTGCTGAGTTCTGTCCTAGTCATTTTTTTTCTCCTGCGTCTGGGAGTGTCACTGTGAGTAATTACTCTGCCTGAGGAGTAAATACACCTGACATCGATACAATACAATACAATACAGTACAGTACCTTCCTTTGGTGGATTCTTCATAACAACAGGGGCAGTTTCTCTTACGAACGAGTAGCTCTTCATCAGGAATCGAATCTGAGGGAAATTGATACAGATATTGTGTGAGGTGAAGTGAAGCACAGCACGGCGTGTCAATAACAACAGCTTCAGCTCGTCGTCTTTATTGCATGAATTGACAAGATGTCCGAAGGATCTTTGTAGCGCCAGGCTCACGTTTCTATTTTTGTGCATATTGACGTAAAGATGTTTGTTCACTTCTTCTGTAATTAATCAGGAGGAACAACAAAAAGGGGAACTGTGCGGCACGTCAGGGCGGACAGAAACACAGCTGGAGAAGTGATTTGTCCTTTTGGTCTGTCACAAGCTGCACTTCCACAGCGGGGAACCACTTCATCTTTTTTGGGGGCAGTTAAGTAAATTAAACAAATTTGATTGTGCATCAAAAATCTATATGGCACAGTGTATGGGCAGCATCAGAATCACAAATGCACTCTGATTGGACCCGTGCAGGTCAGATGAGGACTCAGCTTCCCAAAAGCATCTAAGCACCGGGATTATCTCACCATCGAATGGAGCTAAAACGATCTCAGCACTAAGGCGGTTTTGGGAGACCGGGGCTGCTGTAATAAAGAGGATGAGGACGTATTACAGTGTGAGTGCATGATGTTCAAACATTGGCTACACTGAGATCTACTGTCTCTTTTGGTGCACTTCCAGCTGGACGTCTCCCATCGCCATCTCTGGCCCGTCAGGCTTTTTCTTATTGCAGATGATCAATGAATATCATGATAGCTACAGAACAGAGTGTTACGAGCACAGGTTGTTCCTAAGAGTTTCGATCGTCAGGGTTTATTCTGTTGAATGTCGATGTTCTCATTGCAATAAAACAATCATACTGCAGGAAGTATTATTTGAAAAAAAAAAAAAAAAGAGCAATGCTTCTTGGAACAGAATGTGAACTCACAAATGAATCGCTCACATCAGCTGTTTGGTGTCATTGACTTATTAATGCAATATCCTTTGGCTACAAGCTGACTAATAGCATCTAATCATATTCCATAAATGGACTAGTAGTTGGCCTTCATAAACTTTCTGTTGTCATTTTTACTCTGTTGATCTCACAACACCAAAAACCTCCTCTCTGGTCTGCCATCGTGCTGAGCTTTAATCATCAGCTGTTTCTGTACCGTTACGTGCTAAAGGGGGATTAGCTCTTCCAGCAGGTGGAGGTCAGGCTTTTTGAAATGCTATATGAACTGCAGCAGCACAGCTCTCAGCTGAGCGATGGCTGGCGACTTAAGCACACTGCAGGGATTGAAGAGGTGTCACATACTGTATGTTGAAGGAAGGGGAATATGCATTATGCATCATGAATGCAGAGGCAGAAGGCTTTTCTACATTAAGTATATGCTGTAGATTTTTTTTTTTATAAGCAGTAGATTATCAGGAGAAACTAAGTTAGTCTCTGTTATCAACATATTTGAAAATAAAACTTTTCTGTGCTTTTTGATGTCGGATGGAAACGATTCAGACAAACTTCTCTTGTCACGAATCATTCAACATATCTCCCGGTGATTTACTTGAGATGAGCAAGAACATAGTTATCAATATCCACCATTTTTTCAGTGAAGCTCTAACATGGCCTGAGGCAGTCCAAACACTTGCAGCCTGTTCTCCATGAATATGACAATGAAAAGTGTGCAACTTTGTGTGAAAGTCATCATTACTCTGCTGGAGCATGAGTCTAGAGATACTTGATTCATACTTCATTTGCCTCGTGTCTGAATGGTGCCACAGAAATAAACTCACCTGCTCCAGTATCACTATGAACCGTGAGGCTGGTGGCAGCTGGTAGTGGACGACCACGTGAATCGGGAACTGTCCCAGTACGTAGGTCTGCACTGCGGACAGGGCCAGACCAACACCGATAGACAGCCCCAACTTAGAGGTGGAGCTGTGGTACATAGATCCCCAAAAAACCAGGGCGTAGTAGGGGACGAGGAGGGTGTAGGTGAACATCACAGCCCAGGCCCAGGTGACTGTCCCCAGCTTCCCAAAGGCATAGAACAGCAGGTCGAACTCCAAGACCAACCTGAGATTGCATTAAAAAATGACAATGACAATGGGGAGATTATGAATAAGAGGAGATTTAGAGGCTGATGGTTCAGGAAAAGTGCTTCAAAACTAAGTTGAAATTAGGACATTTTGGTGATGCACTCCACTTGCCACTGCGGTCTGCTGTAGCTTCAAGCTGGGTTGTGAATAACCCCTTTAAATGATGTTAAAGCATGACTGACTTTAACACACGTCAGGCATCGCTAAGTGCATTGAATAATTTCCCATTACCTTCTCCCATCTGAAAAGACCCCTCTGGCGACAATAAAAATGGATTTAAAATACCCAGTCGATGCCGCAGCGTCAAAGGATTTGTTTAATTGAACAGAGCCACTTGCAAATCTGACATCATTGTTTTGCACGACATCAATTTAATCACAAAATCGGAGCTAATTCGATGTAACGAATAATTTGCAGACGGAGAAAAAAGTTGCCTGCTGGGACTTTCTTCCACGGAGAAACTGAAACTCACAACACTGCGTCTGCGAACAGAAACCAAATCATTACCGAGCTGCCCAGAGCAACAGCAGCAATACTCAGAGGGATTGATTGCACTATCTTTCTGCTGCCAGACGAGTAGGGCTGCTGGGATCGAGTTGGGACACAATGAGGAGAAAAAATAAGATAAGAAGTGACTACTACGTTTTTTAAAAGGCTTTGGGGGAAGTTCAGGGTCCTAAACGCGCACGCCTACAAACACACGTCACACTGACCTGCCCTGGTCGATGTAGTCGACAGCCAGCGTGCTCATGCAGAAGATGAGGAGAACGGCGATGAACATGTGGTAGATGGTCCTGATGTGGTCGATCTCAAACAGTTCACTGATGAAGAGGAAGAAACGCAGAGACAGAATCTGTAAGAATACTGTTTATAAAATAGTTCCATAGTGCATTCATACACATGCCTGATGTGATGTATACATGTTAATTAATGGGTTTATTCATCAGTAGTACACTCAAACATGCCTGTGGGTGTCACGGTGCTGTCATTACAGTTGCATTATATTTGTATTTACTAGTTACTAGTGTTTTTCCACTCATTACCCTCACTTGTGTATTCCTCATAGTAATTTCACCCTGATCTTATTAATCAACCAAATTAAAGGTCCTATTTAATGCTAATTGTAAGGTCTATACTTTTATTTTGGGTGTCTACTAGGTTTACAGGCTTTAATGTTCAAAAACACATTAATCCTCTCATACTGTTCCTTGTTGCAGCACCTCTATTCAGCCGCTGTCTGACAATCTGCATCAGTGTCTGTCTCTTTAAGGCTCCCCTCTTGAAAAAGCCCAGTCTGCTCTGATTGGTCAGTGCTCAGAGGCCTGAGGCCTTACTTATCGTTCTTCATTTTGAAATTCACACTGGTCTGTATGTTTACATTCTGTAAATTATAAATAGTCTCTCATACTTACTCCAACAATGATGGCCGGGCCACGAAAACTTTGCCATCGTCCATCCTCTGAGAACTAAAACAAACAAAGACGTGTTTTGCTGCAGTCAGAGCGATTATAAATATGTCTCCCAGATCATTAAGGAATAATGTGTGCTGGTAAAAGCTGCCTCATCCTCCTCCTCACCTAGATGCGGGTTTCTTTGTCGTTTTTCCATTGACTGAGGGGATTTGGGTAAAAGGCTGGACCGACTCAGTCAGAGCTACATCCAGTAAATTACTGAGCTGGTCCTGGACCTGCTCCAGGACTCTCACCTTCACCCTCTGATGGAGGACACGCAGGACAAAAAAGGTTTGTTTAAGCATTCTCAAAGTTTAGCCTGCTCTATTAATTAACCCCACACTCTAAATACAGAACACGATGCATTTTTCAACTTTGCACAATTTTAAAAAACATCCTCAGGCTGTATCCTGTTTTCCATGCAGTGCTTTAGCTTCTGAGAGAGGACGGAAGAACAGCACGACTGAGGGACCGAAACTTGAGATGCTATATGTTACGGGTTACCTGTGCGTGGTTGTGCCACTGTCTAAGATCCTCTTCCTGTGCAATATTACGGCCCCAGGCTGCAGAGAGAAAAACATAAATTACAAAAGATTACCAGCCACTACAAAATAGGGTAATATCACACTTGAATTAATAATAAGGGCAAAATTAATGAGGAAAGGTAAAAGATAAATGCAAATCCCCAACACACTTCCTGCAATAATCCTACATAAGGCAACTTAAAAAAAAGCAAAATTGTTTTTATCTTTTGCCTCATAAGAATTGTATGTATCCCCAGATCTACTGAAAAGTATGTAATTCATCATTACAGTGGAATTCTACAGTAAATCTTTACATTGTTATCATCTTTTCCGAACAAAGACTGCATATATAGAGAAAGGTATTTCTGTCTGTACACAAATAAAAAAAACAAACAAAAAACAAATATGCAGTTATTCCCAAAATAGCAACACAATATAACCCAAACAAAAATGAAAAGATGTTTAATATAAATGTATGAGTGGGGAAATGTATTATTGACCATACCATTACTGGCGTTCTCATCTGGCTGAGGGGCCTTGAGGTTTCGGTGATGCAGTCCGTTTGGTGGCTCGGCAGTCGTCATGGTTACCGCTAGACAATCTGCTGACACTCACGTGGACGGTCCTGAGCACATCAAACCTGTAGTTTAGTCTCACAAACGCTCCTGTGTCTCCTGAGGATAAAAGGTGGTCACCAGAATTTGACACGAGTTCTGCCTTGTGATATGTGACTGATCAGCGCTGCCTGGTTTGCGCTCGCCCAATCTCGCCTGCTGCTTCTCGGTGAGATACGGATGACAGAGCATAAAAGCCTCACAGGTGGGTTTATTCACAACAGTTTGGATGCACACATGGCTCTCTTCCCGATCATAAACCAAAGTAAATCCAGGATGAAAACCCCCAATACGTGACACCAGCCCCCTTGTCCCACACTGAGCAGGTCTAGGTTCTTTATAAATTCTGTGAAAGAATCAAAATGCTTAATCCGCAGAGAAATACACACAGCCCACATCCAGAACCTGACTTCTGTAACATCAGCTATACAACTATACAGTCCCCAGAACAGCCACGGTTACAAGAACATCTGCCGAGCTGATGGAGAAACACGGTGGATGGTGCTTGCCCAGGCCTGTGAGACCTGACCAATCAGAGAGGGGGGCCTCAAAGGGACAGGCACCAAAATAGAGCGTTCAGACGGAGGGTGGATAGAGGTGCTGCAGCAATGGACAATAAGAGAGAAGGAATGTGTTTTTTGAATATTAATGCATATGAAAATGTTCTAGCAAACAG